>NC_143207.1:10692500-11042500 GCF_051530095.1 Phoenix dactylifera | reverse complement strand
GAGACCAATACAGGGTGCAAGTTGCTACTCAAAGATGTTAGACATGTTCCGGATATCCGCCTCAATTTAATCTCCACCGGAAAGCTTGATGATGAAGGTTATAGCAATCATTTTGGTGAAGGAAAATGGAAGCTCACGAAAGGCTCTTTGTTGATAGCAAGAGGAAAGAAAAATAATACTCTCTACATGATACAAGCAAAGCTAAAGAAAGGAGAGGTGAATACAATTGATGATGATTTCTCTACAAAGCTTTGGCACAAAAGGCTTGGGCACATGAGTGAGAAAGGACTTCAAATTCTAGCCAAGAAGGAGTTGCTACCAAATACTAAAGGTGTGTTTTTGAAAACTTGTGTTGATTGTTTAGCTGGAAAACAACATAGAGTTGCATTTCATAGAACACCTATATCTAGAAAAATTAACATTCTAGATTTGATATATAGTGATGTATGCATGATGGATAGTAGAACTCTTGGTGGTTCACTTTATTTTGTTACCTTATTGATGATCATTCTAGAAAGGTATGGGTTTTTGCTTTGAAATCTAAGGATCAAGTCTTGGATATATTTAAACACTTTCATGTCATGGTTGAAAGAGAGACAAGCAAGAAGCTAAAGTGCATTAGGGCAGATAATGGAGGTGAGTACAGAGGGCCATTCGAAAATATTGCAAAGATTATGGCATTAAGCTCCAAAAGATAGTTCCTAAAACACCGCAAGAAAATGGAGTTGCAGAGAGAATGAATAGAACAATTGTAGAGAGAATCAGATGTATGCTCTCTCATGCAAAATTGCCAAAACCATTTTGGGGTGAAGCTATGAGGACTGCAGTGGATTTGATCAACCTTTCTCCATCAGCTCCTTTAGATGGTGATGTGCCAGAAAGAGTTTGGACAGGAAAAGATGTATCCTACAGTCATTTGAAGGTGTTTAGATGCAAGACATTTGTTCACATTTCAAAAGATGAAAGGTCTAAGCTTGATGGAAAGTCTAAAGAACCTATTTTCTTAGGTTATGGCCATGAAGAATTTGGATATAGGTTGTGGGATCCAAAGGACAAAAAGGTGATCAGGAGTAGAGATGTTGTCTTCTTTGAAGATCAGTTTATTGAAGACTTTGGAAAGCAAGAGAAGCCAAAGTATTTGAATAGTTCTCCATCTGAAGTTTTTCCTATGGCCCTATTTTTCCTCTATTTTGAGATCGATTTCGAGCTGCTGCCGTCGCCGCCGCGAGATCCACCACTACCGCTGAATGTCGGTGAGTTCCCCTGCCTTGACTTCTTCTTCATTGGCCGAGGATGCTACGTCTAAGGAAGCTAGAGGGGCGTAACCCCCCTTCTTTCCCCTCCTCTGCTTATTCTGTGTTCACGACCGCTC
Source organism: Phoenix dactylifera (assembly GCF_051530095.1). Classification (NCBI taxonomy): domain Eukaryota; kingdom Viridiplantae; phylum Streptophyta; class Magnoliopsida; order Arecales; family Arecaceae; genus Phoenix; species Phoenix dactylifera. The sequence goes on along the minus strand of NC_143207.1, from coordinate 11,041,128 downwards.
CTCTATTCCGAGCCAAGTAGTTGGCCCCTTCTCGCCAGTTGCGCCACCTTGCTGTCGGCCATGCCTCCGCAAGCTACTGGCCAAGCCACCGCCAGGCCATGGCTACCCCTTCATCTCCTCTCCTTTCTTTCTTTTCTTCTTCCTCCATGTTCGACGGGATGAACAAATTTATGTTGTGCCGTGGGACGACTTCACTCCATTTTAGGCCAAGTGGGAAAAAATCATGAAGAACCCCTATTCATCTACTGTACACCGTGTCCATGTTGGGCCCAGTTCATTCATTTTGGGCCCTGTTGGGTTGTGCATATTGTGGGCAAAATTTGGGCCCAATTCAGTGATTTTGGGCCCTATTGGGCCGTGCCTATTGTAGGCCAAACTTGGGCCCAATTCAAATATTTTGGACCATGTTAGGCCGTGTCCATTGTGGGCCAAATTTGGGCCAAGTTTACTATTGGGCCGTGCCTATTATGGGCCAAATTAGGGCCTTGTTCACCATGTTGGGCCACATCCATCGTAGGCCGAGTTCGGAACTTGTTCATCCTGTTGGCCCATGTTTATCGTGAGTCGTATACCTTTTGGGTCCTATTAGGCCCTATTCACCCTGTTCATTCATGCCCATTTTGGGCCGAGTTTGAGCCCTGTTAACTATTGCGTCATGTCTATTGTGGCCCGAGTTCGAGCTCTGTTCATCCTGATGGGCCATTGTGGGCCGAGTTCCATCCTTGTTCACCTTGTTGGGCCTTGTTCGTCCATGTGGGCCAAGTTTGGGCTTCGTTCACCTTGATGAGCCATTGTGGGCCCAGTTCGGGCCCTGTTCACCTTATTGGGCTCTGTTCATCTATTGTTGGCCGTATTCATTTTGAGTCCTACTCATCCATTAGGGGCTATATTCCTTTTGGGCCTTGGTCATCCATTATGTACCGATTCCGTTCAGTTTGAGATGGAAAGCAAAAAAAAAAAAAGAAAAGAAAAACCCTCTTTGTCTCTCTCTACTTGACTTGTGGACCAGATACATTGATTGATCCAGGTCGGCCCATGCCAAATCTGTCTTTTTCTGATTGGACCTAACTAAGTGGATTAGGCTCGAAACTAAGTGGAAAATGCCCAAAAGCTCAACTAGCCTTAGATCATGTATCTCTTTCTCTCTCTAAGCAAGTACACATTCTGACTAGATCTAGACCATTTTCCTAATGGTTGATTCAAACGATTCGGACCGAGCCCAAGACTAGGATCAGACCAAATCCAGACCAGCGCTAAGATTTTCTCTCCTCTCCTTTTTCTCTCTCTAGACATGCTCGGGCTCTAAGCCTTGTTCTTCTTGTATCTCGGATCTAAATTGACCTAGTTTTGAAACCCTGAACGACCTTGGTACCCAAGCGGTTGACCGGCCATTTCTTTAGCCCGAGCTAGATTTGACCATTTTTGATCTTTACCTGACCCATTGAATCCTCCTGGCTCGAACTAATCTGAACAGTCGAGCACTGTTATCCGACCAACCTAATTTGGAGGCATGAGTCCGTACTGTTTAATTTTCAATTATGAGATTATGTATTAATAATATTTTAATGATATTAAATAGGTGTACCTGACCTGTTTGTCTGAAGTGGGATTTAAAGCAAAAAGAGGTAAGTAACTTAATGCTTCAAAGTGTATTTTCCAAATTTTTGGTAAAATTAATAATTAGTTGACTAAATTCTGATATTTTGTTCTGTACTTAGTAAAACAGGTCATGCATGTTAATAATCATTTTAAAATTATGTATGTGTTATAAAATCTGAAAAATTTGACTGGGCAAGTTATCTATTTTGCATGTATATATTTCCAGTATGGCTATAATCTAGCCCTGCCAATGGATATTATTTGTTGGCCTTGTCGACTTGTAATACGTAAGAATAGTGATATTTGGATACCGTATCAGCGGTGATTAGAATAGTGATATCTGGATACCGTACCACCAGTGGTTAATAATAGTGGTATTTGGCACTTTGTGCAACTTATGTCATTAGGTTACATGGCTATAGCATATTTATGTTGGGATCCTAGTATCAATTTTTTTTATAAAAATGCTTAATAAATTTTTAAAAAATGCTTATTTATGATTTATTTTTTAGTCATTATTTGGTATTTTAATTAAATATCTGACTTGCTTTGACCCCATTCTAAGATATTAAGTTGCTTACTGGGCTAGTGTAGCTCATTATCATATTTTCTCTATTTTTTAGATTGAGAGGCCTGATCGCATTGGACTGGAGAGTGCACTAGATTTCGAAGATTTTTTTTTAATAATTGAAATTTTAGTTGGATTAGCTAGATTATCTGATTTATGTTAGCACATGCTACTTTGAAAATTTTGTAAGAACTATGTGACTATATTAATATTTAAATAAATTTTTAAAATTTGTTATTGCTTTGATATGATCCGTTGCCTTGCATGCTTACATTTTGATGTGTTTGGTAATGATTATTACCTTAACATATGGTATGGATGAAACATTGTGATGTATGGTTAATAGGTATGCTTGACTTTAAACTTATAGATGATGATATTTATAATGAATGATTATGGATTCTCCAACATTGTGTATACTTCTATTTGGATGAGCAAATGTATTGTGCAATATGGATATTGGATAGGCTATGTTGGTTGTACAGGATTTGGACCGAGCCCAAAAATAAATATTAAGCTTTTTATTTGAGTTGTTAATTAATTACAGGTTAATACTTTCTGCCACCAAAAAATGTTTGTTGCCAATGCATTCCAATACATTCTACGACCAAACTATTGGTGGGGGAAGATAGACATTCAGTGACCATTTTTTTGATAACGGAAGACAAACATTTCACGACCAACTATTTGGTCGGCGTTGAAATTAGCGACAACAGATTTGGTCGCGGAAAATTTTCTTCGGCAACCAAAAGTTAGTCGTTGTCGGTGTACCTTAGGTGACCACATAATATTGGTCGCCAAAACCTTTCAGTGACTAGGGTTCGGCGACGAAGGGTATGCTAGTCGCGAAAAGATTTCGGCGACCAAATATGGTTATTCGGCGACTAGAATCTTAGTCGCTGAATATGTATTTTCTTGTAATGCATGCAGCATTTGTCGCGCTCCGGGTTCGAGGCGTGACATTTCAACCCACCAATGAATAGATAGGCTATAGATTCAAAGTTAGACCTATTAAAATCTTCAAGTCTGGTCTAGGTTTGATATTTTGAGAGCCAACTGAATATGGTCACAAATACTTATACCCGATTTATTGACACTTCAATTTCTAAACTCTTGGCATATGAAATTTTGTTATATAACTTAGTTGAATGGAAAGAATATAAATAATCACATATTAGAACATGTTTTTATATTTGTCTAGACTTTAAATTAGTTGCCTCTTTTCAAGTTTTAAGTCAATTAATATAAACGGTTAACTATCAAGTGCTTACTCTTCATAATTCAGTTTCTATAGTATTTAGTTGCATGTTTCATTGTTAAACTTCAAAAAACATGGATTTTGTTACCTTAATTAATTGTCCAAGATACATTTTTGATACCAATGGAAAACTTGGACCCATTCCAAACCAATTTGGACCTCATGCATGCTTAGTAAGCTACAGGTGTAAACATACTTTAATCACCCCCAAGGAACTGTTATATTTTAATTACTGAATGCAAATCCAACCTGATACTCCAATAAATTATAGATCAAAATTTAGACCATAAGGCCAACAGGTCTAGGGCTGGATTCACAAAAACTTGGCCTTGCTTGACTCAATAGCACCCTTATAAACAATAAACAAGATGAGTTTTGCAGGAACCTAAAAATGTAGAGTTTTTACACAATTTACTTTCATCAAAATCAATTTCCAAAACTATGGAATAAAGCTTCTATTTATATCATTGAGGCCTTCTTGTTCAAATCTAAATGAAAGGTAGCATTTTTCTCAAAATAGAAAACTACAAAATCACCAAGAAGCTAGGTCTCAACTCCTAATCAACTCTGTCTTTTGTTGCTCAATCTATTCTTCGTAGATCATGAAATAAGCCATGGACAACATTTACAATAAATAGAAAGAAAGTTTAAGTTGATGCTTCTAAGCCCTAACTGGCCTCGAATTAAGGTCTGGAGCCTAATGGACCTATTGGTAGATTGTCATACTGTAGATCTTGAAGAGCTATTCAATTTCAAAAGAAAAATACCAAAACTAAATAGGGTATGTGAACATTATTCTCTCTATAAGTTTTGCCTCTCAAACTAGTCCTGAATGTGGTAGAACTTCACTTTTAAACACTGTCAAGACCTATCCAAAGCTACCTAGTACGTCTATAGAAGATTTGCAATCCTCTACGATCAAAAAGTCTCGGTTCTAATAGATAATTCTAGAGATCTCGCTAATAACTATGTAAAATATTACTCAAGTCAAGATTCATGATATTCAATGGAATTCTATACATATATGCTTTGTATTTGGCGCCCTCACCATACCCTGTTGCAGCTTAATTGATCATCCTACCCTTAGATTACCCCCTAATTTCCAATTAAATGGATCCCTATCCTTAGATCTAGAAAAGATGAAAAGGTTGCCATTTCCCTCCTAAATCATACTAAATATCCAATTTGCTGTTAAGAATTCTTTCTCCATGACTTCCTCTCATCCTTGAATAACCCACCATATTCATTAATATTAGCCTTCTATTTGAGTGAAAACATAGAAATCAGAATCCTTTTCCATCTTAGCCCTCCAATTTGGCAATCCATGGCACCCCTCTCTTCACTAATCAAATTTCGCCATCCCATCACCCACTCTTGATAAGTGCTAAATAATGTACAAATTTATCTATTTTACATAGCACATATTATTATTGTTATGCACATATTTTAAATATTAACAGAAGAAAATGTGTTTTCCCTCGTCATTGCATTTTAATAAATTATTAGAGGTAATTCAAGTTTGGTTTAATTTTCTATATTGATTTAGTCTAATGTGTGTGCAGGTCGAGTCATCCCATTCACGAACTAGTCCTAATCTGTTTCATGTGTGGACTACTTTCTCCCACATGTGCATGAAGCTATCCATTCCTTTGTCCATGTCATATTTTTCCGTGTGCACAAAGCTTCCCAACCTAGCAAAACAGAGGCCTCTCCCATTTTCTCCACGTGTCCAAACTTCATTTATTTTAGATTCAGAACAAAGCCCTTCCAACCTACCCGAGTGGACCCCAACCACTTTTCTAAAAAAAGAAGAAGAAATATAAATAATAAAAAATTCATATAACCTCTCTCATTCCCGTATTCATCTTCCACATTATTTTCCTTTCTCCTCCCCTGTTTTGGAACAAGCCGCATGAGCCTCTTCCTTTTCCCCCGCTTTCGCTATCAACAAATATCTCCCAGCTCATCTCTAAGCATCCCACGATCTTCTCCCACGTCCGCAGATCAACCAAACAGCTCCAATCCCTGAGATTCAGCCTTCTCCGCCATCACCGTCCGCGTCTCCTCTGGATTCAAAATCCCAAATCACCAGACGACCCCGCCTCTTCCCCTTCTCTTGCGATGCAATCCTCCCCCGTGCGATCAAAGGAGTTCCTCCCAGCCGAACGCCCCAACATCGTCGTCTTCTCCTAATCCTTCCAGATCATTCCCTTCCGTTTACAGCCGCAGCATCCCAAACCGGCCGCTCGTCCCAGCGTGTTCACAGATCTCCACTGTTCATCTTCTTCCTCCCGCAGTGGATCATGACCGAGATTCGAGTCGCCACCCGTCGATTCTCCCGTTCCAGCCACGAGTCCCACGCGGTGCAGCCAGTGACCAGATCCTCCGCCTCTTCTTCCGCCCGTGACGCCCCCGAATCAGCGCCTCCATCCCGCGGTCAGCTTCATCGATCAGCCGATCCCATGGATTCCACCCCAACGATCACGCATGCGTTCTTCCTCCTCTTCACGCGAAATCATGGATCCACCGCTGGCTAATCCTTGGTGGGGATCTATAAAAGGAGGAAGAACCAAGAAACCGGGGCGTTCGGTGGCAAGGGGGAGAGCTCGATGGAGGAAGGAAAGAAAACAGGGGAGGAGGCTCTGTTTCATTTTGAAGAACGAGAGAAAAGAAATAAAAAAAGAAAGGAGGGGGGGGGGGAAGAGAATATTTTGTGATATTTTGGGAAGAATAGGAGGGGAAGACTTTCACTTGAAGATGGAAGGTCGTCCGGAAGCCATGAGCAGCTAAACGTCCAATCTAGGGCTGGATGAAGCCCTAGCAATGTATCAGGGCAATTGTAGTTCTTATTTTTTATTATTTTGGAGATTGTTTAAATTCTTATTTTCAATGAAATATTTCTTTATGATATTTAAACTTTGAGCATGCTAGTTACTAATCATGTTTGCTAAAGTAGTCTAAGATGATCCATGCCTAGGAAGATGAGTGTGCTGCATCCTAGATTAGCATACTTAGGTAGACACTTCATGCTACACCAAAGATGGATCTTCCTAACACTCTTTATGATTTTATTTTAAAAGGCTTGTAGCCAAATTGCATGCCTCTCCAAAAGACAAAAATTAAGAACACAGTCCTTGATGCAATGCTATGTGGTGGATTCCAAACCCTAGATCCATTTACTCTGATAAATTCCAATTCGCACTCATAGTTTAATTTAGTTAATTCGAGTTAGCAAATTCTTCTTCTTAATTTATATTTAAAAGAAAAATAATTTATTCTTCAATCCCTGTGGACTGACACCCGTAATCACTATCCTACAGGATATGTGCTATTGCGTGGTTTATTTTCAAAATTAAAATAACCGATCAATTCTCAATCTTTAGAAAGGAGGTAACTTTAGAGCATCTCGTTGTAATCCTCAATGTACTCTTGCTCCACCTACACTACATTCTTCTTTGATATAGGGGTGGTAATGCTTAACCATTTAACCCATTTAACCTATTTCAAACTCATTGTAGATTAGGTTAAATTATTTGTTTAATAAAATAGTCAAGTTTGGATCTTAATTTTAGAGTTGTTTAATAAACGGATTAAGTTCAGATTGGTGGATTTCTTATCTATTTGGTATTCGACCCAACCTATATCATGTCCGATTTGACTCGATTGACACTTGTACATTGATGAGAAGAAGGAAGAAAATGATCGATCCTTGCTGATGTACACTCCAAAACCCTAGACTTTCATTTTTCTCTTCTACCTCCATCATATCTTTGAACACTAGTCTTATTCCATCTAGTTGGTTTCTCACTTACACTCTTTTGGATTGAGGGATTGGACGGAGAGGGGGCAAAAAGGAAAGAAATTTGGAATCTCTAGTTTGGTTAGAGAAACACATTTTCTCTTGGTTGCTTGGAAATTTATAAGGATAGAAGAGAAGCAAAAGTTAAACTCCCTCATTTGGATAGTAAATCTAGAGAGAAAAAAGAAGAGAAATGGAGAGAAATTATTTCTCTTCAAGCCTCACTTTGTAATCTCTCTAAAAATGGAAAGTTTTGAAGAGAAAGGAATTCTCCTTCTATACTTTTTTTCTCTTCTATCTAGAGTTCTTTCCTCTTCCCTTCACATTTGATCAGGTGCTCTCTTCCCTTTCACTCTTCTCTCCTATATTCTCTCTCTCACCCCCTCCCACTTTGTTGAGTGTTAAGTGGAAACACAATCTAAGAGGAGAAAGTCAAGCAAGTGGTCAAGAGCAAGAATAGCGTTGTTGTCTCATCTTCTTTCTCTCTTTCCTCATAATCCTTTTTTTTTCTATTTTTAAAATTTTGGACCATTTTCTTAGCTAATCTTTAGAACCACATAGAGATAGGTTATGAAATCTAAAATAAACTTACCTCCTTGGCAAGGGATTTGAGGGTGTACATACTTGTCCCCAAAATCTCAACATAAATGCTTGCCCATAGCCTTATGCGCTTACTCACACTTTTCTTAGTTACCTATTCCCTTTGAAGCCCTAGGTGGCCTCTTTGATTTGGTGCCTACATTATTAACTTAATTTACATCCAAAGGATAAGAGTAGATTAGTTCATTCTTAATTGTTGTATGACTCAATTACAATAAAAAAAATGAAAGAAATTTTCTAATTCTAATACGTTCAGCTTTATTAACAAGCTTTTTGATGGAGAGACGTGAAGTTGTAAATCAAAAGTAGTCAAAGTCCTATTTGATTAGAACTGGCTACAAAATGTTAAAATCATAATAACTATTACTTCAGTAGCAACTTTCAACAAAACAATCCTCTATTGGAACATCAATACCTTCTTATCTAATTTTTGATTATGACGATTCAAGATGTTTTGGAAATCTAACTCAATACTAGATGTAATCAAATTCTTCATATTGCTACATCTAGTAAATTATTATTTTGGATTATCATGGATGACTTTAGTTTTCAAAAGGTGGCTTGTTCTCAAACAATAGCTTGGCAACAGTAACATTGCTATTTGCTTAGAGGTTTTAGATGGCTAGACTTATTCATTATTTACCTTTGCCATAGTTTGACTTCATAGGAAGACCTAGGTGGTCATCAATAAGAAAATAGGTTGAACATGTAATTCCATCATTGGATGCATTGTTTTCCCTTAGATTATCTTGCAAAGGAAATCATCAAAATCTGGCTTCTAGTTAATATTACCATTATGCAAATCATCTATTTGCTTTGGTCCTCAAAATATGAACCCTTCATTTGATCAGCTTTAGGCTTATTACTTGCAACTCCAGTAGCCCAAAGACAGATTGAAGACTTGCTCTAGGATCTAGATTCAGCCTATAAGGTGTTATGCAACTATTGCCCATACTATAAAATAAGCTATCTTACTAATTAAGAGAAATTGTATAAGAGAAATTGATAGAGAGATGCTTTAGAGAAAAGCCATTGTGGACTTGTTTGTTATCTCTTTCTCTTAATTCTTCACCTCTTGCTTCCTAAGCTCCTCCATGCCTCTTGCCAGCCATGATTCATGCATGCTGCCACTTGTGCGAGTGGGATTAACTCTATCATGACCTATGCATGTCTGTAGCGTTCCTAACCACAATTGGTTGTGCTCACAATGCATGCTCATGCAACCTAATATTACATCTTCATTTATGACCCTAGTCGGGCCCTCCTTTGTAAAAAGAGATCTTGAGCTCTCTTGTCCCATAAAACCTGTTGTCTTTCCAAGTAGGAGCTCACATTTAGGATCAATCAGACTCGTTTAGTTGGCAGGGATAAAAGCCAATCTGAATAAAGTCGAATGTGCCTCTCGTACATGTACTACCAATTATATAAATGTGAATTGACACAAAACTTGAGCCAAAAGTATGAGTTATGAAGATTCAAAACAAATAGAAACTCAAATAAATGTGAGAATTATGCTTTCGTGGTCTCTAGTTTATTGCACTAATTCAATGATATATGTGAGGATCTATATGGGCATATGTTTAGTCTCACATCAGCTATGCACTAGGTAGATCTTTAATACTTATAGAGAGCTAAGAAACTCAAATAATATTTTTCGGCTAGCCTTTTTGAATAAGGTCCTAGTTTGTTACAAATAATATCGGAGCAGACTCTGCCTATGGTAAATGTGGACTAGGAGATACTGCTGTATGGGCTTATGTAGGCGTATGTTTAGTCCCACCTCAGCTATGCACTAGGTAGATCTTTGATACTTATACAGAGCTAAGACTCAAATAATACTTTTTGGCTACACTTTTTTGGATGAGATCCTAGTTTGTTACAAATGGTATCAAACCAGACACAGCTTATGGCCAATGTGGACTAGGAGATACTGCAGTATAGGCCCATTTGGGTTGACTATAGGCTAATCATGATATTTATGATTGAATTATGGTGTTTGTGATTAGATTTGAGAGAATTTGGACTCTTAGCCTGACGAGGATGCTAGGGCTTAAATGGAGGGATATTCATGTTATTTGAACTTTTTAGTTTGGTTTAGATTAGTTTAATTAGTTTAGTTTTTAAGATTTCTATTTTGTTTCAATGATAATATTGATTGGAACTTTATGACTCTTGTTACTTTGGATTGTTTATTTATGAGAATGATAATTCGATCTTTATTAAATTAACTTTTGAAGATTGAAAATATAATAATTTTATTATTGCTCTAAAATTATTATGATGTAATCAGTAGCCTTGCATGCTTATATAGCTTGCCTTGCAAGTATGCGGCGTTTCTTGCGCTCTTAGTTCGAGAGGCGGTAGAAAAATGGTATCAAAGGCTCGATTTAAGATCACTATAGATTTTAACAGATTGTGACCAATTTAGTTATAATAGAGCCTAGGTTTTAGGATCCATAGGATTCATCAGAAAGGTTGAGAGTTTGATAGAAATTAAGCAATAGGACATCTCTGTCTACTTTTCTTATTGACAACTTTATATTATTCTGTCTGAATATCATTTGTGATACTTGTTATATTTTCACTAAATCAGAATGCCGCCCCATGCTGCTCATAGACGAAGTGGAAACGAGCTAAGGTTTTGATTTAGCTTTTGAGCAGTGGTGTTTTGCCTAAGGTTAATACAAAAGGGCTAGTCAAGGATGTGTTATGTAGGTCGTATGTAATGTGCTATGTATTTATTTGTTGTTTAAGAAATTTCGAAAGCCTAAAACTTGATATGGGTGTCAACTATGAAAGCATTTCTATTTTTGTTGTTAATTGGGTTGCGAAATTGAGGTTCATTAAGAAGAAATGTGGTCTAAGAAAGTGTTCCATAGTATCTAAGTTTGATATCCTTCAGGATTTGAACATGTATATCGATCATATATGAATAATCTAGCATTTAGAAGAAAATGTATTTAAGATATTACAAAAGCTTTATTTTTATTATTAATTAATGGAGTTGATTTTATTGTAAAGCTATAGAGTGTGTATCTTAGCGAATTTCTAATAATCTAAATTACTATTTGACCAAATTGCATGATCTTTTTTATATTTGTCAATGATTGTTAGGGTCTTAATATTTATGCACTAGGTAGATCTTGCCAAAAAAGCCAAGAAAAAGGGATCCTATTTTATCCCCTATTTTTGGATCTAAAAACCCATTCTATTTCTTCTTCTTTCCACCACCTTGGCCAATTGGTGCTTGTCACGAAAGATCTTGACCGTTCCCCTGCAATGGCTCATGGCCATCGCTGAAGCCCATTCATGAATAGGGTTAAAACCCCTATATTTGCCATTTCTTTTTATTTTTCCATCACTGGCCATCCTGTCGTCGGTTGCCGTCTTGGCGGCCTCCTGTCTCCGGTCCTCTAGCTGTTGGCCACCACCCTGGCCACCTAGATGGGGTCCTTCTTCTTTTTCTTTTTTGTCCTCTTCTTATCCTTTTTTTCTCTCACTTTATCTCTCTCTCTCTCTTTCTCTATGATCTCCATAAAAAATGTGATTTCGCCCTATTCTGTTTTTCTTCTTCACCTCCAACTGCACGCCGAATGTCATCTAAAGAAACACTATCTGCCATCTATCGTCAGTCCTCTGATCCCTATTTGCTGCTGCCTCAGAACACCCTTTCCTCTAAGGCTGCAAATGGGTTCGGTTGACCCGTAACCCGATCCGTGTTAAAGGACCCATGGGGCCGGGTCGGGTTCTATCATTGGACCCGTTTTATTTTTGGGTTGGATCTAGATTTACTAAATTTGGACCCTACCTGATCCGACCCGATCTGTTTGATTTTTGGAGAAATTTTGGATTTCCAATTCTCTGACCTGACCCAACCCGACCCGAACTTGGTTTATTGAGGCTTTATGGTGGGACGACTGATAGAGACCTGGATTGGTTGCTATCTGATGCACAAGATCAAGGAAAAAGCCATGCCTGGAAAAGTGCATGGTTCCTTTGCTGTGGGCCGGTGTATATCATTAGCAGCACAGGAATAGCTCGTGCGGGTCCGGTGCATGACCAATTAGGTGTTCCCATTTTATTGTTAGTATGTAATGTTATGAGCACATATGAATTTATCACAGTTCAAGAAATCCTTGTAAATAGCTAGTAAGATTATTGTTTTGCATAAAATATTCAACTGTTTTTTGTGTGTCTTTTTAGCAAATCTCACTTTTGCGATGTTGTTTTGCTTCTAATTTTTTCCTTTTTATTTGTTTTTGTGCTTGTTCCTGCAGCCTGCAAGATTGACAATTTTATCTGTCACTTGCTCTTTACCCATGAGGTAGGGTAGAAACCTTCTAATAATAATAAGATAGCAATTCTTTTTATTAGTTTCTCTGAATTGTCTGTGATAGGCTAAGCTTGGTAAAAAAAATAGATAAAAAGTTCAACCTTAAGTAGTAAATTATATTTCTTTATTACGAATTATAGCATGACCTAACCTAAATTCGAACTGGACCCAAATTTTTGGCTTAGGATCAAGTTATACATGGACCCGACCCGACTTGAATAATCCATTAAGTCAAAAATTGTAGCCATGGACCCGAACTGACCTGACCCGACCTGATCTTCTATTGGGTTGGGTCTAAGTCCAACATTAAGACCCGAATAAGGACCCGGGTTGAATCGGGTTCACTCATGGCCCGGTCCGACCCAACCCATTTGCAGCATTACTTCTTTCTGATTTCATGCCCTATTTTGATCCCTATTTCTTTAATCCTCCACAGCCGCCAGTGGTTTGATTTTGCCATCCATGATTCGTCCAACATCCGGAACCCCTTTTCTCTCTCTAGTCTCTTTCTCTCTCTACCCGGTCTAGGGACCCTAGCAAAGAGCCCATCTTTCTTCTAGATTATTAATGAGTAATGATACATGGCTTTTGTTATTTGCACACAAGCAGTTCTTTTGCCACATGGCATCATAGGATTGGTTCAAATTATTGGATTTGTTGCCACATGCGAGGTTGGTTGATTATTAAATTACCAAAATGTATTTGTGAGCTAGATGTGCTTTTCATGTGAACATGATGGATGCCTCTAAGCATTTTCCATCTTTAATAGGCTAGGTGACTCTTCACGGACATCTGTAGCTGATGTTAGCTATCCTATGAGTCAAAAACTTCTATTAGCTAACATTAGCTGTTCTGTGAGACAAAAACTAACCTATGCCCAAGATTTTTATCTTGTCTGACACCTTAGTTAAGATATCAATTTGTATTGAAATTAGGCAACTAACACAATAAAGTTAATATCTCAGCTTATATTATGTTAGCCAATACATATATAAGGGTATACACACAAAGATATGAGGGTATTCATGTAAATGGAAAATTTGCGGGGGTATACATATAATATAAGATATTTGTAAGGGTTTATGTTCAAAAGATCCTCTATTTGCCTATATGATAAAACCTACTGGTTGAGATTATCTAATATATCTGTTTGTAATTCTAAATTAGTGTTTTATATATTAGTTATCCAAATCCAGTGTCTTAGGATAGAAACTAATCATGGTTCATCATATTAACCACAATTCCAAAATCCTGATTCTTTTGTTACCGGTTGAGATCTCAGAAATTTTGTTGCCTTTTTTTTTTATCTAATTTCCTATTTCGCCTAGAATAAAGCGAGATCCAATATTGCATGGATTCAAATATGAGAAAAGGATTTGAATGCATAATCAAATGTCTGACTCAGCAAGTGCAAAGAAAGAGATATAAACACTATCGGATAAAATTTAATTTTAACTAATTTATACTTAATATTATTCTTAAATTTTTATGTATTAAAAATATGAAATGCTATATACATATTTCTCATTAAACATCCTAGTAAACTCAAAGATATATATATATATATATATATATATATATATATATATATATATATATATATATATATATATATATATATATATATATTCTTAATTTATTTTAATATCTATACTCTGGATCAATTTCTAAAAAGAATAAAACCTGTTCCTAATACCATTATATAGGTTCGAACTCATAATCGAAAGAGTTCAACTCTCTTTCAAGTTTTAAAAATGGCAACTAAAAATATTTCAAACATCCAAACATCTCAATAATTAGAAACATACTAATCAAAGGAGCGACAAATCATGAAACTAGGGATCCTCCTAAAACTTAAAACATAATTAATTAAAGAAAAATTTTTGGGGCTGCCTTTTAGTGCAAGCTCACAAAGTTCACCGGGTGTATGAGATGAGGGCCTGGCAACTCATCATCGAACCATGCTTATTAAAAAACAAGTCATCACCGAAACGTCCATTTATTCCACTAATTTTCACAAGTCACATTACGAGAACTTTTTGTATGCATGAAATATGTGTTGCATAGTATGCTGTACAGTTAATGAAACAAATTACCTTGCTTGACGCAACAACAAACGAGAAAAGAAAATTCAGATGCATGAATCAGAAAAAAGTAAGACACATAATGCAAGCATTTTGATTTATTCTCGAGTCGAATATATCTTGCTCAAGTGATTATTATTTCTAAATAATGTTAAATTTTCTCTCGTGCGCGCATGCACGTTGTATTTTACTTATCAAATTAAAAATCTTGACCAGACTATATTTTTTTCTCCAAATACCTGGTGGTACAACATCGTTTTGAGGGAGATCCCTCTGACCTGTGTCTGGAGGACGAGAGTTCGTTGCAGCACCCTAAAATCTAGCCGCCGTTTGAGCGATCTGAAAAATCTGACAGATAGCGTACTTGCCACGTGCGCTCATATTTTCCTGGCAATAAATACAGATACCTGGCTACTTCAGTGTGGGAAGCAAATACATGATGTATGTACCAAGGCCATTTGCCCATTCTGAATCTGGACATCACTGAACTCTGAAGCTCTTGCAGTTTTAACTCATTATTAAAAATGTCAAGAAAAGGGTGGTAGGTCCCAACGAGAGAAGAAATAAACAAAGATAGGGGAAAAGAAATGATATTCAGTGGCTCTTCCCAAAGAGAAGAGAAGCCATGCAAAATAGCAAAGATGCAGTTCTCTCTTCAGGTGAGAGAAACCCAATACAAGTTAACCAACAGACAAAAACTCCCCTCACTCCCCCTTCCACTTAATTACCATCGTCCATCACACCCTATCACGTCCCGTTTCCCCACGACCGCTCCGAAGCCCCTCTCGGACACGTTGGCTTCTGGTGCACCCATCAAAGGGACACTCCAGTTCCCCACTACATCTCTTTGAACATGAAGGTCCTTCATCGGTTGAAGTAATCCGGGTCCGGCTGCTGGCAATGGAAAACAGAGAAAACAGAGACAAGTTACTAGAGCTTCACGAGATCCTTCACTTTTATCTGGCGAATGTCCGGCTGGTAGATGCTGACAAAATCTATGAGGCATTCCTCTACAAAGAAAACAGAGCAGAAATAGACGGTAATTATCAGTACTCTAGTTTGATCTAGCTTCTCCTGTACCCTATCAGGGCAAGCTAGATCAAACTAGAGTACTGATAATTACCATCTGTTTCTGCTCTGTTTTCTTTGTAGAAGAACGTCCCGTAGATTTTGTCAGCATCTACCAGCCGGACATTCGCCAGATGAAAGTGAAGGATCTCGTAAAGCTCTAGTAACTTGTCTCTGTCTCCGTTTTTCATTGCCAGCAGCCGGACCCGGGTTACTTCAACCGATGAGGGACCTTCAGGCGGAAGAGGCAAAACCCCTTCTGCCTAGGCTTCAAATCTTCTGTCCCTACCTTGACGCCGGTGTGGGAGAGAGAGCTGCTCAACGCCCGCAGCCCCCCTCGGATCACCCACGCCCACCCGGAGTACGAGTGCTTGGCCGGCACGGACGTGCTGACGACCTCCCCCCGGGCCGACATGGTGAACCGCTCCTTCTTCTTCGGCCCCTAGGAGATCTCCGCGATGAGGAAGCACGCGCCGCCGCACCTGCGCTCCACCAGCTCCCGGTTCGATCTGATCACCGCGTCCGTCTGGCAAAGCCGTCCGCCGCCCTCGGCTACGACCCCGATCGACGACGAGGTCCAAGTCCTCTTCGTCGTGAACGCCCGGGGGCGGCGCAACCCGCCTCTGCCGTCCGGATACTACGGGAACGCGCTCGCATTCCCGGTGGCCTCTTCGGCGGCGGGCAGGCTGAGCCGCAGCCCGCTGGGGTACGCACTGGAGCTGGTGAGGAAGGTCAAGGCCAGCGTCACGGACGAGTACATGCAGTCGGTGGCGGACCTGATGGTGCTCCGCGGGAGGCCGCACTTCGCCGTGGCTACGAGTCTTCCCCCTTGATGGAAGGGGGAAGCCGCACTTCGCCATGGCTACGGCCAATGGAAGGCCTCCGGGAGCAGAAGCTGGCTACGAGTCTTCCCCCTTGATGGAAGGGAGGTGGAGGGTTTCCTGGCCTGCAGAGGGGCAACTGGGGAAGTTGGGGACAGGAGTTTTGTTTTGGGTGGAGAGAAGAGAGAGAGGAGGGATTTGGTTGGCTTGATACACGCCTGAAGCTACTCTTATATTTCATCCCTTCTCTTTTTTGGTTTTGGTCTTGGTTTTCCTTCCCTCACAAGTCATTACTCCTGATCCAGCTGGGCCATCAGGAAGAAACATAGGGGGATTGGAGATGGACTTCTTGGAGGGTGGAGATTCTTTTAATTTTCTCCTCTCGGTTTCTTCTCCCCTCTTGGGTGGTAGAGAAAGAAAAGGAGGGAGGGGGTTGAATGGCTGCTGTGCCGTGATGTTGCAGTTGCAGCTTCGGTGCTCACTTGAAGGGGGAGATGGTCCTTAGCAAAAGAAAAGGAGGGTAGAGAAAGAGAAGGAGGGAGGGGGGGTTGAATGGCTGCTGTGCCGTGATGTTGCAGTGGCTGCTTGGGTACTCACTTGAAGGGCAGATGGTGGGATGGGACTTTTATTAATTAGATAGAGTGAATTTCCCATAATGACCCTACTTTCTCTTGCATAGAGGCACTTTTCTGGACAAATTCTTTGACCGTGAAGCGCCATGTGATGACCTTTTTCTATGGTGCTCTCGCTTCACATGATAAACAGTATTGCCAATAACAGTTTCATGGACTTTTTTTTTAAGTATTTTTTTTTAATATTTTCATTCAAAAATTATATTAAAATGAAAAATTTTTTTGTCTACCTTTATTAGATTCATGCATCTTTGTTGAAATAGTGTACTTGACAGCAATCTATTTCCATAACATTTTTTTAGATATTTTATATATATTAAAAAAATTATTATTAAAAAAAAAGGCCTCATTTACTGAATTCGCCTTAGCCCCTCAGATGTATTGGGCCGCCCCTGTGCCCATGTGTCTGCCAGGACCCGCCATGGAGAGGTTCCAGATGGAGACGGAGAGCTTGACGAGTTGACGGAGGAGCCTGCCTTGGATCCTTACCACAACAATGCTAATATTAATGGCTTCAAAAACGTTCTTCTCCCACCTAATAAATTCTTTTGCCCCGCCTATCAAATTTTGACACTTTTCATTTAATTAAAGGTGGAACATAGAGTGGGACAGGGAAATGGGACAGAAAATTTGTAGCCTCTTATGTGGACATGATATAAAAATTTCTATGCCTGCCTAGAGACATTTAATGCGAAGCACATGGCCCTAGTTTCCGAGAACTTTCCCATACCTCCAATGAAAATGTCTTACTAATGTTAGACAATAACCCTCCATTAAACCTTCCATTTCTGCTAAGTCTCGTCTTCGTTTTCTTCTTCTCTGGTTGGGACCTACCAGAAGCACATGGTTGCATATTGATCGCTTACGAGAAAAGTAACATTTGCATAAGAAAATTATGCAAACTTCAACAACCACATCAAACTTGCACATCAAACTTCAACAACCACTCTATGAGGTCATACTTGCATCACTAGGTGCAAAGAAAATTAATCCTACTAGAAATTTCACAGTTGGGAAAGCACTTTTAACAATCTGCATCTTAAGAAATGTAAGTAATCTGCTTGTCCTTTAAGATCATGTGTTAATGGTCTCATCTGATCCATCTCTACTGGGTTAGACAGTAGCCTACAACAATGAAAAACACGATTCCCCTTGGAATATACGTTTTCATGCTAACAGAAGTATAATTGAAGCAATTTTGCGCAAAATTGCAATTTTCCAAGAGCAGGATTTCATGTTCAAAGAGACGTAGTGGGAACTGGAGTGTCCCTTTGATGGGTGCACCAGACGCCAACGTGTCCGGAAGCCGAACCCACGCTACTTGGCATCTATGGACCACCTCTGCGAGTCAGCTACAACGTCGGAAGCGTGGGGAGCAGGGGGTAACTCAACAACGAAGACGTGCATGGGTTCCGAAGCGAACGCGAGACGAGGGGCGGAGACGCGTGATGGCCCGGATCACACGCGGACGAAGGATGGAGAGCCAGAGGGGCTTCGGCGCGGCCGTGGGGAAACGGGAGCGATGTGTGATGGCCCGTAGTCCGAAGAGAGAACTGCATCTTTGCTATTTTGCATGGCTTCTCTTCTCTTTGGGAAGAGCCACTGAATATCATTTCCTTTCCCCTATATCTTTGTTTGTTTCTTCTCTGGTTGGGACCTACCGCCCTTTTCTTGACATTCTTAATAATGAGTTAAAACCGCAAGAGCTTCAGAGTTCAGTGATGTCCAGATTCAGAATGGGAAAATGGCCTTGGTACATACATCATGTATTTGCCTCCCATACTGAAGTAGCCAGGTATCTGTATTTATTGCCAGGAAAATATGAGAGCACGTGCCAATAATAGCTCCTCCTTTTCACGGATTGGAAATCTTATGTACTTCCTCCAATTGCCTTCAAGAATTTTAATATAAAGCATGTGGCGTTGAAGAGTTTTGCTACAAGATTCGGCTTGAAGGCAATTTTCATATAACAAATTCATAAGGTCATCTTAGTCAAGAGAGTGAATTTAATAAATAGAAGCATATTGTTTCCCCATCTAATTTTATTTGAACGTATAATGCACAGCAGGAAAAGATTTGAGTATTATTTTGGACTCCGTGAGGGTTCTATGTTTTCTTAATAAATATTACTTCAAAATGATCCACCAGGTATTCTTAACTTCAGGGTTTATTTCTCTTTGGGAGAGATACTAATATTTGGGGAGCAGGCACACGCATCTATACTCTGTGTAAATAAAAATTATTGGCCATTTGTAATTATATTTGGGGAGCAGGCATTGCAATTAAGATGCTTCCTAATCCACCTAGCTAAAATTATTGGCCATTTGTAATTATATTAAGAATATTAGGAAAAATTGCCCAGCTACTACTTATCTAGGAAAAAAAAAATCTGCTGACATAAAAATTAGAGATTAAAAAAGATATCTTACTCTAATGAGCATTGAAAACGTTAAATATTATTTTTTTTAGAAAAACTGAAGAGCCAAAAGGCCCCTTTTTTTTATGTTTTCTCCCTCCTTAACTAACAAGCTACATATCTTACTGATAATACTAATATTTCCTCATTTGCCCACTAAAATAGAATTTTATATTATTTGTTTTAGTTTTCTTGTATATATCAATTTTGCTCTAAGCTTGATTTTGTTTTTCTTGTTGTAATTGGCATTCCATATATTGCAAGTGAGCCTATATTCCACATAGTTTGTTTGGATTTGCCAAAATTTTTTGCTCCTTAAAACTTCCTTGATAATTCCAAACTAACACTTGGTTATGCTATCCTCTATTAGCAATCTAAGATCTTCAAAGCATGCAAAGTCAGGCCATTTCCACCCTATAACCAAAGCATATAATTTAATTTTCACAAACCTACCATAAATGGTTATGCCAAACTTCAAAGATAAAGACCACATTGCCTCATTATATGCGATTACATCAAGCTTCTACATGCCACAAGATTCTCAAAAGTTGTGGTCTAATCATGCTACACAATCACTGCAAGCCACAAATCTTTGAGGTCCTAAAAACATTATTTATCGAATCATTCATTTGTTTTTGTATCTATCCACTTCTTTTTCCTTGCCAGCCTTGTTATCAGTGTCGAGTTTCAAATTTTGAAGGCCCTTGGTTATCTTGCTCTCTTGATATTTTTTATTTTGGCAGGCAAAACTCCAGCCTTGTTATCTTTGGCACTCTTCAAGTTTAGGCAACTTTATTATAACTTTTGAATGATAAAACAGAAATTGTGAGAGAGGAAAAGGAAAAATAATAAAAACACTAACTAGAGTAAGAAAAAGGAATAACTTAACCATTAAGCTCATGAGTGCCAGCCAAAACTAAACATTTTTATTATATTGTGCATACCATTGTCACTGGGTTTCATTCTTTGACTTTAATTCAATAACTTAACAGTAGAATTTTATTTGTACTAGCTATGCATTCCCTCATGCTATCATCTTTCAATACTATTATGGGAAAGCCCACGTCCACAAAAAGAAATAAGACATCACCTTTCGGCTAATTAAGAATGGAGTTCCATATGAGGTTCATTGCTAGGGCTCAAGAATGGATGAAAAAAAGGACTCAGCAAGCCACAATAGCTCTAACTTTGGGGGTTCATGAAGTGCTATAAAATAGCATAAGCTTTGCAATACATTTATCTGGCTATTATAATTTTATTTTCTTTTGAAGATCTTTCCATTTTCTTGCCAATGTCATTATAAGGGTGTCATTTTCTGAAATAATGAAAATTCCTACTGCACTGTTATACAATAGTCATATAATGATTACTATGAATTGAAATCTTAGAGAAATTGTAAAGGTATTATGATGACATTTATGTATCTTAGAGATTATAATCATATGAAACAGAGGTTAGTACTTCATATCTTTAGAAACCAGACTATTTATTTTTTTGGAAAAAACAAAAAATTAGGCTGTTTAAATACTAGCTAAAGAGTCAGAGAGTTTTGACATAAGTCATGAAAAGTTGAGATCAAATTCACAAAGGTCCACTGGATGTACTACTTTCGGGCTAAAGAATCATATATATTAATTTTCATTACATAAGAAGTATATAGGTAAGTCAAACAAAGATAGAAACTATCGGAACTGATTTAAAGACAACTCATTTTTGTCATGCTATAACTTGGACAACCTATGCAAGTCTCATTTTTGTTGCAATATTATTGACTGTTTCAAACAAAAGAATTACACAACTAGGATAACATTAACCTGATTATTACAAAAAAGAACATTGATTGTCCAAATTAAAACATAATCACCGGTGAGAAGAGAAAAATACAATACAAATTTCACCATCCAAAACAGAAGCTCTAGTTATCTAATAATGTAAGCAAGTGAGACGATATAATTATCAAAAAGAAAATGAAAATCTTTAGTAAAACTCGAATAAAACCAAAATCCAATCATTGTTAATCAGAGAGGAAGAGCGGTGAGGGACAGAGCCTCTAATTATTATTAATCAGAGAGAGTCTCTGTTTTCTGAGAAGAAAATGACATTTAATTCTACCCACAGCCTACAGGCAACTTGTGAGATAACGCCCCTTTTGGAAGGGGCCAGAGCCTGGAATCGCAAACGCGATCCCCTCCGTCTTCTCCGGGCGCAGAGACACCGTGGGCATCCCGCAGCCGCACCACGATCATCCCGCGGCCGCACGAGCGGCCTCTGATTTCACCCTACTGCCGCGAAAATTGCGGTGGAAAGCCGTTGAAAGGGGGCGATAAAACCTCCATTCCTCCTCTCCAGATCACCTGATCCCTCCTCCTTTGTGATTGTTCCAGCACCAAGCCTCTCCTTCCTCTGTTCTTGCCTCCCGAGTGACCGACGTGTTCTCCCGGCCGAGCACCGTCCGAATCCCCTCGCGGCCTTCCCCTGTTTCTGGATCTACTTCTCCTTCGGAAAGTGTCGTCGCCGCCGTCGCTTGACACCGGTCGAGCCTCCCTTGGCCGAGATCCGCCACCTCCGTCGACCGCCGGTAAGCCCCTTCTTTTTCTCTTTATTCTGTTGCTAAACATCCTTGAGTTCTTCCATTTGTTTTGGCCCCAAACCGAGACCATGCTCAGTTGTCTTCATGCCCGTCACCGCAGCAACCGCCGGCCACCACTGTGGTCGGCTGGCCGTTGACCGGGCGACGGCCCTCGACCGCCTAGGCCGGCCACCCAGGCCAACCACCCCGCCGATCCCCCTTCCTCTCCCGTTCTCCCATCTCCCCTATCCATGGGGCGCTTGGTGAGGAAGAAGGCCCATGTGGGCCGAACTAGGCCAAGCTTGGGCCCGATTCACTATGGACCCAACTTGGGCCCAGTTGAAACCCGAACCCGAAATTCAGAAACCCAAAAATCTGAAATCCGAAACCCGAAACCCGAAACCCGAAACCTAGTAGTATTATTTCTGAATTTTGCTTAGCTCTAAAATTAACAAAGAATTAATTAAATTTAAACAGGTGATCCTGATTCGCCTATCTGAAGTAGGGGTTAAGCGAGAAGAGGTAAGTAACTTAATGCTTCAAAGTACATTTTTCAAATTATTTGGTAAAATAACTATTAGTTGATTAAATTTCGAAATATGATTTGTATTTAGTAAAATGGGTCCGACATGTTTAAATTTTATTTAAAAATTTTGTTATATGCTCTGAAATCCGTAAACTATGACTGAGTAATTTATGAAATATATTATATATATATATATGCATTCTCAGTATGGCTATGATCTGCTATGTTCTATTTTGGCCCCGCCAATGGGGATTATACATTGAACCTGTCGACTTGTAATCTGTGAGGAACCGGTTTCGACACCGCGCCACCGGTGATTAAAATAGTGGTTTCTGGACACCGTTGCCACCGGTGACTAACAATAGTAGTTTCTGGCACTCTGTGCAACCCATGCCACTGGATTACGTAGCCGTAGCCTATTATGTTGAGATTCTGATATCAAAGTTTTTGAAAAAATGATAATAAGTTTTGAAAACAGTAAAACGATGCTATTTATGATTTATTCCAGACATTATCCTGTATTTTGATCTGATATGCTCTGACCCCACTTTGAGGTATTTTGTTGCTTACTGGGCTAATGTAGCTCATTATTTTATTTTTTTTGTTTTTCAGATCCAGAAGCTTGATCGCACAGATTTGGGGAGTGCGTTAGATTTTTCGATGATTTCTTCAGTTATTGGTATTTTAGTTAGATTAGTTTGAACATTTGAATTATGTTAGCAAATATTATTTTGAAATTTTGTAAGACTGCTTTTGAATGACTTTAATTATTTATGTCAATTTTAAGCATCTGTGATTAACCTTTAAATAAGTTTTAAACATCTGTATTTGCTCCGATATGTTCCGATGCCTTGCACGCCTATGTGGCTCGCCGTGCGGGCGTGCAGCGTCTGCCGCGCTCCGGGCTCGGGGCGTGACAAATTTGGTAGTATCAGAGCCCAGGTTTTAGATTCCTAGGGATTGTGTATGAAATAGTCAGATGGAGCTTAAGTTTTAGGATCTTTAGGATTCGTCGGAAAATTTGAGAGATGGGTAGACATTAGTTTGACTAAATTAAGTGGAGTAATATTAATCATGGGATATTATCATGCAATGTAATTATTTTGGAAGTTTAACTTGATATCAGGCACAGTGGATATTACTTCTAGTTGAAGTTAATTATTTTGTTGGCAAATTAAGGTTCATTTATAAAAAGATGTTTAAAGCTCGGACTAGAAAATATTCATTGAAATCTGTATGTGGATCATGCATGGAACTCGTAAATAGAAGGAAGATATACTTGGGGATGAGACTTAAGAATTCTTATTTGGCTCTACTTGAGACTTGAAACAATTAAGATTGATATTTTGATGGAAAGTCAATTAGTAAATCTTGAGAATATTGGTGGATTAAAATGTTTTTGGGTTGGTCGAAAATAGGACTTGTTTGATTTGGAAAAGTTCTTGATGCTTTTCCTTGTTAAGAAAAAAAAAATCGTTGGAAAGTATAGTATTGTTGATTTTGATCAATATGGATATCATTGTGTTATTAGTAGATTCTCTAAGCCTAGTAGATTTACAAGATCTTGCAGTATCGCAAATAAAAATATTTTACTTATTTGAGGAGTTGATCTCAATGTAAAATCATAGAGCTTATATCTTAGTAGAATTTCTTGTAAATCTTTGAACCAGATTATTAGATTCTTGTGAGTTAAATATTTATAAATCAAGGCTATGAGTTGATTATGGATTTTGTATCACCATATGAGAAATGCAAGTGGCATATCATGAGAGGCCCAAATGAGTTTAGCCTAAAAAAAAGATTCATGATGATTGAGTAAGCTTCTGAGTAAGTTAATCTAGAATCTTTTAATCGAAGCTTGGAATAAATATCAACTTATATAATGGAATTGTCAAGGGAACTAGAATTGGCTTAGTTCAAATTTGGATCTAGAATATAATAACTTGATGGTACAAATACGGCAACTATCTCAAGGGTTAATCATGACCTAGTGTACTTGAGAAGCAAGGATAAAATTTTGCTTGGATATTAAAAAAAAATGTTGATCTGTGATAAGGAAGAAATTTTGGAGAATATTGATCAGAGTTGCGCAGCAAAAGTATAATGGACTGAATCAATTTAAACTGGTCAAAAATATTGACTGTGTTTTGGTAACATGTTATGATGAAAGACTATGTTGTTCAATAATGAAAGATTTTGTTAATAAGGGAAGGTGAATACTATTGATTCTCAGGTCAATCATGAGATAACTATGTTATCTCTCTGATGGTTTTTGCTACTTTTGGTATGCTAAGAAAATAATAATAATAATAATAATTTGAGCGTATCATGACTCGAGTTAGTTAATATGGTCTAATGTGTTAAGTATCTAAATAAACCATGCATTATTTGCTCCCATCTTATGATTTATAAGTCTAAGTTAAAAGCTTTGTGGCATATTGAATCATGGTATCAATACTTTGCCTTCTCAGACTTGCTTTTATGATTTGATGCAAATCATTTTTGAGATAGACCGTTGTTATCTAATGATCATCAGTACATGTTTATTTTGTGAATTACATTCTTAGCCATATAATGATTTGACTCTAAGGACGGTCATTATCCTTTGAGTGATCAGCACACTCCATGATAAGTGCATAAGATCTATCTAAAAGATGATAATTTCAATCCTATTGTGAATCGATCCTGATCCGATCTCGAGTGAACATGCATCAAGATGATAATTTCAATCTGAGATTTTAGTTAGTCACTTATGAAATTTTTGATAATTGATCTAAAGCTATCTATCACACTGATTTTGATCGAGGAGAATGAGATCTTGGATTTATATTACTTAATTGGCTGAGCATTTCTAAATTTGAAAGGCCTAGATCTCTCAAATTTCGAGGACGAAATTTTTATAAGGAGGAGAGAATGTGAGATAACGCCCCTTTTGGAAGAGGCCAAAGCAGGGGATCGCAAACGCAATCCCCTCCGTCTTCTCCGGGCGCAGAGACGCCGTGGGCATCCCGCGGCTGCACCGCGATCGTCCCACGGCTGCACGAGCGGCCTCTGATTTCGCCCCACTGCCGCAAAAATCGCGGCGAAGAGCCGTTGAAATGGGGCGATAAAACTCCCGTTCCTTCTCCTCTGCAAATCACCCGATCCCTCCTCCTTTGTAATTGTTCCAGCACCGACCCTCTCCTTCCTCTACTCTTGCCTCCCGAGTGACCGACGTGTTCTTCCGGCCGAGCACCGTCCGAATCCCCTCGCGGCCTTCCCCTGTTTTGGGATCTACTTCCCCTTCGAAAAGTGCCATCGCCGCCGCCGCTTGACACCAGATCGAGCCTCCCTTGGCCGAGATTCGCCACCTCCATCGACCGCCAGTAAGCCCCTTCTTTTTCTCTTTATTCCATTGCTAAACATCCTCGAGTTCTTCCATTTGTTTTGGCCCCAAACCGAGACCATGCTCGGTTGTCTTCATGCTCGTCGCCGCAGCGACCGCCAGCCACCACGGTGGTCGGCTGGCCGTCGACCGGGCGACGGCCCTCGACCGCCTAGGCTGGCCACCCAGGCCGACCACCCCGCCGATCCCTATCTGAAGTAGGGGTTAAGCGAGAAGATGTAAGTAACTTAATGCTTCAAAGTGCATTTTTCAAATTATTTGGTAAAATAACTATTAGTTGATTAAATTTCGAAATATGATTTGTATTTAGTAAAATGGGTCTGGCATGTTTAAATTTCATTTGAAAATTTTGTTATATGCTCTAAAATTCGTAAACTATGAGTAATTTATGAAATCTGTTATATATATATGCATTCTCAGCATGGCTATGATCTGTTCTCTTCTATTCTGGCCCCGCCAATGGAGATTATACGTTAGACCTGTCGACTTGTAATCTATAAGAAACCTATTTCGACACCGCACCACTGGTGATTAGAATAATGATTTCTGAACACCGTTGCCACCAGTGACTAACAATAGTAGTTTCTAGCACTCTGTGCAACCCATGTCACTGGGTTACGTGGTCGTAGCCTATTATGTTGAGATTCCGGTATCAGAGTTTTAGAAAAAATGATAATAAATTTGAAAACAGTAAAACGATGCTATTTATGATTTATTGCAGATATTATCCTGTATTTTGATCTGATATGCTCTGACCCCACTTTGGGATATTTTGTTGCTCACTGAACTGGTGTAGCTCATTATTTTATTTTTTTTATTTTTCAGATTCAGAGGCTTGATCGCACGGAATTGGAAAGTGCGTTAGATTTTCCGATGATTTCTTCAGTTATTGGCATTTTAGTTAGATTAGTTTGGACATTTGAATTATGTTAGCAAATGCTATTTTGAAATTTTGTAAGATTGCTTTTGAATGCTTTTAATTATTTATGTCAATTTTAAACATCTGTGATTAACCCTTAAATAAGTTTGAACATCTGTATTTGCTCCGATATGTTCCTATGCCTTGCACGCCGGTGCGGCCTGCCGTGCGAGCGTACGACGTCTGCCGCGCTCCGGGCTCGGAGCGTGACACAACCGGCTAAGCCCTTAAAACAACAGCAGTAGCAAGCCAACAACAACAACAAATACCTACAGGGAAGCTGGCCCTCAACAGATTAAAAAAATAAATCCCAACCCGGGAAGCTTACATTAACAGAGCATTTCAAGCCCCACATCAAAGCCATTCAGTTTTCTCCACGGCAAGCCCCATCAAGATTCAAACCCCACAACAAAGCCCCATCAAACTCGAATAAAAATGAGGAAATCGCGCTTCAACAACCACAGTCCCTAAATTCCAGATCGACTGAAATCCCCAAACTTTATAAGAAATGAATTAAAACAAAAACCCATCCAAATCCATCCAATACAAAACCCAAGCTAGGAAAAACAAAACCATCGCCAACAAAGATCACGAGAGCAAAGCAAGCCAGAACTGATTGAAAATCTGCGGCCACATAGAGAGCCCGAATCGAAGAAAGAAAACCAAGAGACGAGGTCGGATCAAAAACTGATCGACGATGATACCTGAAGGAAATGAGGTATGACTTCTAAGGAGGAAAGAGGAATAGTCGTGCTGCCCTGCTGGGATTTGGGAACTCACGATTTCTCCAAGGTGCCCTCCGGAAGAGCAAAGTATGGAGGAACTCACGATTTCTCGACGTATGCACATGATTTATTATTACCTACATTCTCATGGCTCAGCAGGTCTAATTGAAGCCATCAGAGGCTTGCCCTTTCTTGAATGCCATCCCCCAATTTGAGAAACAAGATTTCCAAGTCTCTTTCCATGAGAAGGGGAAGTAGCAATGGGGGAGAATGAGGTAATAGAAAGGAGCCGTACATTCTCGCTGCATCCACAAAAACCAGCCCATCTTTAGGAGAATAACTTGCTATAGCTGCCTGAAGACCAGTTTCCAAATAATAAAAATGGGTAGCCAAAAGGTGCCAAGACCATGGTCAGCTTGGTGATGACCATGATCCAGTGAGCATACATGTCTCGCACGAGTGCACCGAGAACGACTCGATAAATCTAGGGATTTCGAGGGATGAATCACAAGCCGTCACTAGCCCAAAGATGAATCCACATCCTACACCAGACCAAGACCAATAACAACTTCGAAATGCCCTATTCTGGCCAGAAATGAATCCCTCCTGAAAGTACTAATGCTGAAGAATTGCATCTTCTGCTAATGCTTATATTGATTGGGGTCTCAGATCTCCTTGGGAAATCCCCTTTTCTTGATAACCCTATACCCCCTATCATCATCCGGAGCTGCCGCAACTCAGGCTCTAATGCTGATACGATGACACCCAGAGTACAAAAATGAATAAGCAAATGAATCAACAAAAGAAGACGGACGGGCTTCAACTTCAATGAAGAAACGCCATTGGTTCCATTTGGTTCCCTTCTGGGCTCCCTATCCTTGGAGCGCTCCCTCTCCCTGAAACAAACAGCAACTTCAGCAATCAAAAAAGGGAACAACAAAACCCACAAGCAGCACAAGGGCATTCCCTCAAACCTCCAGAGGATCAAAATTCATGAAAATGACATGAATGACTCGATATAAAAAGAAAGCTACTTGGTATTACAACGATGGAAGCAAAAACAGCAGCACCAAACTCTCTATATCCATGTTATAAAGC
The DNA here is from genome assembly GCF_051530095.1 of Phoenix dactylifera. Taxonomy (NCBI): domain Eukaryota; kingdom Viridiplantae; phylum Streptophyta; class Magnoliopsida; order Arecales; family Arecaceae; genus Phoenix; species Phoenix dactylifera. Next base: position 11,012,728 of record NC_143207.1, on the reverse strand, counting down.
TGCAGAAGATATCGGTATATATATGTGTATATATACATGCATACACATAAAGATAGATGGATACATATAGAGATATATGATAAGGATCTCTAAGGCATTGCTTGAAATAATAATCCCACCAATATAATACAAGAAACCACAGGTGGTTTGAGAGGCATACCAAGCATGATGTATATTATTGATGTCGTTTATTGGAGAATGATTACAAGTGAGCAATAGGTATTCACCCTGGGAACAGTGCATGTCAATACATACTGAAGATTGGATTGCTGAATAAATAAATGGAAGAACAAAGGCTCCTTGGAGTAATAGAGATAAATAAAATATTAGTCAAAATAAAATATATCTCATGCAGTGCCACTCTAGTGGAACGTGTTGAAGCTGACAGTGCGAAAAGAGCCAAGGGGCAGAAAATTTGTTCATCCAACAAGTTTTCACTACAAGAATGCATAGATGAGCGTAGCAAGCGGTAACAAAGATACACTTATCTATGGTAAATTTATGGTAAAACAAGGCCGTATAGAGTAAGGAAAGAGCCAGAAGGGAAAACACTTATTCATAGCACCACTGGAAAATAAAGCAAAGGAAAAAGGTCAAGATGGCATAAAATGGAAAAAAGATGGTCCAAACAAGAAGAGGAGGCCTGAAATATAAAGAAATCGATGCCAAGGATTAAAACAGAGAACCCAGACATGAAGTATGGGTTGTTGTTGATATAAAAGTTCAATGCATTCAAAGATAGTTTACACTCACAGATTCCTAGGTTAAGATTTAGAAAACAACGACATCAAGAAAAATATGAAAAAGGACATAATATGTAACATGTCGTGTTACCAATATATGCGAGATTTCAAATATAATGAACTACAGAATTTTGCACCATACTTCAGATAAATTAAGAAAAAGATGGATACTAAGAGCAGATTGAAGAAATGCATCAAACCCTGGCGCATGCACTAAGAAACAAAAAGTAGGAGTTAAATAGGATAGCAACTAGCTGCTGATATATTAGGAAAAAGCCCGGACTAAACTATTGCATCTACCACATAATGTCATTTTATTTTTAACTGCCTTTCTTCTCTACATGTTGTAAATATTCACCCATGATTACATCCATCTACACTATGCCTATGAATATATGTGCATATTTTGGTCAACTATTTTATCTTATCTGATAAGTAATTATACTACTAGTTTCTCATGTAATATAGCAAATAAACCACTACGAGAAACCTAAAATTGAAAAAGAAAAAAAAAAGATCAAGGAGTATCATGTGCATGTAATGTTATAGCTATAACATTGTGTATATTAGCTTTCGCATAACACCATTAAAATTCTTATCTTTCAATTCCATTTAAACCACAAACAGCAACTCTTGAACACAAATTCCACAGCATAATTTTCATAAAATTACCAAACACCATTCTAGGACCTAGAAGCTGAAATCTCCTCAGCTGCCTAACACAGTTATCTTGTTCATATGCGCATATGCGTGTGCGCGTCTGTGTGTATATACACATTAAGCAACACTTCAGTTTGGCATTGCAAAAACATCAACAAATTCAGAAAAATGAAAAAAAAAACAGAACTAAAGAGTAACCATTTGAATTACCTTTCATTGAGTCGGTCCATTTCACGCTTCCATCTTAGATCAGCTTTCTTAGCCTCAAATTCTTCCCTGGTCAAATATCCATGCCCCTGGTTCATACCCACGATGCCTAAATCGGACAGATCCCTGAAAATGTATATTTTTTTCAATTTATGCAGCTTTCACATATGCTGTAAGTGAACTACGCATATAAAATCAAGAGAACTATGACAAAAAAAAAAGAGTTGGTTATAGTTTCAAATTTCAAAATCTCTCTTTATCTTCTAGCTCTGAGGATGTCTTATAACTCTACAAGGACTTGTAACTACCAAGCATACCTCGGAACTACTGGCATCATAGAACTTTGTGCAGTAAATGGATCTCGTGGAAGAATACCTCCCCCCAAAGGAACGTCAAAGGGGCCAGGCGTATAACCCATGTATTGCATGGGACCAGTGAAAGATGCCATGTATCCATCAACTCCAAATGGCATTCCACTACCAGCCCAGTAAGGGTTGTAGCCCGAAGCAGCCAAAGGCATCCCAGCAAAGTTTTCAGCTCCAAAATCTTGATAAGCCCTCCACTGCATGTCAGAAGCTGCAGACAGGAAAGGGAAGAAGCAAAGGTAAAGTAGTCAGACTGATTTTTGATTTGCGTACTACACAAAACATTTGATGATTTGCAGTGCATGTACAAGATAAAAGATTGGTACCACTGATTAAAGTAGAACAAAAAAAAGGTAATGCACTAACCATTACCAGCCATCCGTGTCTTCTTCTTCTTCTTCTTTTTTCCTGGCAAAAAAAGGAATGAAATAGCTTTCTTAAGGGAACAGAATAGACCAAAAGGAAAGGTTTTCATAAAACCAGTGATTGATCATAATCACTGGCTTGCATAGTTACCGGCCCAGACAAATATAACTAACTGGAATTCCTTTGTCAAGCACCAACTGCAAAACCTCTCACTTTAGGATGCACCCTTTTTGATAAACAGATTCTACATTAATCTAAAAGATGATCTGAGATCATAGGATAGTTTACTGGTTCTACGGAACCTTTGCAACAGTTCCAAACACTTACCATGTGAAGTGCCACACTATCAATCGAACAGTAGCCACAATCTCACCCCAACTCCATTACCCCTTATCTCTTAATTTTTCAAGCACAATTATCTAAAAATACTCCAATCAATCCTTTTTTTTATTAGTTTTTAGTCTGATGACAATTAATTCTGAATGAACTGAACTATCCTCCTACAAGTAAACTGCATGAATAAACCAATCAAGAAAACCTAGTCTAGAAGAAGAACCAACCTTCATTAGTCTGCGCATTGGAGACCATGAGGTCAAAATCGGTACCCCTTCCCAAATGCTTGGATTCAAAAATTCGTTCTTTCAAATTGGCAACAGATATGAATTGACCCTCAATTAGAATAGAGTCGTAATCTTTTGCACTTTTAAACTTATAATACCCAGCCATTATTTTTTTTTCCCTTTCCGGCCTTCCTCTGATCTAATTGCAGACCAGCTCGACCACAATGAACAAATTGGCCGGAAAAAAGCAGCAAACTGAATTTAAAAGGCCGAAAACTAAAAAGCAGGCCCGATATCAAGCTAGAACAATAGAAATCATAGACATGAGTACAAGCAATCCTTGATGTAGATAACGCTCTATTATCCCATCAAGAAACGATCTTTCCGGAAAGAAAAAAAGGAAGAGCTCGAGATGAGTTCTCCGCCGACCCCTTTACGTTCCGAACGAATAGAACAGCAATCCCAACAGCAAAGAACCACAATCCGCAGATAAATCCCCAAGATCGCCGATCGACCCCAGCCGCTACAAGAGGAGGCTTCCGCGAAAAGAAAAACCCCTTCGATCAAAGGGATTCAGCCGGAGGAGGAGAGATTGGATCCGAGCTCACTAGACCGCCATCGCCAGAGCAGAATCGCCCGAAGCCGCAGCACATCCGAGGATACCCCGAAAAACCACTCCAATTGGAAAAATCGAGAAGAGAACGAAGAAACGACGGCTTCTACGACCGAGAGAACCCCAAATTGAACGGCAGAGGGACCTGGATGGATCAACCGGGGAAGGATCCGTGGAGAACTCGAAGCGATGGACAGATTTAAGGGGTGGAATCGGATTGAAGAGAGGATGGGGAGTTAAAAAAAAGGGGTTAGGGTTGAGGATTCCCCGATCCTCCCCCTCTAAATCTCCAGCGCTCGGAGATGAAGAGGTGGGGAGCGGAAAGAGGGAATCCGGTTTCCTTTATGGAGCATCCCGGCGGCAGGCTTACCTTAATTTTTCACAAACAAAAAAAAAAAATCCTTACTTTACCAAAGAGGTGGGGGCCAGAGCAAAACGGTAGAGATTGGAGGCCACTGGAATGGAGATGCAGACCATGATGATAGAGATGGAAGAAGAAGAATGGTGAGATTGTAGATTGAGTGTTTGTCTACTCTCCTTTTGAAAGGATCAAGATCTTTTATCTTACCAACTCAAAGTCGGTGATGACATTGTAAATTAAGAATACATAACATTGATCATGATATACATTTAGAAACCAAAAATCATGTTTCTTTGAAACCTCCTAACCATTCATCAAGTAGTACAATCACCAACAGTTATAATAATATTAATGTAGCAAACTATATCATAGGCATGTAAATTAAAAAAAATGATATCATTGATCATGGTCTGTATATTATAAAATATGTATGTACTAAAATTCAGTATATTTGAATGCTTCAAATTATAAATCATGCAAGCATCACATAGAGCTATTGAAATAATAGATTTTTGGATTACTTGATGCACAGGGAAATGACTTCCAAAAGACATGATATTTGGTTCTGAGATAATTTTTATTATGTAGTTCATAACCAATAATATGGATCCTCCATATGAAATCTCTATCATCGATATTAGATTGTTAGAATTAAGCCCTCAATCCTTTTGGAAGAAAAGTACAACAACTTGTAGATTGAAATAAAAAATTTAGGATATGAAGGTCGAATGCATGTGTGAGTGACTTGGTAAAGAGCATTCTAAAATAACAAACAATTATTATGAACAATTATAAAGATGAAAGTTAGCAGCGCCAAGATTGGTGACTACGAGAGGCCAGCCATCTAGGTGGCAGCTGACTTGGCCATGGTAGGCTGCTGCAGGTCTTGGCAGGGCATGGCAGCAGGCTGGGCAAGGCATGGCTGTGGCAAGGCCTTGGCAGGCCAATGGCAGGTGGCTGGGCATGGCTGCAGGGCTTGGCATGGTGCTGGCAGGGGCTGGCAGGGCCATGGACATGGCTTGGCAGGGCTGCAAGCCAAGGCAGCAGGCCATGGCATGGCTGCAAGGTGGAATGGCCCTTGGCAGGCTGTGGCATGATCTTTGGCCGGCTAGGATGGCCTTTGCAGGCCTAGGCGCAGGGTATGGCGTTGGCAGGCTGCAGGCGCCCGGCATGGCGTTGGCAGGCTGCAGGCGCCCGGCATGGCCTTGGCAGCCGCTAGCAGGGCGCTGGTACGGGGCGGCGCGCTTGGGCGCTCGCGAGCGGGCACGTCCTGCCCGAACCTCGCCCGGACGTGGGCGCGCTGCGCGGTGCAAGCGCGCGCGCGGGCGTTGCCTGGGCTCACGCGGGCGCGTGCAGTGGCCACGCACAGCCGTGGCTTGGGCCGTGCATGGGCATGCCGTGGCTTGGGGTTGCTGTGCCTTGCCTTGGCCGACCTTGGGATGCTTGGCCAAGGCTTGGCCACTCCTCCAAGCCAAGAGTTTGGCCGGGGCCTTGTGCTTGGCGATGCTCTCCTTTGGCCTTGTCTAGGCCCTGAATCCTCCTAGGTTGCGAGCCCCAAAGGCGGTGTTCATGGAGGGTCCTCATCATATGGTCATGCGCAGGCGAGCGCAAGACTTTGGCCATGGTTTGGCCCTCCTTTAGCACCATCAAGGCCCAAAGTCTTCCACAGTTGGCTTCTTGGCGGTGTGGCGGGCTTGGGTCCGCAACATTCCCTCCCCCTTGAAAAATTTCCTTGACCTCAAGGATGATGATTGGCCACCGCCAATAGGGCTCCCACGAACCTCCTTCTCTTGGTCTTCTTCCCCAATGGATAAACACTTACCATCTCTTTCGTTTCCTCCAATCTTTTCTTGAGCATAAGGGAAGCTCTACTTGGATGATGTGCTCCAACCGATCAATCCCATGGTGGTTGTCGAAAGGCTCATACTCCATGTTTAGCATTTGAACATCCCTCCACCTTGATGCTTCATGGGTTGTACTCCTCGTCATACTTTTGGCACCCTTAAGTGCCCCGTCATTGTCCTCCTCGGCCTCGTCCACTCCTCCCTTTGGGAGGTAGACAAGCTTGAACTCGAACCGTCGTAGTAATTCCCCAAATTTTTGTCGCCGAAGGTTCACCGTCCTTTCCCGCATGTTGGTCTTGCACTCATGGTCACAAATCAGCAGCTTGCTGCCACTAAACATGGCACCAACATGGTTTTCTAGGCCTCTCACAATGCTTGAATTATCTTGAAGATAAATAGCCCGAGATTGAAGGGATACCTCAGCTTGAGATGTGGTTGTGCGGGCTGCAGAATGTGCTGAAATTTCTGGGTTTGCAGAATTTTCAGCTGCAGAATTTTCAGCTGACTTTTTATGCTCATGCATGGCTACGGGATGCTGGATTTCTTCTTCATGACCCTCTGCTGCATACTCCATTGCATCAGCAAATGGGAGTGGCTTTGGTGCTGCAAGATGGGTTCCAAAATCAGCCCTTTGAGTAGCCTCCGGATGCAAGGGAGTAAGGTCCTTGTTGCAGAAATTTTGCGAGTCACAATTTGGCTCTTTCAGCTCCTTCTCTTGAGGCCGTGGCTCTCCCATAGCATCCCTCCCATAGTCAGCAACACTTTGCTCCTTTCTCGCCTCCATATCTCCTCTTCGGTCTTCAAGCTTTTGATCATGGGAAAGCTCCTTCTTGGGTTCCTTCATACTAGCATGGTTTGCCCCAAGCTTCATACACTCTCGGGCCTTCTCTAACTCTCGTTTTATCATCATCAATTGGCCCTCTCACCACCTACTTTCCCCATAACCATGCTCCCCATCGCGGATAGCATAGCTACTATCTTCATCACTCTTCCGCTCTTTCATGACTCTTGGGCCCTCTTACGCCCATCCAGTCCATGCGCGGCCGACCGCGCGCACACCAGCCACAGCAGGCGCACGGCCCTCCGCGCGCGTCCCAGCAGCGCGCGCCCCGGCACGCATCAGCCCAGCAGCGCACGCCCCTGCGCGCGCCCGCCCTGCAGCGCACGCCCCTGCGCGCGCCCGACCTTCAGCCGGGCCGGCCAACGCCCCAGCGCCAGGCCGACCCGAACCTCGCCGTGACAAGGTCCAGGCGAGGTTCTGGCACCAGAACCTCGCCTCAGCCTAAGTGGCCCGGTGCACTGCTAGGACACCAGCCCACGCCGCGCCAACATCCAGCACACGCGCAGCACTCCGCTGCACGCATGCCACTGAAGGGCATGGACATGGGTGATGTCCAAGGGCACCAGCCCGTGCGCACGTACCAAGGCTCATGCGCAAAGAAGACCCGAGCGCGACAAGTCCAAGGATCGGCCAGCCGACCGAGCAGCCGAGCTCAATTCAAGCAAGGGGGTCAAGGGCGACAGCCAAGCTCAAGCCCGCGCACATTGCGCCCAAGTCAGCCAAGTATAGGCCAAGCCGGCGCCAACAGAAGCGCCCAGCACTGCGCCCGGCCATAACCGGAAGGAGCACATGGCAGCGCGCCCAGCAGAAGCGCCCAACAAGGCGCGCGGCCAGAAGCGCCCAGCACTGCGCCCGGCCATAACCGGAAGGAGCACATGGCAGCGCGCCCAGCAGAAGCGCCCAACAAGGCGCGCGGCCAGTAGCCACATGGCAGCAGCCCCAGCAGCGGCGCCCAAGCAACCGCCCAGCCAAATCCCATGTGCCCCAAGGCAGAACCAAAGGGGGAGCTTGCAAGCTCTCCCATAGAGATTTGGCGAGCAGATTCACGGGTGGCCAAGATGCAGCAGGCCGCCGAACCAATGGCCAGCAGAATGCCATGTCAAGGATCCGCGGAAAAGGAGAAAAAGCACATCAGCCGAAGGCCAATCCTCAGCCCGACAGCAAGCCAATCAGCGGACACATGGCAACCGGAGCACCCATCGACATGAAGACCTTCCTCAATAGGTTGGAATTCAAATTCAAACCGAAGCCGGCCAAGCATCACCTCATGAAGCACATGGCTGAATTAATTTGAATTCAAATCCAAATTAATTCGGCCAAAGAAGAAACTATTTGAATTTCGAAGGCATTCTGCTAATAAGGCATTAGGCCTATAAGAAGAGGCCATTAGGGCCGAGCCAAGGATATCTTATCATATCATATCAATTGTCATTTGAGTCTTGTAAAGGGTTTCATCCCTTAGGTCCCTTAAGGGTCATTCGGCCGAAAGGCTTGGGCTAAGGCGGAGAACATCACTCCCCTTAGATGGTTCTTAGGATAGGCAAGGACACTTCCCGTCCCTTGGCCAACCATTCCTTGTAATCCGTTGTCCTCTTGGAATTGAATCTCAGTTTTCTTCCCCACATCATGTTAGATGTATGCCCTAGAAGCCAATCTGACGGACACATTATTAATTCTGAGACATAAATTTGTACTTAACTTTATTATTATTGAACAATAAATGGGCATTATTTTCATTCATATTGTTTGTCTATGAATCGTCCAAGAAATTAATAAGATGATACATATTCTCAAGAGTTGAGAATTTGAGCCATGTATCATTGGTGATTAATTTCTAAATGCTCCTGATTAATGGATCATCACGAGGACGGTGATCGATCCAATCAACGCACAGATTGCTTTCCTTATGGATGGACGAAACTCGAGTCCACAGTGTAGGGAGTAGGGACACTGAAGTGAGAGTGCAGGTGCTTGTTAGAAAACAAAGGTACTAAGCGTGACCAAGACAAGAAGTCACTTGGATGTCTATCCACTCGTCAGTGACTTGCTTGATGTTGCAGTAGTGTGACTGGTCCTTTGACCTGCGGTGCTTCGGCTATTCACAGTGAGGTTATTGTAATTTGACTGCACATATACATGGTCTCTAGTCATATGGGTCCTTGTTGTGTAGATTGGCTGCAGTAGGTTCACTGTAGGAGTAGGGTATGCACTTACATTGAATCTATCGACCTTGATAGATGAGGAGTGATCCTATGTGATTTATTAGACTGAGTTCTAAGACCTTGGCCAGAGCAGAATATATAGTGGAAAAGAGTTTTCTACTCTCGAACTCAAGTCGAATAAGTCTAGACATATGACAGACGACGGAGTTTGACGAGTTATCCATGACCTCCAGTCTGTAGGGATCCACGATAGAAGGACTGTATCATACGATAACTGCACCTAGAGGTTCATCATTCTATTCTGCTGGGTAGCCACTACATACTGCTAGGTGTCACTGGTGGATGGTGAGACTCACAGGGATCATCTTGATAGTCCATAATCCCTAGTGAGTTGAGTTGGAATTGTTTCAACCCATTGAAAGGAGTTTTCAATGATATTGTGATAGAGATTGCAATATATCTCACTACTAGTCAGAATAGAACCTATGGGGTCACACACATTAGAAGTATTGACCGATCCGATGGTTGAATTGTGATAAAGCATCACATATGATCAATTAGATTGATAAATTGAAAACCCGCTAAGAGTTAGTGGTTAGAAGAAGAAATAATTGCAATCGGATTGCAATTTAATTTAATTAATTGGATTTAATTAATTGGACTTGATCATGAGTCCTACTTGGAGTGGGATTCATGAAGTCCTAATTGGATTAGGATTTCAAATTAAATTAGAGTCCTACTTGGAATAGGATTTTTAAAGTCCTAATTGTCTTAGGGCTGAAATTTCAACAAGTCCTGATTAGATTAGAATTTTCTTAAGTCCTAATTAATTTTAATTTTAATTTAATTAATTAAATGACTCCTAATTGGATTAGGATTGAAGAGTTCAATAGAGTCATGGTTCAATTAAATCCTAATTAGATTAGGATAAGGAGAAAATTGAAATGGGTGCAAACAAATCCTATTTTGAATAGGATTGGACTCATGCAATAGACCCAAATTAATTCACCCCTTAATTTGATTAAATGGCAGATTTAATTGGACTTGAGGGAGGGGCCCACGCCCCTCCCTTTGGGACTTGCGTGAGAAGAAAAGGAAGGGGCTACGCCCCTCCTTGCTTGCCATCTAAAGGGATAAGAATGAGTTCCTAAAAAATAGGAACTCATCTTTATCCCTTAATACTTCAAAAGGAGCATGGGATTTCGGCCACTATTCATGTTTTTCTCCTCATTCCAGCCGTGAGCATCCTCCTCCATCTTCCTCCTTTAAGTCGCAATCAAGAGAAGAAAAAAGAAAGCCTAGGACGCCCTCTTCCTTCTTCATCTTAGTTCAAAAAGAAGGAAAAGAAAAAGGCTGCGCAGAGGCATCCAATCTTCTTTCTTGGTTCTTCCTTCTTACTATTCCTCTCAAGCCAATCAAAGGTTGATTCAAAGGAGAGGACTTCAGCCATCAATAGCCTTCTCTGCAAGGGAGCTAGCACCCCGGGGAGATCCAAAGGCTTCGATCGACTCATTACTTCGTGTGGATACCCGTAGAGGCCGGACGCGTGTGCGGCTTCCACTGAGCCTTGATCAAATATCACGTAAATCAGATTTGCGGAGACCATCTACCCGCATAAGGTGAAGATTTGATCTTCTTAATGATTTTAAAATGGTTTAAAATAATTTAATTCTAATATATCTACAAACAAAAGGTTTTAAAACACGTTCATGCGATGAACGGATTCCGCATATGTTTTTCCGCTACAATCTGAAAATTATTTCGAAATTTTCATGGCATATGAGGGATGCTAACACATCATTGATTCATCTCCCTTGCTGTATCCCTTGTGTGGACTAGCATTGGTAAGGGCCAAAGACAACAAGAAGAGCGGCGTTACCCACAAGTCGGTCCCAAGGCACAAGCCAACCGAACCACTCCATCATTTGGGCGATTGGGTCGGGGATCGGGACCGCAAGTCCCCGGGTACCCAACACTGGTGCTTTCGTTGAGAGAATTCTTCAAGGAGATCGTCGGAAGCTCGACTAGTTGAGACCCACGGAAGGTCGATCTCAAGAGGTAACGCATTCTCTTTCGGATCTAAGTTATTCGTTGCAATTCTTATGAGATCTGAAAATTAGATCCATATTCTACATTGTTTATCTTGTGAGATCTAGTTTGGGGTTAGTAATTTCTATCTTATGGTGAGAGAAATTTCTTGTAAAAGAGACCGAATTGTTCTTCACTTTGCTCACAACTAGGGACTTTGCCATACGGGGAGGCTACTGGTAGTACCCAGTAATATGCAACCCAACTATTCGGTATTAGAGAACTAAAAGGCCGGCACGGGTGAGGCTACTGGTAGTAGCTCGTGTCGCAACCGCTCTACACGGGATAGGGAGCAAGTGACCAACAAGACGAATCTCGTTGGGCCCCATATTGATTCTTTCCCACCGCCGGCAGCCAAAGGCAATAGCACACGGCGTGGATCCAAAGCAGCAAGAAGAGAGATACCCACATCAAGTCGGTCCCAACGCACGGCAAACCCTCAACCTTGGCGCGGGGTTCGGGACCGCAAAGCCCCGCGGGCCAACACCGCGCCCAGCCGCGCGCGCGCCTGCCCGCCAGCGCGCCTAACAGGCCGGCCGCCCTCGCCAGCCCGCACGCCCGCGCACGCCCGCGCGCCCGTCCGCGCGCCTGCCCGCCCGCGAGTCCGTGCGCCAGCGCCCAGCCGCCCACGCCCGCCCATGCGCCAACGCCCCCGCCCGTGCGCGCCCGCCAGCCTGGCGCGCGCCCAATCCCAGTCCCGCCTGGACTGGGACACTCCCAGTCCCGCCTGGACTGGGACACGCCCAGCCAGGATGCGCGACCCGGTCAACCGGGACACGCGTCCCGTGCGCCCAGTCCACGGGACCCATGCAAATCCCACCCTCCATCTCTTCCATCCAATGGCCAAAAAGCAAGCCAAAGTTCAGCTGTGGGAGGGCCCTTCTTGGGTGATCTTTAGCCATTCATCTCATGCCAATCAACGGTGGAAAAGCCTTGGATCCATGTGAAGACAAATTGCCATGTTTTGTCTAGGGCTTAGGCTATAAAAAGAGATGTAAAGGACCATTGAAAGGCATCAAGAGTTATTCTAGAGTCATGTTGTTATGTCGGCCGTAAGGCTTGGGCAGCGTTTGTGCCGAATTCGGTCCTTAGATCTTGTGTTCTAAGACTTGGACTAGTTGTAGATCCATCAATCTCCACTAGATTGGGCTAGGGAGAGATCTCTTCAATCTCTTTCTAGATTTCTTTTACTTTCTTTATTATTGTTCTTCGTTCTTCAATTTAGCGGAATATAAATCAAGTTTGCTTTCATTGTTGATCTTCTTCTTGAGTTATTCCACCGGGCGTTGCCTACAATCGGTCCATCATCATCGATTTCGAAGGCGCACGCGAGGAGCGCAAGGAAAGAGGCTTCGTGAAAGGCTTTGGACCGTGAGCCCCCATCACGCGCGGCCCTCCGCGCGCACGCCAGCAGCGCGCGCCCATGCGCGCGCCCCAGAACTAGACCGCGCGCGGCCAACCATGCGCGCACCAGCCACAGCAGGCGCGCGGCCCTCCACGCGCGTCCCAGCAGTGCAACCGGCGCGCACCAGCCCAGCAGCGCCCGATCTGCAGCGCGCGCCCAGCCAGCAGCACGCATGGTGGCCCGCGAGGCTTTGCGGTCCCGAACCCCGCGCCAAGGTTGAAGAACTTTGCTGCTTGATGGGACCGACTTGCTTGTGGGTATCGCTCTTCCTTCTTGCTGCCTTGGAACCACGTCGTGTGCTATTGCCTTTGGGCTGCCGGCGGTGGGAAAGAATCAATATGGGGCTCAAAGTGTTGAAGGAAATTGACTCTTGTATTTCAATAAGCAACGATTACAAGGACTCAATGCAAGATTCGGAAGGAACCTTACTATGCCTAAAACAATCTAAGGGGAGTGATGTTCTCCACCTTAGCCCAAGCCTTCCGGCCGAATGAAAAACAAAGAGGTACAACCCTTGACACTATGCTGGAAATTCAATTGCTAGAAGATAATTGCCTAAGGGCCCTAATGGCTCCTTTTGTAGGCCGAGTGCCTTGGCTTATTTTGGACTTAATTCAAATTCAAATTGGCTTCCTGGTTTGGCCGCCAAGTGCTGTCTATCTTTGGCCCTCTTCGGCCATGTGCTGCATTGAGGTGGCCGCTTGGGATTTGATCTCGGCGTGGCCTGCGCGCGTGTCATGAGCTGAGGCTGCCATCTGCCCGGGCGCGGCCTGATTTGGTTGCATTTCCTGATGTGCCGAGATGTGCTTGCTGATTTCCAGGGGCGCGCTGCTTTTGCCCTTGTTCCCACGGATTGCTGCCGTGGCTGCCTTCTGTGCGTTCATCCTTCGGCCTGCTGCATCCTAGCCGCTGGTGTCCTCCCTTGTCGGATCGCTATGGAAGAGCCCACTGGCTCCTCCTTTGATTCTGTGCGGGCGCTTTCCTTGCTTGGCTGGGCGCTGATGCTGGGATGCCTGCCAAGTGTTCCTGGCGGTTGATTTTGGCTGGGCGCAATCTGGTGACAGTCTTCCTTGTTTGGCCTTGCGCGCGGATGGTTGCCGCTTATCCTTGGGCGCGCGCTCGATCGGGCTGACCGTGGCTTTCCTTGTTTGGCCTTGCGCCTTGCGCGCGGATGGGTGCCACTTGTCCTTGGGCGCGCGCTCGGTCGGGCCGACCGTGGCTTTCCTTGTTTGGCTCTCGGGCATGCGCGCTGGTTGGTCCGGGTCCAATGTGCGCGGGCTTGGCTGTCTTGCTGTGCTTGACCCGTGCGCTGGCTTCGGACATGGTTGGCCTGAGTGTGCTCGGTAGGACGCAGCCTTGGCCGAGCCTTGTGCTTGCTGTGCGTGCGCGCTCATGTGCACACGCATGGGCTGGTGCCCCTGGTTGCCGCCCGTTGCCATGCCCATGTCTGGCGTGCGCGCAACCCATTGTTGCGCGAGCGCCAAGTGTTGGCGAGGGGCGGGGAGGCGGCCTGGCTGTGCACTGGTCGTCTCCTTACTTGGCGAGGTTCGGACGCGCCAGGCGCGCGCGGGCGCAGGGTGCAGGGCGCGCGGGCCGGGCGCGGGCGCCGGGCGCTGGAAGGCGAACGCGGGCTGGAGGCCGCGTACGGGCGGGCGCACGGGCTGGAGGCCGCGCGTAGGCGGGCGCGCAGGCTGGCAGATGCGCGCGGGTTGTCGGGCGCGCGCAGGCGGGCGCGCAGGCTGGAGGCCGCGCGCAGGCGGGCGTGCGGTCAGGCGGGCGCGCGCGGGCTGGTGCCGGCGCGCGGGCGGGCGCTGCGCTTGCAGTGGGCGCGCGCGGTTGGCCGCGCGTGCTGGGGGCTGCCAGGGCGCCCCAGCCGCGCGGTTGGCCGCGCGTGCTGGGGGCTGCCTGGGCGCCCTAGCCGCGCGCCGCTGTGGCTGGCCTTGCGCGCAGTCGGTCGCACGCTGCTGCTGTGGGCGCAGAACCTCGCACGGGCACTGGGTATGGCATGCGCGGGGCTGCACCGTGGGCTGAAGGTGCTGGCCACTGCTTGGGCAGACCTCCAAGCAGTGGATTTGGCCCGGGCGATGGTCTTGGCCATGCAAGCACCGGGGTTTGTGTCATGGCTCTTTTGAGATCTTCAAAGGCTTGGCGTGCGGCCGGGGTCCATTCAAACCCATCTTTCTTCAACATAGCTGTGAGGGGTTTTGCAATAAGTCCATACCCTTTGACAAACCGTCGGTAGTAGCCGGTAAGTCCTAGGAAACCCCTTAAGGTCGAAACATCCTTGGGCAGCGGCCAATCTGTCATTGCTTCAACCTTCCGGGTGTCAACTCGAACACCATCCCCGGATATCACATGCCCAAGATAGTCAAGCTCGGTTTGTACAAAAGCACACTTGGAGGGTTTAATGAAGAAGTGATGCTTCTCCAAGATGTGTAGGACTAGATCTAGGTGCCGCATGTGTTCTTCTATGGTCTTGGAATAAATAAAGATGTCGTCAAAGAAGACAATTACAAACTTTTTTAGGTGCGGCTTGAATACCTAGTTCATTGCTGCTTGGAAGGTAGATGGTGCATTGCATAGTCCGAAGGGCATGACCAAGTACTCAAAGTGGCCGGAGTGGGTGCGGAACGCCGTCTTGTGGACATCTTCGTCGCGCATCCTGATTTGGTGGTAGCCGGCCCGGAGATCTAGTTTGGTGAAGAACTTTGCGCCGTGGAGTTCGTCGAGCATCTCGTCCACGGTCGGGATTGGGAATCGGTCCTTGATGGTGGCCTCGTTCAAGGCCCTATAGTCGATGCAGAACCTCCATGACCCGTCCTTTTTTCTTAATAGTAGGACCGGTGATGAGAACGGGCTGGTGCTTGGTTGGATGATCCCTTGTTTCAGCATGTCCTCGACTTGTCTTTGAATCTCTCCTTTCTGGAAATGAGCATACCTATATGGTGGTACGTTGATCGGCTTGCTTTCTTCTTTGAGTCGGATGGGATGATCGAAGGCACGCTTGGGCGGAAGTGCTGTCGGCATGGCTAGAACTCTTTGGTGTGCTGCAAGTAGCTTTCGCACTTGCGGTGGAAGGTCTTGCAAATCATCCTTTGGCTGCGGTTGAGGTCCCTCCGCAGCCACTCCTTGGTTGGACATCATGATGGCGAAGCAAAGGGCCCCTCCTCGGCATAGGCGTTCAATCATGTTGGCTTTGCACGGTAAGACTTCCTTGTGGTTGAGTGCTGTCCATATCTTCTTTCTTCCACTGAGCCGGAACTCCATGGTCATGGTATTGTAGTCTGTTACTACTTTACCAATGCCCCGAAGCCATGCGTTGCCAAGGACTACATCCAAACCTACAAGTTGTAGTATGTGTAAATCTGCAGAAATTCTTACCCCTTGGATGTTGAGCCGAACGTCTTTGACAACCTCTTGGCACTTGAGTCGTTCGCCGCTTGCTACTTTGACCTCGAATGGCTCGGTTGCTGCCCCCTTGAGTCCTACCCGCTGCAATGCTCCCGGATTGATGAAGTTGTGGGAGGATCCATTGTCAACGAGCAAGGATACTTCATGCTTGCCGATCCATGCCGTCATCCGCATGGTTGAAGGTCGCTGCACACCGGTGAGCGCGTGGAGGGATAGTTCGGCATCCTTTGGCATGGGGCTGATGGTTTGGTTTTCGGTGGGATCATCCTCTTCCGAAGAGCTGTCGGTGACTGCGTCATTTTCTTCTTCCTCGCTGCTGTCAATGCACAAAACATAGGATTGACCGGGCTTGCAGCGGTGTCCCTTTTCCCATTTGGCGCCGCGCTTGAAGCACAATCCTTTCTTGATGTAGTCTTGCACCTCATCTCGGCTGAGCTTCTTGACATCAGGAGGTCGCTGTTTTGAAGTGGATGCAGCGGCTGATTGGGGTGTGGAAGTGCTTGCTGCCGGTTGAAACTTGGATGGCAGCGGGCTGCGGTTGGAGCCTTCTTTGGTTGGCCGCCGATCTTGGATGTTGGCTTGATCAAGGATCTCCGCCATCCTCATTGCTTCTTGAAGGCGACCGGGCTGTTTGAGCTTGATTTCCTTGGCGAGCCAAGGCTTGAGGCCGTCCACGAAGGTGCCAAGTAGAGCTTCTTCCGACCATCCTTCCACCATAGTTTGAAGTTGCCGGAACTCGTCGATGTATGCTTGCACCTTGCCTTCTTGTTTGAGCTTGGCCAATTGACCATGATGGTTGATTGTTGGTGAAGGCCCCCATTGGTTCATGAACTCTTGTACAAAGGCCGTCCACCCCAAATAGTTTCCCTCTTTTTCATAAATACTTCTTAGCCATCTCCACCACCTATTGGCTCTCCCCTTAAAATGGTAGCTAGCTAGGGTTACTCTCTCTTCTCTAGGGATCTCATATACATGAAAATATTGCTCGACCTTGTCGAGCCACTCATAAGGATCTCCCCCTCCAAAAGATTGAAACTCAATCTTAGGTTTTCGGATCCCTCTTTCATTTGGACCGAAACCCCTAATCTCCTCTCCATGGTTCACCCGATCCTCCCTTCTTCCTCTTTCTTGTGCATGTCGGCCATGAGGCCTCCAAGGGTGAGGACTACCTACGGGTTCACTCATGAGTCTTTCCATACTCCTTGGCCAATCCTCCATAGGGATGCCATCGGCCCATCTATCAACAAAGGCATTGCCACATTCAACTCTTCCTCCTCTTCTTCTATCTTCTCTCATTTTTCTTTCTCCCTCATTGTTTTTATTTTCTGCAAACCTTCTTTCCAACCTCTCAATGTTGGCATTTCCTTCTCTTCTTATGGTGGCCAATGTGGTCACCAAATGCTCCAACACCCTATTGACTTCGGTGTTGTGGTTTTCCATGGT
The DNA here is from genome assembly GCF_051530095.1 of Phoenix dactylifera. Classification (NCBI taxonomy): domain Eukaryota; kingdom Viridiplantae; phylum Streptophyta; class Magnoliopsida; order Arecales; family Arecaceae; genus Phoenix; species Phoenix dactylifera. The sequence continues at coordinate 10,995,659 of NC_143207.1, read as the reverse complement.
TTCAAAGAGCCTTTGTGGGCTAAATGATTCACTACCCGACTCCATGAAAACCTAACCCCTTTACAATCAGATTTTTGTGATTTTACAGTGATTTTCAGATCTGATTTTCAGATCTCAATATAAAAACAATGAAGAACGTAGATCTGAAAAGTAAGAGGATACCCTTGAGATCGACCTTCCGGGAATTGGACTGCAGCCTATTTTCCGACGATCTCCGTTGAAGCCTCTCAATAAAAGCACCAGTGTTGGCCCGCGGGGCTTTGCGGTCCCGAACCCCGCGCCAAGGTTGAAGAACTTTGTTGCTTGATGGGACCGACTTGCTTGTGGGTATCGCTCTTCCTTCTTGCTGCCTTGGAACCACGCCGTGTGCTATTGCCTTTGGGCTGCCGGCGGTGGGAAAGAATCAATATGGGGCTCAAAGTGTTGAAGGAAATTGACTCTTGTATTCCAATAAGCAACGATTACAAGGACTCAATGCAAGATTCGGAAGGAACCTTGCTATGCCTAAAACAATCTAAGGGGAGTGATGTTCTCCACCTTAGCCCAAGCCTTCCGGCCGAATGAAAAACAAAGAGGTACAACCCTTGACACTATGCTGGAAATTCAATTGCTAGAAGATAATTGCCTAAGGGCCCTAATGGCTCCTTTTGTAGGCCGAGTGCCTTGGCTTATTTTGGACTTAATTCAAATTCAAATTGGCTTCCTGGTTTGGCCGCCAAGTGCTGTCTATCTTTGGCCCTCTTCGGCCATGTGCTGCATTGAGGTGGCCGCTTGGGATTTGATCTCGGCGTGGCCTGCGCGCGTGTCATGAGCTGAGGCTGCCATCTGCCCGGGCGCGGCCTGATTTGGTTGCATTTCCTGATGTGCCGAGATGTGCTTGCTGATTTCCAGGGGCGCGCTGCTTTTGCCCTTGTTCCCACGGATTGCTGCCGTGGCTGCCTTCTGTGCGTCCATCCTTCGGCCTGCTGCATCCTGGCCGCTGGTGTCCTCCCTTGCCGGATCGCTATGGAAGAGCCCACCGGCTCCTCCTTTGATTCTGCGCGGGCGCTTTCCTTGCTTGGCTGGGCGCTGATGCTGGGATGCCTGCCAAGTGTCCCTGGCGGTTGATTTTGGCTGGGCGCAATCTGGTGACAGCCTTCCTTGTTTGGCCTTGCGCGCGGATGGTTGCCACTTGTCCTTGGGCGCGCGCTCGGTCAGGCTGACCGTGGCTTTCCTTGTTTGACCTTGCGCCTTGCGCGCGGATGGGTGCCACTTGTCCTTGGGCACGCGCTCGGTCGGGCCGACCGTGGCTTTCCTTGTTTGGCTCTCGGGCATGCGCGTTGGTTGGTCCGGGTCCAATGTGCGCGGGCTTGGCTGTCTTGCTGTGCTCTCGGCTGTGCTTGACCCGTGCGCTGGCTTCGGACTTGGTTGGCCTGAGTGTGCTCGGTAGGATGCAGCCTTGGCCGAGACTTGTGCTTGCTGTGCGTGCGCGCTCATGTGCGCACGCATGGGCTGGTGCCCCTGGTTGCCGCCCGTTGCCATGCCCATGTCTGTGCACTGGTCATCTCCTTGGCGAGGTTCGGACGCGCCAGGCGGGCGCGGGCGCAGGGCGCCGGGCGCGGGCCAGCCCAGGCGCCCGCCCGCGCCCAGGCGCCCGCGCGCCCCAGCCCGACCAGGTGAGGTTCGGGACAGCGAACCTCGCCGCAGCACAGGACGGCACCCGCGCACCCGCCCCGCGCGCCCGCGCGGCGCCCGCCTGCTCCTGGACGGCCCGCGCAGCGCCCGCCTGCGCCCGGACGGCGCGCGCGGCGCCCGCCTGCCCCCAGACCGTGCGCGGCGCCCGGGACGCGCGCCCGGGACGCGCGCGCCGGACGCCCGGACTGCGCGCGCGGCTCTCCCGCAGCAGCAACCTGTCACTTGGCCATTTGGCCAAGTCCTCACCCATCTCTTCATGACTTGTTGGCCCATGACTTAGCCAACCTTGGGCACTCTTTTGGCACACATGTAAGGCTATAAATAAGCCACAATGGGGCAGCTTTGGGCATCTATGATATATCTCTGCACTTGTTGTATTTTCGGCCTTTGAGGCTTGGGAGGGACTTTGTCTCTTGTATTTCGGTCTTGGGGTTGTCCAAGACTTGGGCTAGGGGAAATCCATCATAGTTTCCTGTAGATATTTTGTGTAAGCTTCATTTTGGGAAATAGAAACAATCAAGCGTTCCTCTACCTATATCTCCACATATCTTCTTGTGTTGATTGTTTTCTTCTCAAGTCAAGAGTCGGGTCAAGCTGCAACCAGTAGACCCTCCCCTTGCCTTGGTTCCCACGGTCACTTAAGAGCTTGGCACACCGCGGCGCAAGCTCAAACCATCACGGCGTTACCCGATCGGCCCATTTCTTACAACTCTAAGTCATCCGCAAGGAAGCGATCGTGCAAGACTTGGTGTGGTGGCTTGGGGCCGAAAGCCACCCTCCATCATTGGTGCTTTCATTGAGAGACTTCCAAGGGAGGTCTCTCCAAAGAGGTAACGCCCTTGAACCCAAGAAATTTTCGATTCGGGTCGGGATTAAGGAGCACTACATTCTCGCATACTTAGAGGTGAGCATTAATATTCTTACTACTTCTTGCACTTAAACTTTCTTGTGTGAGTGTGGGAGGGTAAGCTAGAAGTACTTTATTTGCAAGTAGCACTTAAATTTCAGCATTTTAAATTCCTTGCTTGCAAAAGGGAGGGAGAAAATTTTCTTGTAAAGAGGACGGTTTGTTTTCTATTTTGCTCAATATAGGGATAGTGCCAACGGGGAGGCTACTGGTAGTACCCGGCACTATTTGACCCAACTATTTGGTGTTAGGGTATAGAGGGACGGCACAAGAGGGAGGCTACTGGTAGTACCTCGTGCCCTCCTAACTACACCGGGTAGGGAGCAAGTAGATCAACAACACGTTTCTCTCGGATTGTGAGGATTATTGGTTGTAAACCCTTGTTGTAATTGAAGGTGATTGAGTGGTGTATCTATCACAATCTTATAAGAAGGAGGGTCGGTTCATCCCTTGGGTGACGACCAAAGGAGGTTAGAGTGAAAGAATTGGGTAGATGTGGTAAATATCATGGAGGAGAGTGAGGCTTGTTTAAAGAGGGCAAACGAGACCCTATCTAAAATTAGAAAGAATCTAAAGGATAGGGAAGAAAGAGAGAGGAAAGATGAATTCTTGAGGAAAAGAGAAGAAAGAAGAATAGATGAGAGAAGAAGGGAGAAAGAAGTAAGGAGGGATGAAGAAAAAGGAAGAGAAGAAAAGATAAGGAATTGGGGGTATAGGAGTACTCAAGGAGCAAGTAGCTATGCTAGCCACCATGGGGAGCATGGCTATGGGGGAAGTAGGTGGAGAGAGGCCCAATTGATAATGATAAAAAGGGAGTTAGAGAAACCCGGGAGTGCATGAAGCTTGGGGCAAACCATGCTAGTATGAAAGAACCCAAGAAGGAGCCCACAGAACCCAAGTTTGATTCCCAAAATTTCTGCAGCAAAAGCCTTCCCTACTCGCATACGGAGGCGACTCGACGGGCTGATTCTGAAGCCCATCTTGTGGCACCAAAACCACTCCCATTTGCTGTTACAACGGAGTACGCAGTGGAGGGTCATGAAGAAGAAATTCAGCATCCCGTGGCCGTGCACGAGCATGATTCTGCAGCTGGAAATTCTGCAACCACAGAAATTCCAGCAAATTCTGCAGCCCTCCCAACCACAACTCAAGCTGAGGTATTCCTCCAAACTTGGGCTAATTACAATCAAGATATAGAAGCTCATGAGGCCTAAGTTGCTGCAAAAAAATCTGTGGGTGACAACAGCAAAACAGAAGCCCCTACTACCCTCAACCGAGCCAATTTGTTGGACCAAGACAGCAAGGAAGAAGCTGCTGCAACTTTGGAAGTGGACAGCAGCAAATTGACATCTCCCAAGGGCGTTCAAGTGAGCTTATTTGAAGATGACAACAAGGAACGCCACGCTAAGAAAGTTTGCAGCCAACCCAATGAAGTGAAGGCAAGCAACAAGAAGGAAGATGCTGCAGCACAACTTGCAGCAGCAAGTTTAGAAGAAGCAAAGCAATATGAGATGGCTGTTGCGGGAGGCTCAAATTGGGGAATAGCTGGAGACATGGAGGATCACATTGGTGCCACACTTAGCAGCAGCAAGTTGTTGACGTATGACCATGGCTGCAAAACCAACTTATTAGAGAAGATCCTAACTCCACAACAGCAGAAATTTAGGGAGTTGTTGCAGCGGTTTGAGTTCAAGCTTGTCTACCTCCCAAGGGGAGGAATGGAAGAAGCCAAAGAAAGTGATGATGGGGCACTTAAGGGTGCCAAAAGTATGGTGAAGAGTACGACCCATGAAGCATCAAGGTGGAGGGATGTTCAAATAATAAACATGGAGTATGAGCCCTTCAACAACCATGGGATTGATCGGTTGGAGCACATCATCCAAGAAGAGCTTCCCTTATGCTTAAGAAAAGATTGGAGGAAACGAAAGAGATGGCAAGTGCTTATCCATTGGAGAAGAAGACCAAGAGAAGGAGGTTCGTGGGAACCCTATTGGCGGTGGCCAATCATCATCCTTGAGGTCAAGGAAGTTTTTCAAGGGGGAGGGAATGTTGCGGACCCAACCCCGCTATACCGCCAAGAAGCCAACCATGGAAGACTTCGGGCCTTGAGGGTACCAAAGGAGGGCCAAACCATGGCCAAAGTCGTGCGCTCGTCCGTGCATGACCACCGCCATTGGAGCTCGCACCCAAGGAGGATTCAAGGCCTAGACAAGGCCACAAGAGAGCATCGCCAAGTACAAGGCCCCGGCCAAACTATTGGCTTGGAGGAGTGGCCAAGCCTTGGCCAAGCATCCCCGAGGTCGGCCAAGGCAAGGCCCAGCAGCCCCAAGCCACGGCACGCCCGTGCACGGCCCAAGCCACGGCCAAAGGAGACTCCGGGACATGAAGGTGCCAAGGAAGGGCAATTGACTTGGATGGAGGCCGTAGGAGGACAATGGACATGGGAAGAGACCGGCCACGACATGGGCACCCAAGTGGAAGAACGGCATCAGCAAGGCCAAGCCAAGGACAAGCGCGCGACGGCCGAACCATGCGCGCACCATGGACAGCAAGGCCAAGCCCCTTGGCACGCCAAACTGCTGGACTGGCACGGTTCTGCCGCGCCAGCAGCAGGCCAGCCGCGCCTAGGAGCTGGCCAGCCTGCGCCCGGACGGCCCGCGCGGCGCCCGCCTGCGCCCGCACGGCGCGCGCGGCGCCCGGGACGCGCGTCCTGGGCGCCCAGGCCGCGCGCGCCGGACGCCCGGACTGCGCGCGCGGCTCTCCCGCAGCAGCAACCTGTCACTTGGCCATTTGGCCAAGTCCTCACCCATCTCTTCATGACTTGTTGGCCCATGACTTAGCCAACTTTGGGCACTCTTTTGGCACACATGTAAGGCTATAAATAAGCCACAATGGGGCAGCTTTGGGCATCTATGATATATCTTTGCACTTGTTGTATTTTCGGCCTTTGAGGCTTGGGAGGGACTTTGTCTCTTATATTTCGGTCTTGGGGTTGTCCAAGACTTGGGCTAGGGGAAATCCATCATAGTTTCCTCTAGATATTTTGTGTAAGCTTCATTTTGGGAAATAGAAACAATCAAGCGTTCCTCTACCTATATCTCCACATATCTTCTTGTATTGATTGTTTTCTTCTCAAGTCAAGAGTCGGGTCAAGCTGCAACCAGTAGACCCTCCCCTTGCCTTGGTTCCCACGGTCACTTAAGAGCTTGGCACACCGCGGCGCAAGCTCAAACCATCACGGCGTTACCCGATCGGCCCATTTCTTACAACTCTAAGTCATCCGCAAGGAAGCGATCGTGCAAGACTTGGTGTGGTGGCTTGGGGCCGAAAGCCACCCTCCATCACACCCATCCGCGCGCAAGGCGCAAGGCCAAACAACGAAAGCCACGGTCAGCCCGACCGAGCGCGCGCCCAAGGGCAAGTGGCAACCATCCGCGCGCAAGGCCAAACAAGGAAGGCTGTCACCAGATTGCGCCCAGCCAAAATCAACCGCCAGGGACACTTGGCAGGCATCCCAGCATCAGCGCCCAGCCAAGCAAGGAAAGCGCCCGCGCAGAATCAAAGGAGGAGCCGGTGGGCTCTTCCATAGCGATCCGGCAAGGGAGGACACCAGCGGCCAGGATGCAGCAGGCCGAAGGATGGACGCACAGAAGGCAGCCACGGCAGCAATCCGTGGGAACAAGGGCAAAAGCAGCGCGCCCCTGGAAATCAGCAAGCACATCTCGGCACATCAGGAAATGCAACCAAATCAGGCCGCGCCCGGGCAGATGGCAGCCTCAGCTCATGACACGCGCGCAGGCCACGCCGAGATCAAATCCCAAGCGGCCACCTCAATGCAGCACATGGCCGAAGAGGGCCAAAGATAGACAGCACTTGGCGGCCAAACCAGGAAGCCAATTTGAATTTGAATTAAGTCCAAAATAAGCCAAGGCACTCGGCCTACAAAAGGAGCCATTAGGGCCCTTAGGCAATTATCTTCTAGCAATTGAATTTCCAGCATAGTGTCAAGGGTTGTACCCCTTTGTTTTTCATTCGGCCGAAAGGCTTGGGCTAAGGTGGAGAACATCACTCCCCTTAGATTGTTTTAGGCATAGCACGGTTCCTTCCGAATCTTGCATTGAGTCCTTGTAATCGTTGCTTATTGGAATACAAGAGTCAATTTCCTTCAACACTTTGAGCCCCATATTGATTCTTTCCCACCGCCGGCAGCCCAAAGGCAATAGCACACGGCGTGGTTCCAAGGCAGCAATAAGGAAGAGCGATACCCACAAGCAAGTCGGTCCCATCAAGCAGCAAAGTTCTTCAACCTTGGCGCGGGGTTCGGGACCGCAAAGCCCCGCGGGCCAACACTGGTGCTTTCATTGAGAGGCTTCAACGGAGATCGTCGGAAAATAGGCTGCAGTCCAATTCCCGGAAGGTCGATCTCAAGGGTATCCTCTTACTTTTCAGATCTACGTTCTTCATTGTTTTTATATTGAGATCTGAAAATCAGATCTGAAAATCACTGTAAAATAACAAAAATCTGATTGTAAAGGGGTTAGGTTTTCATGGAGTCGGGTAGTGAATCATTTAGCCCACAAAGGCTCTTTGAAACCATGGAAAACCACAACACCGAAGTCAATAGGGTGTTGGAGCATTTGGTGACCACATTGGCCACCATAAGAAGAGAAGGAAATGCCAACATTGAGAGGTTGGAAAGGAGGTTTGCAGAAAATAAAAACAATGAGGGAGAAAGAAAAATAAGAGAAGATAGAAGAAGAGGAGGAAGAGTTGAATGTGGCAATGCCTTTGTTGATAGATGGGCCGATGGCATCCCTATGGAGGATTGGCCAAGGAGTATGGAAAGACCCATGAGTGAACCCGTAGGTAGCCCTCACCCTTGGAGGCCTTATGGCCGACATGCACAAGAAAGAGGAAGAAGGGAGGATCGGGTGAACCATGGAGAGGAGATTAGGGGTTTCGGTCCAAATGAAAGAGGGATCCGAAAACCTAAGATTGAGTTTCCATCTTTTGGAGGGGGAGATCCTTATGAGTGGCTCGACAAGGTCGAGCAATATTTTCATGTATATGAGATCCCTAGACAAGAGAGAGTAACCCTAGCTAGCTACCATCTTAAGGGGAGAGCCAATAGGTGGTGGAGATGGCTAAGAAGTATTTATGAAAAAGAGGGGAACTATTTGGGGTGGACGGCCTTTGTACAAGAGTTCATGAACCAATGGGGGCCTTCACCAACAATCAACCATCATGGTCAATTGGCCAAGCTCAAACAAGAAGGCAAGGTGCAAGCATACATCGACGAGTTCCGGCAACTTCAAACTATGGTGGAAGGATGGTCGGAAGAAGCTCTACTTGGCACCTTCGTGGACGGCCTCAAGCCTTGGCTCGCCAAGGAAATCAAGCTCAAACAGCCCGGTCGCCTTCAAGAAGCAATGAGGATGGTGGAGATCCTTGATCAAGCCAACATCCAAGATCGGCGGCCAACCAAAGAAGGCTCCAACCGCAGCCCGCTGCCATCCAAGTTTCAACCGGCAGCAAGCACTTCCGCACCCCAATCAGCCGCTGCATCCACTTCAAAACAGCGACCTCCTGATGTCAAGAAGCTCAGCCGAGATGAGGTGCAAGACTACATCAAGAAAGGATTGTGCTTCAAGTGCGGCGCCAAATGGGAAAAGGGACACCGCTGCAAGCCCGGTCAATCCTATGTTTTGTGCATTGACAGCAGCGAGGAAGAAGAAAATGACGCAGTCACCGACAGCTCTTCGGAAGAGGATGATCCCACCGAAAACCAAACCATCAGCCCCATGCCAAAGGATGCCGAACTATCCCTCCACGCGCTCACCAGTGTGCAGCGACCTTCAACCATGCAGATGACGGCATGGATCGGCAAGCATGAAGTATCCTTGCTCGTTGACAATGGATCCTCCCACAACTTCATCAATCTGGGAGCATTGCAGCTGGTAGGACTCAAGGGGGCAGCAACCGAGCCATTCGAGGTCAAAGTAGCAAGCGGCGAACGACTCAAGTGCCAAGAGGTTGTCAAAGACGTTCGGCTCAACATCCAAGGGGTAAGAATTTCTGCAGATTTACACATACTACAACTTGTAAATTTGGATGTAGTCCTTGGCAACGCCTGGCTTCAGGGCATTGGTAAAGTAGTAACAGACTACAATACCATGACCATGGAGTTCCGGCTCAATGGAAGAAAGAAGATATGGACAGCACTCAACCACAAGGAAGTCTTACCGTGCGAAGCCAACATGATTGAACGCCTATGCCGAGGAGGGGCCCTTTGCTTCGCCATCATGATGTCCAACCAAGGAGTGGCTGCGGAGGGACCTCAACCGCAGCCAAAGGATGATTTGCAAGACCTTCCACCGCAAGTGCGAAAGCTACTTGCAGCACACCAAAGAGTTCTAGCCATGCCGACAGCACTTCCGCCCAAGCGTGCCTTCGATCATCCCATCCGACTCAAAGAAGAAAGCAAGCCGATCAACGTACCACCATATAGGTATGCTCATTTCCAGAAAGGAGAGATTCAAAGACAAGTCGAGGACATGCTGAAACAAGGGATCATCCAACCAAGCACCAGCCCGTTCTCATCACCGGTCCTACTAGTAAGAAAAAAGGACGGGTCATGGAGGTTCTGCACCGACTATAGGGCCTTGAACGAGGCCACCATCAAGGACCGATTCCCAATCCCGACCGTGGACGAGATGCTCGACGAACTCCACGGCGCAAAGTTCTTCACCAAATTAGATCTCCGGGCCGGCTACCACCAAATCAGGATGCGCGACGAAGATGTCCACAAGACGGCGTTCCGCACCCACTCCGGCCACTTTGAGTACTTGGTCATGCCCTTCGGACTATGCAATGCACCATCTACCTTCCAAGCAGCAATGAACCAGGTATTCAAGCCGCACCTAAGAAAGTTTGTAATTGTCTTCTTTGACGACATCTTGATTTATTCCAAGACCATAGAAGAACACATGCGGCACCTAGATCTAGTCCTACACATCTTGGAGGAGCATCACTTCTTCATTAAACCCTCCAAGTGTGCTTTTGTACAAACCGAGCTTGACTATCTTGGGCATGTGATATCCGGGGATGGTGTTCGAGTTGACACCCGGAAGGTTGAAGCAATGACAGATTGGCCGCTGCCCAAGGATGTTTCGACCTTAAGGGGTTTCCTAGGACTTACCGGCTACTACCGACGGTTTGTCAAAGGGTATGGACTTATTGCAAAACCCCTCACAGCTATGTTGAAGAAAGATGGGTTTGAATGGACCCCGGCCGCACGCCAAGCCTTTGAAGACCTCAAAAGAGCCACGACACAAACCCCGGTGCTTGCATTGCCTGACTTCAGCAAGCCATTTCAAGTCTTCACCGATGCAAGCAACGAAGGCATTGGCGCGGTCCTAGCCCAAGACAAGCGGCCATTAGCCTACATTTCTAAAGCTCTTGGGCCGCAAAAGAAAGCATGGAGTACATATGCAAGGGAGCTGCTTGCGGTCGTGCACGCCGTCAAAATCTGGAGGCCATATCTACTAGGGCGACGCTTCACCATCGTCACAGACCAACAAGCTCTTCGACACCTTCTACAACAAAAGATCGTGACCCTGGAGCAGCAGAAATTTCTAGTAAAATTACTTGGTTTTGAATATGACATCATGTATCAACCAGGGAAGGAGAACAAGGTGGCCGACGCCCTATCCCGCAAGGAGGGAAGTCCATTACTTGATAGCACCCTTGAGGACAAGGGTAGTCTCCAACGAGGGGGGAATGATAGCCACCTCAGCCCGCCAACCCAAAATTCCAAGAGTTTGGCCGAGGCCAACCTCGGCCAAGACCATCGCCCGGGCCAAATCCACTTCTTAGAGGTCTGCCCAAGCAGTGGCTAGCACCTTCAGCCCACGGCGCAGCCCCGCACAGGCCATACCCAGCGCCCGCGCGAGGTTCTGCACCCACAGCAGCAGCAGCACGGCCGACCGCGCGCACGGCCAGCCACAGCAGCGCGCGGCCAGCCGCGCGCCCAGGCAGCCCCCAGCACGCGCGGCCAACCGCGCGCGCCCACTGCAGACGCAGCGCCCGCCCGCGCGCGCCCGCTTGACCGCACGCCCGCCTGCGCGCGCCCTTCAGCCCGCGCGCACCCGCCAGCCCGCGCGCCCCCCTGCGCGCGCCCGCCAACCCGCGCGCATCTGCCAGCCTGCGCGCGGCCTCCAGCCCGTGCGCCCGCCCGTACGCGGCCTCCAGCCCACGTCCGCCTTCCAGCGCCCGGCACCCGCGCCCGGCCCGCGCGCCCAGCACCCTGCGCCTGCGCCCGCCTGGCGCGTCCGAACCTCGCCAAGCAAGGAGACGACCAGTGCACAGCCAGGCCGCCTCCCCGCCCCTCGCCAATACTTGACGCCCGCGCAACGATGGGTTGCGCGCACGCCAGACATGGGCATGGCAACGGGCGGCAACCAGGGGCACCAGCCCATCCGTGCGCACATGAGCGCACACGCACAGCAAGCACAAGGCTCGGCCAAGGCTGCATCCTACCGAGCACACTCAGGCCAACCAAGTCCGAAGCCAGCGCACGGGTCAAGCACAGCCGAGAGCACAGCAAGACAGCCAAGCCCGCGCACATTGGACCCGGACCAACTAGCGCGCATGCCCGAGAGCCAAACAAGGAAAGCCACGGTCGGCCCGACCGAGCGCACGCCCAAGGACAAGTGGCACCCATCCGTGCGCAAGGCGCAAGGCCAAACAACGAAAGCCACGGTCACCCCGACCGAGCGCGCGCCCAAGGACAAGTGGCAACCATCCGCGCGCAAGGCCAAACAAGGAAGGCTGTCACCAGATTGCGCCCAGCCAAAATCAACCGCCAGGGACACTTGGCAGGCATCCCAGCATCAGCGCCCAGCCAAGCAAGGAAAGCGCCCGCGCAGAATCAAAGGAGCCGGTGGGCTCTTCCATAGCGATCCGGCAAGGGAGGACACCAGCGGCCAGGATGCAGCAGGCCGAAGGATGGACGTACAGAAGGCAACCACGGCAGCAATCCGTAGGAACAAGGGCAAAAGCAGCGCGCCCCTGGAAATCAGCAAGCACATCTCGGCACATCAGGAAATGCAACCAAATCAAGCCGCGCCCGAGCAGATGGCAGCCTCAGCTCATGACACGCGCGCAGGCCACGCCGAGATCAAATCCCAAGCGGCCACCTCAATGCAGCACATGGCCGAAGAGGGCCAAAGATAGACAGCACTTGGCGGCCAAACCAGGAAGCCAATTTGAATTTGAATTAAGTCCAAAATAAGCCAAGGCACTCGGCCTGCAAAAGGAGCCATTAGGGCCCTTAGGCAATTATCTTCTAGCAACTGAATTTCCAGCATAGTGTTAAGGGTTGTACCCCTTTGTTTTTCATTCGGCCGAAAGGCTTGGGCTAAGCTGGAGAACATCACTCCCCTTAGATTGTTTTAGGCATAGCAAGGTTCCTTCCGAATCTTGCATTGAGTCCTTGTAATCATTGCTTATTGGAATACAAGAGTCAATTTCCTTCAACACTTTGAGCCCCATATTGATTCTTTCCCACCGCCGGCAGCCCAAAGGCAATAGCACACGGCGTGGTTCCAAGGCAGCAAGAAGGAAGAGCGATACCCACAAGCAAGTCGGTCCCATCAAGCAGCAAAGTTCTTCAACCTTGGCGCGGGGTTCGGGACCGCAAAGCCCCGCGGGCCAACAGCAGCCCCAGCAGCGGCGCCCAAGCATCCGCCCGGCCACATCCCATATGCGCCAAGGCAGAACCAAAGGGGGAGCCCGCAGGCTCTCCCATAGAGATTTGGCGAGCAGAATCATGGGCAGCAAGATGCAGCAGGCCGCCGAACCAATGGCCAACAGAAGGCCATATCAAGGATCCGCGTGAAAGGGCAACAAACACACCAACCGAAGGCATATCTTCAGCCCGACAGCAACCCAAGCATTCAAACCACAGCGGACACATGGCAACCGGCGCAACCCTCGACATGAAGACATTCCTTCCTTGATAGGTTGGAATTCAAATTCAAACCAAAGCCGGCCAAGCACCAACTCATGCAACACATGGCTAAATTAGTTTGAATTCAAATTCAAATTGATTCAGCCGAAGTAGGAAGATATTTGAATTTTGAAGGCATTCCGCCAATAAAACATTAGGCCTATAAGAAGAGGCCATTAGGGCCGAGCCATCTATCATATCATCTATCATATTTTGAGTCTTTGTAAAGGGTTATCCCTTAGGTCCCTTAGGGGTCATTCGGCCGAAAGGCTTGGGCTAAGGTGGAGAACATCACTCCCCTTAGATTGTTCTTGGGTCTACCGACAAGGGCTACGAGGCGATCCTAGTGGTGGTTGATCGGCTAAGTAAGTATGCACACTTCATACCTCTTAAACATCCTTACACAACCAAGTCAATTGCACATGCATTCGTGGAGACCATTGTTCGACTCCATAGAGTACCAAGAAGCATCGTCACCGACCGAGATCAAGTCTTCATGAGTACTTTCTGGAAGGAACTGTTCACCTTGTAAGGAAGCAAACTAAAAGCTAGTTCCTCTTACCACCCACAGACAGACGGACAGACAAAGATAGTCAACAGGACCTTGGAGCAATACCTGCGCTGCTTCTGCCATGAGCAACAATCACGGTGGGAAGATTTCATACCCTGGGCTGAATACTGGTATAATACTTCCTACCATTCATCCATTAAATTGAGTCCTTTTGAACTCGTGTATGGGAGACCCCCTCCACTATTGACTACATATGAGGGGCACGGCCCGAAGTGAGGAAGTTGAACAGGAATTATTGGCAAGAGACGAAGTCCTAGCAATTGTAAAAAGAGAGCTTCGGAAGGCACAAGAAAAAATGAAAAGGTACTACGACCAAGGCCGCCGAGAAGTTGTCTTCAACCCCGGCCAGTTTGTCTACCTAAAGCTGAAGCCCTACCAACAAAAATCATTAAAAGATAAGTTCAGCCACAAGCTATCTCAAAAATTTTATGGGCCATTCAAAATCATAGAACGCATCGGAGAGGTCGCCTACCGACTGGACTTACCTGCCTCATCTCAGCTTCATCCAGTCTTCCATGTGTCTTGGCTCAAAGAAAAGGTTGGTGACCCAGCGTTAATTACACCAGACTTACCCACATTTGATGAGGGTCAGCTACTTCTTCAATCAGTTGAAGCTCTCAAGTACCGCATATGGCGACGAGGCCGAGAACGACGCAAAATTTGGCAAGTCTTGATTCAGTGGGGCGGCTTGCCCAAGGAAGATGCTACATGGGAGGACTATGACGAGGTCTCTCAGAGGTACCCCAACTTCATCCTTGAGGGCAAGGATATTCTACAAGGGAGGGGGAATGTTGAGGACCCCCGCAAGCCATGCCGCAAGAGGAGCAACAACCGCACACCAACTGAGGGCCAAAGTAGCCATGCCAACCAAGGAGGGCCATCGGGCCACAAGGAGGCCAACGGAGGGTCAAGCCAAGGCCAACTACTTTGCTTGGAAAGCTTGGCCAAGCCCCTTCCCTCGCCCAAGCACGCCCAACCTCGGCCAAGCCAAACGTGCGCCCATGCATGCCCAAGCCTCGGCCAAGCATGGCCAACCTTGGTCGAGCCCACCGTGCACGCAGCCCCACCAAAGCCATGCCGCAGCCAACCTCACTTGCTACAGTTCGGCGAGGTTCTTGTCCCAACCTCACTTGCTACAGTGCGGCGAGGTTCTTGGACAAGAACCTCGCCAGCTACAGTGCCCGCGCACAGCCAGCCCGCCAGCAATCTGCTACAGTGCGGCGAGGTTCGGCCGAACGAACCTCGTCTGCTATAGTGCCCAGGAGCACAGTGCCCGCACGCCCAGACCCCCGCGCGCCCAGGCCCGCGCCCAGCAGCGCGCGCGCCTGCCCTCCAGCGCGCCCAGCAGGCCGACCGCCTGCACGCGCCCGCCCGTGCGCCAGCGCCCACGCGCGCGCCCAATCCCAGTCCCACCCGAACTGGGACACGTCCAGCCGGGACGCGCGACCCGGCCAACCGGGACACGCGTCCCGTGCGCCCAGCCCGCGCGACCAGTCCCAGTCCCTCCCGGACTGGGACTCTCCCAGCACCAACCGGGACACGCGTCCCGGCCATCCGGGATGCATCCTGTGTGTCCGGTCTGCAAGTCTAATGCCATCTCAGCCCTCCATCCTCTTCCATCCAACGGCCAAAAAGCAAGCCAAGGTCCAGCCGTGGGAGGCTCCTTGGGTGATCTTTGCCATTCATCTAATGCCAATCAATGGTGGAAAAGCCTTGGATCCATGTGAAGACAATTTGCCATGTTTTCCTAAGGGGAGTAATGATAGGTGCATGAAAATGTACCTTTTAACACTATCACTTTAGGCTAAATTGTTAAGACTTAAGCATGATTTGGGTATTTTTATGATATTTTTCTAATCTGAACTTTACTTCACAAAGTGTCCAAGTCTTAATTGATTTTGGTGAATTTATTGTAGGAATAGAGTTAAGGAGATTGAATGCCCCATTGCAGTCCGAATGAAATGAAACTTGGTGGAGATGAAATAGACATGTTGAGGTTTCATATGCATCAAGAATCAGATCAATTGGAGTTCCAGAGAGAAAGTTATGAGGTTGCAAAGTTAGGTTCTCCTAAACCACCAGCCTGGGCCCTGACAGATCAGACCTTTGTGTAGTATTTTGATGATTTCGGGAGCTAAAGAAGTCCAATTGAGCTGATTCAAATTTTGTTGGAAACTAGACTTCCAGGACTTTCTAATGACTATAAGAACGCAAAATTTGGAGATCAGATGCGATCTAGAGAGCCTCCCGAACTTCATGCTGACGTTGGTGCTCGAGGGTAAAGTCGGAAAAATGCATGCAAACGTGTCTAAGTCGTGTTTCCTAGGATTTTTAGCCCCAAAACCATCTATATACTTGGAGGAGCTCGCCGTTCTGAGGGAGAAAAGGCTGCATTACAAAAAAATCATCAAGAGGAGCCACAAATTCATGGAGAGCGAATTCTTTGGTAAAGCTAGGGATGAACTCGCTTGGATGATGGTAGTTTCATTTATATTTGATCTATGTAATAGATTCTCATGTTGATACAATTCTTGTTTATCATCTCTCATCAATAGATCTTTTCTTGTGTTGGGATAATCTTGAACTGATTCTTTTCATAGATTCAGCCATGTCTTTTTCTATAGAATTGTTGAGGTGCTTGATTATATCTAGATTTGATTGTTTATCTAGTTAGTGTGATTTTTTGCTGAAATATTGCCATTGGGTATATTTTTGTCTTTGAACCTGAGTCTAATAGGATAACAATCCTTGGTTTTAAAAGAGGAGAATGATTTTCTAGAATTACCACTAAATATTTTGATTGTAATGCTATATCTTCCGATTAGAGAATCTGGTGCTATGATCTCTAATTGAGTAATCCAATGGATCAAATATGAGTGGAATTACCTGATTCAAGTGAGGAATTCCCAATGCTTTGCTGCCATTAATTTTGGTCATATCTTTTTACTACTACAATCTAATTGTCAGTTTACTTTTAAACATTCACATCACATTTTACTGCTTTGATATTTCTCCTTAGTTTTGTAGTTTCTTTTAGTGTTTCTACCTTTTTTCCGTGGAATCGACACCCCAATATATACTACGATAACCGCGTTATTCTTTGGGCGTAATCAAGTTACTTAGTTTTGTATAGGGCTTAGCCTATAAAAAAAGATGTAAAGGACCATTGAGAGGCATCCAGAGTTATTCAAGAGTCATGTTGTTTTGTCGGCCGTAAGGCTTGGGCGGCGCTTGTGCCGAATTCGGTCCTTAGATCTTGTGTTCTAGAACTTGGGCTAGTGGTAGATTCATCAATCTCCACTAGATTAGGCTAGGAAGAGATCTCTCAATCTCTTGCTAGATTTCTTTTGCTTTCTTTGTTCTTGTTATTTGCTTTCAATTTAGAGGAATATAAATCAAGTTCGCTTTCATTGTTGATCTTCCTGCGTTATTCCACCGGGCGTTGCCTACAATCGGTCCATCGTCATCGTTTTTGAAGGCGCACGCGAGGAGTGCAAGGAAAGGGGCTTGGTGAGGAGCTTTGGACCGTGAGCCCCCATCATGCGCCCTGCCGCGCCCAGGCGCCTGCGCGCCCAATCCAGCACCACCGGGCGAGGTTCAGGCCAGCGAACCTCGCCGCAGACCGCACCCGCCGGCGCCCTGTCGCGCCTTACTGCGCCTCAGCGCCCATGCCGCGCCCTGCCGGCGCCCATGCCGCGCCCTACCAGCACCCTGCCAGCGCCTCAGCGCCCCCTGCCGCACGCCCAGACGGCCTGCCGCGCGCCCCGACGCCCTGCCAGCGCCCCTGCCGCGCCCAGACACGATGCCAGCGCCTTGCCACGGCGCCCAGCGCCCTGCCAGGCCCCTGCCGACCAGCCCCTGTAGCCAGCCATGCCCAGGCCCTTCCAATGGCCTGCCTACCCCTGCAAAGGCCACAGCTGGGCCAGCAGCCTATGCCTAAGGCTTGGCCATGCCTTGGCCAAGCCTTTGGCCCTACATGTGCCATATGCCTTAGCCACTCTTGTGCCCTTTGAAGAGCCTATAAATATGCATTGAGAGAGCTTGGGAGGGAGTCTTTTGTCATCTTGAGAGTCTTGTATGTTCGGCCTTAGGCTTAGGAGGACTTTGCCTTATTGTATTCGGTCCTAGAGTGTCTAAGAACTTGGGCTAGTGAGAACCCATCATAGTTCCACTAGATTATGCTTGTAAGCTTCATTTTGGGAATAGAATCAACCTTAATCTTTCCTCCACATACACTTGAATTGTTTGGTTGTTTCATTCAAGCCAACGGTCGGGCCAAGCTGTAGCGAGTAAGTGCTCGGTACACAACCGGCGTTACCCGTTCGGCCCGCATCCGTACATCTTGAGGCATCCGCAAGGAGCATAAGGCAAAGAATTTGCTGTGGCGACTTGGGGCCGAGAGCCGCCCTCCACCAATGGTGCTTTCATTGAGATATTTCGTCGGAAGAAGTTCCAAGAGAAGCTCTATCGAAGATCAGATTTTTCTTTTTCCCCTTTAATGGTAAAACACCAAAAATACTGTGTTCAACAAGAATGTCAAATATAGGAGATAGTAGATATGACACCACCATAAAGTTTTCCTCAGAATACAAAAAGAAAGATAGTATCATAAACTAGAAAGCATGAAAAAAATAATTAGCTGTCACTTCAAATACTTACTAGAAGCCCTAATTGTGAGAGAAACTTGAATACGAAGAGCATTTTAAGCCCTTTCAATCTAATTATTTCAACACATATTTCTTATCTTATTTCAGACTATAAACATGCAGCGAAGGGAAAAAATATATAAGACCGCCTGTTGCTTTCGCATTCAAATGAAAAATAAAAATGCAAGGACTCGCAGGCCTGAATCAGGTGAAGGTTAGTAGGGTCTTCTCGTGGGTTGCTCAAAAAACAAAAAGAAAAAAGAAAAAAACTAAGGAGGTTTATAGGAGGAGGCTTCCTAAGAAGGCCAACAAGATCCTTGTGGCCATAACTAGTCTATGCACAAGGTCGAGAAATCACTTGTACTACTAAAAAATGGAAAGTCTACAGACAATCCACTGTTGCCTCTTCCTAAGAAGGCCAAGAAGATCCTTGTAGCTGGGAGCCATGCCGACAACTTGGGCTGTCAGTGTGGAGGATGGATTATCAATTGGCAAGGACGCAGTGGGAACAATCTAACAATTGGTAAACATTCTAAACACCTTAGATTGACTTTGTTTCTTATTTCTTTCGGACATAGCAGAGCATGGTAATGTTTTGAACTTCGAGCGATCCTTTGCAACAGGAACCACAATCCTTGATAACATCAAGGCCAATGTTGATACCACCACCAAGGTTGTCTACTCTGAAAAATTATCGAAGTGGAATCTAGATTAAGCTACAAGACCTAACAAGTGTTCACGTATGAGAAGAAAAACACAAGAAACAGTGCACTTTTCTATTTTTCCTTTTTTTATTGAGGTTAACAAGAAATGTTACTAACATCTCTGTTCTTTGTTAGAATCATAAAGCATAAATTCGACTGTCTAACAAATATTTGTCCTTTAGATAATCAAACAAATAGATCTGATTTTTCTTTTCCCCCTCTAATGGTAAAACACCAAAAATACTGTGTTCAACAAGAATGTCAAATATAGGAGATAGTAGATATGATACTACCATAAAGTTTTCCTCATAATAGAAAAAGAAAGATAGTACCATAAACTAGAAAGCATGAAAAAAATAATTAGCTGTCACTTCAAATACTTACTAGAAGCCCTAATTGTGAGAGAAACTTGAATACGAAGAGCATTTTAAGCCCTTTCAATCTAATTATTTCAACACAAACTTCTTATCTTATTTCAGACTATAAATATGCAGCGAAGGGGAAAAATATATAAGACCGCCTGTTGCTTTCGCATTCAAATGAAAAATAAAAATGTAAGGACTCGCAGGCCTGAATGAGGTGAAGGTTAGTAGGGTCTTCTCGTGGGTTGCTCAAAAAACAAAAAGAAAAAAGAAAAAAACTAAGGTGGTTCATAGGAGGAGGCTTGCAGGTTTACTTTCCATGTCAATTGCCCAGTGATTTGTCATTTAACTATAACTAGTCTATGCACGAGGTTGACACAGTAGCAGTTCACTTAATATCCTGCATGCACACATATGGCAGCAGATATCACGAGGTATTCCCATAGACTGTAGGAGTGACATTATTGTTGATTTCTGAACCAATTCGGCCAAAGATTAAAAAGTCAGCTATATCTTTTTATATGATTCGTGAGTGCCATTAATTATTGAAAACTATTCACAAATCACAATCAGCACAACATTCTAGAATGGGGCTGTCTCGTAAAAATATCAGCTCAATGTGCTACAGATGGCCCTGTCCAGATTGGGTTGAAAAGTTTTTGTTCACATGAAACAGACATCCTTCTAACATTCTAGTTTTCTCTAACTGTTCCACTATCATATCTAAATATTATGGCGTTATAAATGTGAAAGATCTTAACATGAGCATTTTTTATTCGTCAGTGTCAAAGTTCCTCATAGTTGTATAGCCTCATCTAGCATATATCGGTAGAGCCAAATTTGTCATTTTCTTTGTTGTTCAATTTAAAGCCCTTCTTGGGTCCTAAATCTTAGATACAGAAACCAGCTTTGTAGCAAACCAGAGTCCTTTTAGCCTAAATGGCTTCTCCCCTCTGTTTCAATGGTGAAACATAAGGAGAAAAGAACGGAGAATGCGAGCCCAACCAGGCCCGGCCCAAGCCCAGTGGCCAATCCGGGCCGAGCCCAGGCACCCAGGGCACTGCAGGCTCAGCCGCGGTTGCCCTAGGGTACCCCGACGCGGCCGCAGGGCCGTCAGGCCCTGGCCGAGTCCCACCACCCTCCGGTGAGGAGGTGGTGGCGCCACCACAGAGGGAGGAGGTGAAAAAGAGAATAAAAGAAAATAAAGAAAGAAAAAGAGGGGGGAAAAAGAGAGGATCGTACCTGGGTCTCTCGCGCCTCCTTCTCGGTCACGGTGGTTCTCCTCCTCCGCCGTGGCCGAATCGAGGTAAGGGAGGTCCCCGGAGACAAACTCACTCCGACATCACTTCGGAGGAAGTTTAGCCCCTCCCTCTCCCACTGCTCCCACCCTGGAGAAGAGCACCCTTCGGCCGCAGTCGCCGGAGCGGCTGCAGGCCGAGGAAGCGTCGGCCTCCTCAGGGGAGCTCCCAAGGGCTCGGCCCCACCTCGGGGACCCCGTTCGACTCCTCCGGCACCACTTCGGAGGAGGTCCAGGGCCTTCCCTTCTGCCGCTCCGAGGTAGGAGCATCTCCCGGAGGAGGCTCACCCCACGGTGGCACGGCGAGAGGGAGAAGAGGAAGGGGGAGAAGCAAAGAGAGAGGAAGGATGGGAGAAGGGCTCGGCCGGAGGTGAAAGAAGAAGAAAGAAAGGGGCTAGGGCTTCCGAGGGAGACGGAGGGGGGGAGAGAGAGAGGAGAATGGAGACGAAGAGGCGAGAAATCACTTGTACTACTAAAAAATGGAAAGTTTACGGACAATCCACAGTTGCCACTTCCTAAGAAGGCCAAGAAGATCCTTGTAGCTGGGAGCCATGCCGACAACTTAGGCTGTCAGTGTGGAGGATGGACTATCACTTGGCAAGGATGCAGTGGGAACAATCAAACAATTGGTAAACATTCTAAACACCTTAGATTGACTTTGTTTCTTATTTCAGACATAGCAGAGCATGGTAATGTTTTGAACTTCGAGCGATCCTTTGCAACAGGAACCACAATCCTTGATGCCATCAAGGCCATTGTTGACACCACCACCAAGGTTGTCTACTCTGGAAAATTATCGAAGTGGAATCTAGATTAAGCTACAAGACCTAACAAGTGTTCACGTATGAGAAGAAAAACACAAGAAACAATGCACTTTTCTATTTTTCCTTTTTTTATTGAGGTTAACAAGAAATGTTACTAACATCTCTTTTCTTCGTTAGAATCATAAAGCATAAATTCGACTGTCTAACAAATGTTTGTCCTTTACATAATCAAACAAATAGATCTGATTTTTCTTTTCCCCCTTTAATGGTAAAACACCAAAAATACAATGTTCAACAAGAATGTCATATATAGGAGATAGTAGATATGATACTACCATAAAGTTTTCCTCATAATAAAAAAAGAAAGATAGTACCATAAACTAGAAAGCATGAAAAAAATAATTAGCTGTCACTTCAAATACTTACTAGAAACCCTAATTGTGAGAGAAACTTGAATACGAAGAGCATTTTAAGCCCTCTCAATCTAATTATTTCAACACAAATTTCTTATCTTATTTCAGACTATAAACATGCAGCGAAGGGGAAAAATATATAAGACCGCCTGTTGCTTTCGCATTCAAATGAAAAATAAAAATGTAAGGACTCGCAGGCCTAAATGAGGTGAAGGTTAGTAGGGTCTTCTCGTGGGTTGCTCAAAAAACAAAAAGAAAAAAGAACAAAACTAAGGTGGTTCATAGGAGGAGGCTTGCAGGTTTACTTTCCATGTCAATTGCCCGGTGATTTGTCATTCAACTATAACTAGTCTATGCACAAGGTTGACACAGTGGCAGTTCACTTAATATCCTGCATGCACACATATGGCAGCAGATATCAGGAGGTATTCCCATAGACTGTAGGAGTGACATTATTGTTGATTTCTGAACCAATTCGGCCAAAGATTGAAAAGTCAGCTATATCTTTTTATATGATTCGTGAGTGCCATTAATTATTGAAAACTATTCACAAATCACAATCAGCACAACATTCTAGAATGGGGCTGTCTCGTAAAAATATCAGCTCAATGTGCTACAGATGGCCCTGTCCAGATTGGGTTGAAAAGTTTTTGTTCACATGAAACAGACATCCTTCTAACATTCTAGTTTTCTCTAACTGTTCCACTATCATATCTAAATATTATGGCGTTATAAATGTGAAAGATCTTAACATGAGCATTTTTTATTCGTCAGTGTCAAAGTTCCTCATAGTTGTATAGCCTCATCTAGCATATATCGGTAGAGCCAAATTTGTCATTTTCTTTGTTGTTCAATTTAAAGCCCTTCTTGGGTCCTAAATCTTAGATACAGAAACCAGCTTTGTAGCAAACCAGAGTCCTTTTAGCCTAAATGGCTTCTCCCCTCTGTTTCAATGGTGAAACATAAGGAGAAAAGAACGGAGAATGCGAGCCCAACCAGGCCCGGCCCAAGCCCAGTGGCCAATCCGGGCCGAGCCCAGGCACCCAGGGCACTGCAGGCTCAGCCGCGGTTGCCCTAGGGTACCCCGACGCGGCCGCAGGGCCGTCAGGCCCTGGCCGAGTCCCACCTCCCTCCGGTGAGGAGGTGGTGGCGCCACCACAGAGGGAGGAGGTGAAAAAGAGAATAAAAGAAAATAAAGAAAGAAAAAGAGGGGGGAAAAAGAGAGGATCGTACCTGGGTCTCTCGCGCCTCCTTCTCGGTCACGGTGGTTCTCCTCCTCCGCCGTGGCCGAATCGAGGTAAGGGAGGTCCCCGGAGACAAACTCACTCCGGCATCACTTCGGAGGAAGTTTAGCCCCTCCCTCTCCCACTGCTCCCACCCTGGAGAAGAGCACCCTTCGGCCGCAGTCGCCGGAGCGGCTGCAGGCCGAGGAAGAGTCGGCCTCCTCAGGGGAGCTCCCAAGGGCTCGGCCCCACCTCGGGGACCCCGTTCGACTCCTCCGGCACCACTTCGGAGGAGGTCCAGGGCCTTCCCTTCTGCCGCTCCGAGGTAGGAGCATCTCCCGGAGGAGGCTCACCCCACGGTGGCACGGCGAGAGGGAGAAGAGGAAGGGGGAGAAGCAAAGAGAGAGGAAGGATGGGAGAAGGGCTCGGCCGGAGGTGAAAGAAGAAGAAAGAAAGGGGCTAGGGCTTCCGAGGGAGACGGAGGGGGGGAGAGAGAGAGGAGAATGGAGACGAAGAGGCGAGAAATCACTTGTACTACTAAAAAATGGAAAGTTTACGGACAATCCACTGTTGCCACTTCCTAAGAAGGCCAAGAAGATCCTTGTAGCTGGGAGCCATGCCGACAACTTAGGCTGTCAGTGTGGAGGATGGACTATCACTTGGCAAGGATGCAGTGGGAACAATCAAACAATTGGTAAACATTCTAAACACCTTAGATTGACTTTGTTTCTTATTTCAGACATAGCAGAGCATGGTAATGTTTTGAACTTCGAGCGATCCTTTGCAACAGGAACCACAATCCTTGATGCCATCAAGGCCATTGTTGACACCACCACCAAGGTTGTCTACTCTGGAAAATTATCGAAGTGGAATCTAGATTCAGCTACAAGACCTAACAAGTGTTCACGTATGAGAAGAAAAACACAAGCAACAGTGCACTTTTCTATTTTTCCTTTTTTTATTGAGGTTAACAAGAAATGTTACTAACATCTCTTTTCTTCGTTAGAATCATAGAGCATAAATTCGACTGTCTAACAAATGTTTGTCCTTTACATAATCAAACAAATAGATCTGATTTTTCTTTTCCCCCTTTAATGGTAAAACACCAAAAATACTGTGTTCAACAAGAATGTCATATATAGGAGATAGTAGATATGATACTACCATAAAGTTTTCCTCATAATAAAAAAAGAAAGATAGTGCCATAAACTAGAAAGCATGAAAAAAATAATTAGCTGTCACTTCAAATACTTACTAGAAGCCCTAATTGTGAGAGAAACTTGAATACGAAGAGCATTTTAAGCCCTTTCAATCTAATTATTGCAACACAAATTTCTTATCTTATTTCAGAATATAAACATGCAGCGAGGGGAAAAATATATAAGACCGCCTGTTGCTTTCGCATTCAAATGAAAAATAAAAATGTAAGGACTCGCAGGCCTGAATGAGGTGAAGGTTAGTAGTGTCTTCTCGTGGGTTGGTCAAAAAACAAAAGGAAAAAAGAAAAAAACTAAGGTGGTTCATAGGAGGAGGCATGCAGGTTTACTTTCCATGTCAATTGCCCAGTGATTTGTCATTTAACTATAACTAGTCTATGCACAAGGTTGACACAGTGGCAGTTCACTTAATATCCTGCATGCACACATACGGCAGCAGATATCAGGAGGTATTCCCATAGACTGTAGGAGTGACATCATTGTTGATTTCTGAACCAATTCGGCCAAAGATTGAAAAGTCAGCTATATCTTTTTATATGATTCGTGAGTGCCATTAATTATTGGAAACTATTCACAAATCACAATCAGCACAACATTCTAGAATGGGGCAGTCTCGTAAAAATATCAGCTCAATGTGCTACAGATGGCCCTGTCCAGATTGGGTTGAAAAGTTTTTGTTCACATGAAACAGACATCCTTCTAACATTCCTTCTAACATTCTAGTTTTCTCTAACTGTTCCACTATCATATCTAAATATTATGGCGTTATAAATGTTAAAGAGCTTAACATGAGCATTTCTTATTCGTCAGTGTCAAAGTTCCTCATAGTTGTATGGCCTCATCTAGCATATATCGGTAGAGCCAAATTTGTCATTTTCTTTGTTGTTCAATTTAAAGCCCTTCTTGGGTCCTAAATCATAGATACAGAAACCAGCTTTGTAGCAAACCAGAGTCCTTCTAGCCTAAATGGCTTCTCCCCTCTGTTTCAAGGAGAAAAGAAAGGACAAGTGGAGCCCAACCAGGCCCGGCCCAAGCCCAGTAGCCAACCGGACCGAGCCCAGGCACCCAGGGCACCGCAGGCTCAGCCGCGGTTGCCCTAGGGTGCCCCGACGCGGCCGCAGGGCCGTCAGGCCCTGGCCGAGTCCCACCTCCCTCCGGTGAGGAAGTGGTGGCGCCACCACAGAGGGAGGAGGTGAAAAAGAGAATAAAAGAAAATACAGAAAGAAAAAGAGGGGAAAAAAAAGAGAGGATCGTACCTAGGTCTCTCGCGCCTCCTTCTCGGTCAAGGTGGTTCTCCTCCTCCGCCATGGCCGGATCGGGGTAAGGGAGGTCCCCGGAGACAAACTCACTCCGGCATCACTTCGGAGGAAGTTTAGCCCCTCCCTCTCCCACTTCTCCCACCCTGGAGAAGGGCACCCCTCGGCCGCAGTCGCCGGAGCGGCTGCAGGCCGAGGAAGAGTCGGCCTCCTCAGGGGAGCTCCCAAGGGCTCGGCCCCACCTCGGGGACCCCGTTCGACTCCTCCGGCACCACTTCGGAGGAGGTCCAGGGCCTTCCCTTCTGCCGCTCCGAGGTAGGAGCATCTCCCGGAGGAGGCTCACCCCACGGTGGCACGGCGAGAGGGAGAAGAGGAAGGGGGAGAAGCAAAGAGAGAGGAAGGATGGGAGAAGGGCTCGGCCGGAGGTGAAAGAAGAAGAAAGAAAGGGGCTAGGGCTTCCGAGGGAGACGGAGGGGGGGAGAGAGAGAGGAGAATGGAGACGAAGAGGCGAGAAATCACTTGTACTACTAAAAAATGGAAAGTTTACGGACAATCCACAGTTGCCACTTCCTAAGAAGGCCAAGAAGATCCTTGTAGCTGGGAGCCATGCCGACAACTTAGGCTGTCAGTGTGGAGGATGGACTATCACTTGGCAAGGATGCAGTGGGAACAATCAAACAATTGGTAAACATTCTAAACACCTTAGATTGACTTTGTTTCTTATTTCAGACATAGCAGAGCATGGTAATGTTTTGAACTTCGAGCGATCCTTTGCAACAGGAACCACAATCCTTGATGCCATCAAGGCCATTGTTGACACCACCACCAAGGTTGTCTCCTCTGGAAAATTATCGAAGTGGAATCTAGATTAAGCTACAAGACCTAACAAGTGTTCACGTATGAGAAGAAAAACACAAGAAACAATGCACTTTTCTATTTTTCCTTTTTTTATTGAGGTTAACAAGAAATGTTACTAACATCTCTTTTCTTCGTTAGAATCATAAAGCATAAATTCGACTGTCTAACAAATGTTTGTCCTTTACATAATCAAACAAATAGATCTGATTTTTCTTTTCCCCCTTTAATGGTAAAACACCAAAAATACAATGTTCAACAAGAATGTCATATATAGGAGATAGTAGATATGATACTACCATAAAGTTTTCCTCATAATAAAAAAAGAAAGATAGTACCATAAACTAGAAAGCATGAAAAAAATAATTAGCTGTCACTTCAAATACTTACTAGAAACCCTAATTGTGAGAGAAACTTGAATACGAAGAGCATTTTAAGCCCTCTCAATCTAATTATTTCAACACAAATTTCTTATCTTATTTCAGACTATAAACATGCAGCGAAGGGGAAAAATATATAAGACCGCCTGTTGCTTTCGCATTCAAATGAAAAATAAAAATGTAAGGACTCGCAGGCCTAAATGAGGTGAAGGTTAGTAGGGTCTTCTCGTGGGTTGCTCAAAAAACAAAAAGAAAAAAGAACAAAACTAAGGTGGTTCATAGGAGGAGGCTTGCAGGTTTACTTTCCATGTCAATTGCCCGGTGATTTGTCATTCAACTATAACTAGTCTATGCACAAGGTTGACACAGTGGCAGTTCACTTAATATCCTGCATGCACACATATGGCAGCAGATATCAGGAGGTATTCCCATAGACTGTAGGAGTGACATTATTGTTGATTTCTGAACCAATTCGGCCAAAGATTGAAAAGTCAGCTATATCTTTTTATATGATTCGTGAGTGCCATTAATTATTGAAAACTATTCACAAATCACAATCAGCACAACATTCTAGAATGGGGCTGTCTCGTAAAAATATCAGCTCAATGTGCTACAGATGGCCCTGTCCAGATTGGGTTGAAAAGTTTTTGTTCACATGAAACAGACATCCTTCTAACATTCTAGTTTTCTCTAACTGTTCCACTATCATATCTAAATATTATGGCGTTATAAATGTGAAAGATCTTAACATGAGCATTTTTTATTCGTCAGTGTCAAAGTTCCTCATAGTTGTATAGCCTCATCTAGCATATATCGGTAGAGCCAAATTTGTCATTTTCTTTGTTGTTCAATTTAAAGCCCTTCTTGGGTCCTAAATCTTAGATACAGAAACCAGCTTTGTAGCAAACCAGAGTCCTTTTAGCCTAAATGGCTTCTCCCCTCTGTTTCAATGGTGAAACATAAGGAGAAAAGAACGGAGAATGCGAGCCCAACCAGGCCCGGCCCAAGCCCAGTGGCCAATCCGGGCCGAGCCCAGGCACCCAGGGCACTGCAGGCTCAGCCGCGGTTGCCCTAGGGTACCCCGACGCGGCCGCAGGGCCGTCAGGCCCTGGCCGAGTCCCACCTCCCTCCGGTGAGGAGGTGGTGGCGCCACCACAGAGGGAGGAGGTGAAAAAGAGAATAAAAGAAAATAAAGAAAGAAAAAGAGGGGGGAAAAAGAGAGGATCGTACCTGGGTCTCTCGCGCCTCCTTCTCGGTCACGGTGGTTCTCCTCCTCCGCCGTGGCCGAATCGAGGTAAGGGAGGTCCCCGGAGACAAACTCACTCCGGCATCACTTCGGAGGAAGTTTAGCCCCTCCCTCTCCCACTGCTCCCACCCTGGAGAAGAGCACCCTTCGGCCGCAGTCGCCGGAGCGGCTGCAGGCCGAGGAAGAGTCGGCCTCCTCAGGGGAGCTCCCAAGGGCTCGGCCCCACCTCGGGGACCCCGTTCGACTCCTCCGGCACCACTTCGGAGGAGGTCCAGGGCCTTCCCTTCTGCCGCTCCGAGGTAGGAGCATCTCCCGGAGGAGGCTCACCCCACGGTGGCACGGCGAGAGGGAGAAGAGGAAGGGGGAGAAGCAAAGAGAGAGGAAGGATGGGAGAAGGGCTCGGCCGGAGGTGAAAGAAGAAGAAAGAAAGGGGCTAGGGCTTCCGAGGGAGACGGAGGGGGGGAGAGAGAGAGGAGAATGGAGACGAAGAGGCGAGAAATCACTTGTACTACTAAAAAATGGAAAGTTTACGGACAATCCACTGTTGCCACTTCCTAAGAAGGCCAAGAAGATCCTTGTAGCTGGGAGCCATGCCGACAACTTAGGCTGTCAGTGTGGAGGATGGACTATCACTTGGCAAGGATGCAGTGGGAACAATCAAACAATTGGTAAACATTCTAAACACCTTAGATTGACTTTGTTTCTTATTTCAGACATAGCAGAGCATGGTAATGTTTTGAACTTCGAGCGATCCTTTGCAACAGGAACCACAATCCTTGATGCCATCAAGGCCATTGTTGACACCACCACCAAGGTTGTCTACTCTGGAAAATTATCGAAGTGGAATCTAGATTCAGCTACAAGACCTAACAAGTGTTCACGTATGAGAAGAAAAACACAAGCAACAGTGCACTTTTCTATTTTTCCTTTTTTTATTGAGGTTAACAAGAAATGTTACTAACATCTCTTTTCTTCGTTAGAATCATAGAGCATAAATTCGACTGTCTAACAAATGTTTGTCCTTTACATAATCAAACAAATAGATCTGATTTTTCTTTTCCCCCTTTAATGGTAAAACACCAAAAATACTGTGTTCAACAAGAATGTCATATATAGGAGATAGTAGATATGATACTACCATAAAGTTTTCCTCATAATAAAAAAAGAAAGATAGTGCCATAAACTAGAAAGCATGAAAAAAATAACTAGCTGTCCCTTCAAATACTTACTAGAAGCCCTAATTGTGAGAGAAACTTGAATACGAAGAGCATTTTAAGCCCTTTCAATCTAATTATTGCAACACAAATTTCTTATCTTATTTCAGAATATAAACATGCAGCGAGGGGAAAAATATATAAGACCGCCTGTTGCTTTCGCATTCAAATGAAAAATAAAAATGTAAGGACTCGCAGGCCTGAATGAGGTGAAGGTTAGTAGGGTCTTCTCGTGGGTTGGTCAAAAAACAAAAGGAAAAAAGAAAAAAACTAAGGTGGTTCATAGGAGGAGGCTTGCAGGTTTACTTTCCATGTCAATTGCCCAGTGATTTGTCATTTAACTATAACTAGTCTATGCACAAGGTTGACACAGTGGCAGTTCACTTAATATCCTGCATGCACACATACGGCAGCAGATATCAGGAGGTATTCCCATAGACTGTAGGAGTGACATCATTTTTGATTTCTGAACCAATTCGGCCAAAGATTGAAAAGTCAGCTATATCTTTTTATATGATTCGTGAGTGCCATTAATTATTGGAAACTATTCACAAATCACAATCAGCACAACATTCTAGAATGGGGCAGTCTCGTAAAAATATCAGCTCAATGTGCTACAGATGGCCCTGTCCAGATTGGGTTGAAAAGTTTTTGTTCACATGAAACAGACATCCTTCTAACATTCCTTCTAACATTCTAGTTTTCTCTAACTGTTCCACTATCATATCTAAATATTATGGCGTTATAAATGTTAAAGAGCTTAACATGAGCATTTCTTATTCGTCAGTGTCAAAGTTCCTCATAGTTGTATGGCCTCATCTAGCATATATCGGTAGAGCCAAATTTGTCATTTTCTTTGTTGTTCAATTTAAAGCCCTTCTTGGGTCCTAAATCATAGATACAGAAACCAGCTTTGTAGCAAACCAGAGTCCTTCTAGCCTAAATGGCTTCTCCCCTCTGTTTCAAGGAGAAAAGAAAGGAGAAGTGGAGCCCAACCAGGCCCGGCCCAAGCCCAGTAGCCAACCGGACCGAGCCCAGGCACCCAGGGCACCGCAGGCTCAGCCGCGGTTGCCCTAGGGTGCCCCGACGCGGCCGCAGGGCCGTCAGGCCCTGGCCGAGTCCCACCTCCCTCCGGTGAGGAAGTGGTGGCGCCACCACAGAGGGAGGAGGTGAAAAAGAGAATAAAAGAAAATACAGAAAGAAAAAGAGGGGAAAAAAAAGAGAGGATCGTACCTAGGTCTCTCGCGCCTCCTTCTCGGTCAAGGTGGTTCTCCTCCTCCGCCATGGCCGGATCGGGGTAAGGGAGGTCCCCGGAGACAAACTCACTCCGGCATCACTTCGGAGGAAGTTTAGCCCCTCCCTCTCCCACTTCTCCCACCCTGGAGAAGGGCACCCCTCGGCCGCAGTCGCCGGAGCGGCTGCAGGCCGAGGAAGAGTCGGCCTCCTCAGGGGAGCTCCCAAGGGCTCGGCCCCACCTCGGGGACCCCGTTCGACTCCTCCGGCACCACTTCGGAGGAGGTCCAGGGCCTTCCCTTCTGCCGCTCCGAGGTAGGAGCATCTCCCGGAGGAGGCTCACCCCACGGTGGCACGGCGAGAGGGAGAAGAGGAAGGGGGAGAAGCAAAGAGAGAGGAAGGATGGGAGAAGGGCTCGGCCGGAGGTGAAAGAAGAAGAAAGAAAGGGGCTAGGGCTTCCGAGGGAGACGGAGGGGGGGAGAGAGAGAGGAGAATGGAGACGAAGAGGCGAGAAATCACTTGTACTACTAAAAAATGGAAAGTTTACAGACAATCCACAGTTGCCACTTCCTAAGAAGGCCAAGAAGATCCTTGTAGCTGGGAGCCATGCCGACAACTTAGGCTGTCAGTGTGGAGGATGGACTATCACTTGGCAAGGATGCAGTGGGAACAATCAAACAATTGGTAAACATTCTAAACACCTTAGATTGACTTTGTTTCTTATTTCAGACATAGCAGAGCATGGTAATGTTTTGAACTTCGAGCGATCCTTTGCAACAGGAACCACAATCCTTGATGCCATCAAGGCCATTGTTGACACCACCACCAAGGTTGTCTCCTCTGGAAAATTATCGAAGTGGAATCTAGATTAAGCTACAAGACCTAACAAGTGTTCACGTATGAGAAGAAAAACACAAGAAACAATGCACTTTTCTATTTTTCCTTTTTTTATTGAGGTTAACAAGAAATGTTACTAACATCTCTTTTCTTCGTTAGAATCATAAAGCATAAATTCGACTGTCTAACAAATGTTTGTCCTTTACATAATCAAACAAATAGATCTGATTTTTCTTTTCCCCCTTTAATGGTAAAACACCAAAAATACAATGTTCAACAAGAATGTCATATATAGGAGATAGTAGATATGATACTACCATAAAGTTTTCCTCATAATAAAAAAAGAAAGATAGTACCATAAACTAGAAAGCATGAAAAAAATAATTAGCTGTCACTTCAAATACTTACTAGAAACCCTAATTGTGAGAGAAACTTGAATACGAAGAGCATTTTAAGCCCTCTCAATCTAATTATTTCAACACAAATTTCTTATCTTATTTCAGACTATAAACATGCAGCGAAGGGGAAAAATATATAAGACCGCCTGTTGCTTTCGCATTCAAATGAAAAATAAAAATGTAAGGACTCGCAGGCCTAAATGAGGTGAAGGTTAGTAGGGTCTTCTCGTGGGTTGCTCAAAAAACAAAAAGAAAAAAGAACAAAACTAAGGTGGTTCATAGGAGGAGGCTTGCAGGTTTACTTTCCATGTCAATTGCCCGGTGATTTGTCATTCAACTATAACTAGTCTATGCACAAGGTTGACACAGTGGCAGTTCACTTAATATCCTGCATGCACACATATGGCAGCAGATATCAGGAGGTATTCCCATAGACTGTAGGAGTGACATTATTGTTGATTTCTGAACCAATTCGGCCAAAGATTGAAAAGTCAGCTATATCTTTTTATATGATTCGTGAGTGCCATTAATTATTGAAAACTATTCACAAATCACAATCAGCACAACATTCTAGAATGGGGCTGTCTCGTAAAAATATCAGCTCAATGTGCTACAGATGGCCCTGTCCAGATTGGGTTGAAAAGTTTTTGTTCACATGAAACAGACATCCTTCTAACATTCTAGTTTTCTCTAACTGTTCCACTATCATATCTAAATATTATGGCGTTATAAATGTGAAAGATCTTAACATGAGCATTTTTTATTCGTCAGTGTCAAAGTTCCTCATAGTTGTATAGCCTCATCTAGCATATATCGGTAGAGCCAAATTTGTCATTTTCTTTGTTGTTCAATTTAAAGCCCTTCTTGGGTCCTAAATCTTAGATACAGAAACCAGCTTTGTAGCAAACCAGAGTCCTTTTAGCCTAAATGGCTTCTCCCCTCTGTTTCAATAGTGAAACATAAGGAGAAAAGAACGGAGAATGCGAGCCCAACCAGGCCCGGCCCAAGCCCAGTGGCCAATCCGGGCCGAGCCCAGGCACCCAGGGCACTGCAGGCTCAGCCGCGGTTGCCCTAGGGTACCCCGACGCGGCCGCAGGGCCGTCAGGCCCTGGCCGAGTCCCACCTCCCTCCGGTGAGGAGGTGGTGGCGCCACCACAGAGGGAGGAGGTGAAAAAGAGAATAAAAGAAAATAAAGAAAGAAAAAGAGGGGGGAAAAAGAGAGGATCGTACCTGGGTCTCTCGCGCCTCCTTCTCGGTCACGGTGGTTCTCCTCCTCCGCCGTGGCCGAATCGAGGTAAGGGAGGTCCCCGGAGACAAACTCACTCCGGCATCACTTCGGAGGAAGTTTAGCCCCTCCCTCTCCCACTGCTCCCACCCTGGAGAAGAGCACCCTTCGGCCGCAGTCGCCGGAGCGGCTGCAGGCCGAGGAAGAGTCGGCCTCCTCAGGGGAGCTCCCAAGGGCTCGGCCCCACCTCGGGGACCCCGTTCGACTCCTCCGGCACCACTTCGGAGGAGGTCCAGGGCCTTCCCTTCTGCCGCTCCGAGGTAGGAGCATCTCCCGGAGGAGGCTCACCCCACGGTGGCACGGCGAGAGGGAGAAGAGGAAGGGGGAGAAGCAAAGAGAGAGGAAGGATGGGAGAAGGGCTCGGCCGGAGGTGAAAGAAGAAGAAAGAAAGGGGCTAGGGCTTCCGAGGGAGACGGAGGGGGGGAGAGAGAGAGGAGAATGGAGACGAAGAGGCGAGAAATCACTTGTACTACTAAAAAATGGAAAGTTTACGGACAATCCACTGTTGCCACTTCCTAAGAAGGCCAAGAAGATCCTTGTAGCTGGGAGCCATGCCGACAACTTAGGCTGTCAGTGTGGAGGATGGACTATCACTTGGCAAGGATGCAGTGGGAACAATCAAACAATTGGTAAACATTCTAAACACCTTAGATTGACTTTGTTTCTTATTTCAGACATAGCAGAGCATGGTAATGTTTTGAACTTCGAGCGATCCTTTGCAACAGGAACCACAATCCTTGATGCCATCAAGGCCATTGTTGACACCACCACCAAGGTTGTCTACTCTGGAAAATTATCGAAGTGGAATCTAGATTCAGCTACAAGACCTAACAAGTGTTCACGTATGAGAAGAAAAACACAAGCAACAGTGCACTTTTCTATTTTTCCTTTTTTTATTGAGGTTAACAAGAAATGTTACTAACATCTCTTTTCTTCGTTAGAATCATAGAGCATAAATTCGACTGTCTAACAAATGTTTGTCCTTTACATAATCAAACAAATAGATCTGATTTTTCTTTTCCCCCTTTAATGGTAAAACACCAAAAATACTGTGTTCAACAAGAATGTCATATATAGGAGATAGTAGATATGATACTACCATAAAGTTTTCCTCATAATAAAAAAAGAAAGATAGTGCCATAAACTAGAAAGCATGAAAAAAATAATTAGCTGTCACTTCAAATACTTACTAGAAGCCCTAATTGTGAGAGAAACTTGAATACGAAGAGCATTTTAAGCCCTTTCAATCTAATTATTGCAACACAAATTTCTTATCTTATTTCAGAATATAAACATGCAGCGAGGGGAAAAATATATAAGACCGCCTGTTGCTTTCGCATTCAAATGAAAAATAAAAATGTAAGGACTCGCAGGCCTGAATGAGGTGAAGGTTAGTAGGGTCTTCTCGTGGGTTGGTCAAAAAACAAAAGGAAAAAAGAAAAAAACTAAGGTGGTTCATAGGAGGAGGCTTGCAGGTTTACTTTCCATGTCAATTGCCCAGTGATTTGTCATTTAACTATAACTAGTCTATGCACAAGGTTGACACAGTGGCAGTTCACTTAATATCCTGCATGCACACATACGGCAGCAGATATCAGGAGGTATTCCCATAGACTGTAGGAGTGACATCATTGTTGATTTCTGAACCAATTCGGCCAAAGATTGAAAAGTCAGCTATATCTTTTTATATGATTCGTGAGTGCCATTAATTATTGGAAACTATTCACAAATCACAATCAGCACAACATTCTAGAATGGGGCAGTCTCGTAAAAATATCAGCTCAATGTGCTACAGATGGCCCTGTCCAGATTGGGTTGAAAAGTTTTTGTTCACATGAAACAGACATCCTTCTAACATTCTAGTTTTCTCTAACTGTTCCACTATCATATCTAAATATTATGGCGTTATAAATGTTAAAGAGCTTAACATGAGCATTTCTTATTCGTCAGTGTCAAAGTTCCTCATAGTTGTATGGCCTCATCTAGCATATATCGGTAGAGCCAAATTTGTCATTTTCTTTGTTGTTCAATTTAAAGCCCTTCTTGGGTCCTAA
This sequence comes from Phoenix dactylifera, assembly GCF_051530095.1. NCBI lineage: Eukaryota > Viridiplantae > Streptophyta > Magnoliopsida > Arecales > Arecaceae > Phoenix > Phoenix dactylifera. The sequence continues at coordinate 10,961,114 of NC_143207.1, read as the reverse complement.
ATCATAGATACAGAAACCAGCTTTGTAGCAAACCAGAGTCCTTCTAGCCTAAATGGCTTCTCCCCTCTGTTTCAAGGAGAAAAGAAAGGACAAGTGGAGCCCAACCAGGCCCGGCCCAAGCCCAGTAGCCAACCGGACCGAGCCCAGGCACCCAGGGCACCGCAGGCTCAGCCGCGGTTGCCCTAGGGTGCCCCGACGCGGCCGCAGGGCCGTCAGGCCCTGGCCGAGTCCCACCTCCCTCCGGTGAGGAAGTGGTGGCGCCACCACAGAGGGAGGAGGTGAAAAAGAGAATAAAAGAAAATACAGAAAGAAAAAGAGGGGAAAAAAAAGAGAGGATCGTACCTAGGTCTCTCGCGCCTCCTTCTCGGTCAAGGTGGTTCTCCTCCTCCGCCATGGCCGGATCGGGGTAAGGGAGGTCCCCGGAGACAAACTCACTCCGGCATCACTTCGGAGGAAGTTTAGCCCCTCCCTCTCCCACTTCTCCCACCCTGGAGAAGGGCACCCCTCGGCCGCAGTCGCCGGAGCGGCTGCAGGCCGAGGAAGAGTCGGCCTCCTCAGGGGAGCTCCCAAGGGCTCGGCCCCACCTCGGGGACCCCGTTCGACTCCTCCGGCACCACTTCGGAGGAGGTCCAGGGCCTTCCCTTCTGCCGCTCCGAGGTAGGAGCATCTCCCGGAGGAGGCTCACCCCACGGTGGCACGGCGAGAGGGAGAAGAGGAAGGGGGAGAAGCAAAGAGAGAGGAAGGATGGGAGAAGGGCTCGGCCGGAGGTGAAAGAAGAAGAAAGAAAGGGGCTAGGGCTTCCGAGGGAGACGGAGGGGGGGAGAGAGAGAGGAGAATGGAGACGAAGAGGCGAGAAATCACTTGTACTACTAAAAAATGGAAAGTTTACGGACAATCCACTGTTGCCACTTCCTAAGAAGGCCAAGAAGATCCTTGTAGCTGGGAGCCATGCCGACAACTTAGGCTGTCAGTGTGGAGGATGGACTATCACTTGGCAAGGACGCAGTGGGAACAATCTAACAATTGGTAAACATTCTAAACACCTTAGATTGACTTTGTTTCTTATTTCAGACATAGCAGAGCATGGTAATGTTTTGAACTTCGAGCGATCCTTTACAACAAGAACCACAATCCTTGATAACATCAAGGCCAATGTTGATACCACCACCAAGGTTGTCTGCTCTGGAAAATTATCGAAGTGGAATCTAGATTAAGCTACAAGACCTAACAAGTGTTCACGTATGAGAAGAAAAACACATGAAACAATGCACTTTTCTATTTTTCCTTTTTTTATTGAGGTTAACAAGAAACGTTACTAACATCTCTTTTCTTTGTTAGAATCATAAAGCATAAATTTGACTGTCTAACAAATATTTGTCCTTTCCATAATCAAACAAATAGATCTGATTTTTCTTTTCCCCCTTTAATGGTAAAACACCAAAAATACTGTGTTCAACAAGAATGTCAAATATAGGAGATAGTAGATATGATACTACCATAAAGTTTTCCTCATAATAAAAAAGAAAGATAGTACCATAAACTAGAAAGCATGAAAAAAATAATTAGCTGTCACTTCAAATACTTACTAGAAACCCTAATTGTGAGAGAAACTTGAATACGAAAAGCATTTTAAGCCCTTTCAATCTAATTATTTCAACACAAATTTCTTATCTTATTTCAGACTATAAACACGCAGCGAAGGGGAAAAATATATAAGACCGCCTGTTGCTTTCGCATTCAAATGAAAAATAAAAATGTAAGGACTCGCAGGCCTGAATGAGGTGAAGGTTAGTAGGGTCTTCTCGTGGGTTGCTCGAAAAACAAAAGGAAAAAAGAAAAAAACTAAGGTGGTTCATAGGAGGAGGCTTGCAGGTTTACTTTCCATGTCAATTGCCCAGTGATTTGTCATTTAACTATAACTAGTCTATGCACAAGGTTGACACAGTGGCAGTTCACTTAATATCCTGCATGCACACATATGGCAGCAGATATCAGGAGGTATTCCCATAGACTGTAGGAGTGACATTATTGTTGATTTCTGAACCAATTCGGCCAAAGATTGAAAAATCAGCTATATCTTTTTAGATGATTCATAAGTGCCATTAATTATTGAAAACTATTCACAAATCACAATCAGCACAACATTCTAGAATGGGGCCGTCTCGTAAAAATATCAACTCAATGTGCTACAGATGGCCCTGTCCAGATTGGGTTGAAAAGTTTTTGTTCACATGAAACAGACATCCTTCTAACATTCTAGTTTTCTCTAACTGTTCCACTATCATATCTAAATATTATGGCGTTATAAATATGAAAGATCTTAACATGAGCATTTCTTATTCGTCAGTGTCAAAGTTCCTCATAGTTGTATCGCCTCATCTAGCATATATCGGTAGAGCCAAATTTGTCATTTTCTTTGTTGTTCAATTTAAAGCCCTTCTTGGGTCCTAAATCTTAGATACAGAAACCAGCTTTGTAGCAAACCAGAGTCCTTTTAGCCTAAATGGCTTCTCCCCTCTGTTTCAATGGTGAAACATAGGGAGAAAAGAACGGAGAATGCGAGCCCAACCAGGCCCGGCCCAAGCCCAGTGGCCAATCCGGGACGAGCCCAGGCACCCAGGGCACTGCAGGCTCAGCCGCGGTTAACCTAGGGTACCCCGACGCAGCCGCAGGGCCGTCAGGCCCTGGCCGAGTCCCACCTCCCTCTGGTGAGGAGGTGGTGGCGCCACCACAGAGGGAGGAGGTGAAAAAGAGAATAAAAGAAAATAAAGAAAGAAAAAGCGGGGGGGAAGAGAGGATCGTACCTGGGTCTCTCGCGCCTCCTTCTCGGTCACGGTGGTTCTCCTCCACCGTGGCCGGATCGGGGTAAGGGAGGTCCCCGGAGACAAACTCACTCCGGCATCACTTCGGAGGAAGTTTAGCCCCTCCCTCTCCCACTGCTCCCACCCTGGAGAAGGGCACCCCTCGGCCACAGTCGCCGGAGCGGCTGCAGGCTGAGGAAGCGTCGGCCTCCTCAGGGGAGCTCCCAAGGGCTCGGCCCCACCTCGGGGACCCCGTTCGACTCCTCCGGCACCACTTCGGAGGAGGTCCAGGGCCTTCCCTTCTGCCGCTCCGAGGTAGGAGCATCTCCCGGAGGAGGCTCACCCCACGGTGGCACGGCGAGAGGGAGAAGAGGAAGGGGGAGAAGCAAAGAGAGAGGAAGGATGGGAGAAGGGCTCGGCCGGAGGTGAAAGAAGAAGAAAGAAAGGGGCTAGGGCTTCCGAGGGAGACGGAGGGGGGGAGAGAGAGAGGAGAATGGAGACGAAGAGGCGAGAAATCACTTGTACTACTAAAAAATGGAAAGTTTACGGACAATCCACTGTTGCCACTTCCTAAGAATGCCAAGAAGATCCTTGTAGCTGGGAGCCATGCCGACAACTTAGGCTGTCAGTGTGGAGGATGGACTATCACTTGGCAAGGATGCAGTGGGAACAATCTAACAATTGGTAAACATTCTAAACACCTTAGATTGACTTTGTTTCTTATTTCAGACATAGCAGAGCATGGTAATGTTTTGAACTTCGAGCGATCCTTTGCAACAGGAACCACAATCCTTGATGCCATCAAGGCATTGTTGACACCACCACCAAGGTTGTCTACTCTGGAAAATTATCGAAGTGGAATCTAGATTCAGCTACAAGACCTAACAAGTGTTCATGTATGAGAAGAAAAACACAAGCAACAGTGCACTTTTCTATTTTTCATTTTTTTATTGAGGTTAACAAGAAATGTTACTAACATCTCTTTTCTTCGTTAGAATCATAAAGCATAAATTCGACTGTCTAACAAATGTTTGTCCTTTACATAATCAAACAAATAGATCTGATTTTTCTTTTCCCCCTTTAATGGTAAAACACCAAAAATACTGTGTTCAACAAGAATGTCATATATAGGAGATAGTAGATATGATACTACCATAAAGTTTTCCTCATAATAAAAAAAAAAAGATAGTACCATAAACTAGAAAGCATGAAAAAAATAATTAGCTGTCACTTCAAATACTTACTAGAAGCCCTAATTGTGAGAGAAACTTGAATACGAAGAGCATTTTAAGCCCTTTCAATCTAATTATTCCAACACAAATTTCTTATCTTTTTTCAGACTATAAACATGCAGCGAAGGGGAAAAATATATAAGACCGCCTGTTGCTTTCGCATTCAAATGAAAAATAAAAATGTAAGGACTCGCAGGCCTGAATGAGGTGAAGGTTAGTAGGGTCTTCTCGTGGGTTGCTCGAAAAACAAAAGGAAAAAAGAAAAAAACTAAGGTGGTTCATAGGAGGAGGCTTGCAGGTTTACTTTCCATGTCAATTGCCCAGTGATTTGTCATTTAACTATAACTAGTCTATGCACAAGGTTGACATAGTGGCAGTTCACTTAATATCCTGCATGCACACATATGGCAGCAGATATCAGGAGGTATTCCCATAGACTGTAGGAGTGACATCATTGTTGATTTATGAACCAATTCGGCCAAAGATTGAAAAGTCAGCTATATCTTTTTATATGATTCGTGAGTGCCATTAATTATTGGAAACTATTCACAAATCACAATCAGCACAACATTCTAGAATGGGGCTGTCTCGTAAAAATATCAGCTCAATGTGCTACAGATGGCCCTGTCCAGATTGGGTTGAAAAGTTTTTGTTCACATGAAACAGACATCCATCTAACATTCTAGTTTTCTCTAACTGTTCCACTATCATATCTAAATATTATGGCGTTATAAATGTGAAAGAGCTTAACATGAGCATTTCTTATTCGTCAGTGTCAAAGTTCCTCATAGTTGTATGGCCTCATCTAGCATATATCGGTAGAGCCAAATTTGTCATTTTCTTTGTTGTTCAATTTAAAGCCCTTCTTAGGTCCTAAATCTTAGATACAGAAACCAGCTTTGTAGCAAACCAGAGTCCTTTTAGCCTAAATGGCTTCTCCCCTCTGTTTCAATGGTGAAACATAGGGAGAAAAGAAAAGAGAAGCCGAGCCCAACCAGGCCCGGCCCAAGCCGGGTGGCCAATCCGGGCCGAGCCCAGGCACCCAGGGCACCGCAGGCTCAGCCGCGGTTGCCCTAGGGTACCTCGACGCGGCAGGGCCGTCAAGCCCTGGCTGAGTCCCACCTCCCTCCGGTGAGGAGGAGGTGGCGCCACCACAGAGGGAGGAGGTGAAAAAGAGAATAAAAGAAAATAAAGAAAGAAAAAGAGGGGGAAAAAAGAGAGGATCGTACCTAGGTCTCTCGCGCCTCCTTCTCGGTCAAGGTGGTTCTCCTCCTCCGCCATGGCCGGATCGGGGTAAGGGAGGTACCCGGAGACAAACTCACTCCGGCATCACTTCGGAGGAAGTTTAGCCCCTCCCTCTCCCACTGCTCCCACCCTAGAGAAGGGCACCCCTCGGCCGCAGTCGCCGGAGCGGCTGCAGGCCGAGGAAGCGTCGGCCTCCTTAGGAGAGCTCCCAAGGGCTCGGCCCCACCTCGGGGACCCCGTTCGACTCCTCCGGCACCACTTCGGAGGAGGTCCAGGGCCTTCCCTTCTGCCGCTCCGAGGTAGGAGCATCTCCCGGAGGAGGCTCACCCCACGGTGGCACGGCGAGAGGGAGAAGAGGAAGGGGGAGAAGCAAAGAGAGAGGAAGGATGGGAGAAGGGCTCGGCCGGAGGTGAAAGAAGAAGAAAGAAAGGGGCTAGGGCTTCCGAGGGAGACGGAGGGGGGGGGAGAGAGAGGAGAATGGAGACGAAGAGGCGAGAAATCACTTGTACTACTAAAAAATGGAAAGTTTACGGACAATCCACTGTTGCCTCTTCCTAAGAAGGCCAAGAAGATCCTTGTAGCTGGGAGCCATGCCGACAACTTGGGCTGTCAGTGTGGAGGATGGACTATCACTTGGCAAGGATGCAGTGGGAACAATCTAACAATTGGTAAACATTCTAAACACCTTAGATTGACTTTGTTTCTTATTTCAGACATAGCAGAGCATGGTAATGTTTTGAACTTCGAGCGATCCTTTGCAACAGGAACCACAATCCTTGATGCCATCAAGGCATTGTTGACACCACCACCAAGGTTGTCTACTCTGGAAAATTATCGAAGTGGAATCTAGATTCAGCTACAAGACCTAACAAGTGTTCACGTATGAGAAAAAAACACAAGCAACAGTGCACTTTTCTATTTTTCATTTTTTTATTGAGGTTAACAAGAAATGTTACTAACATCTCTTTTCTTCGTTAGAATCATTAAGCATAAATTCGACTGTCTAACAAATGTTTGTCCTTTACATAATCAAACAAATAGATCTGATTTTTCTTTTCCCCATTTAATGGTAAAACACCAAAAATACTGTGTTCAACAAGAATGTCAAATATAGGAGATAGTAGATATGATACTACCATAAAGTTTTCCTCATAATAAAAAAAGAAAGATAGTACCATAAACTAGAAAGCATGAAAAAAATAATTAGCTGTCACTTCAAAAACTTACTAGAAGACCTAATTGTGAGAGAAACTTGAATACGAAGAGCATTTTAAGCCCTTTCAATCTAATTATTTCAACACAAATTTCTTATCTTATTTCAAACTATAAACATGCAGCGAAGGGGAAAAATATATAAGACCGCCTGTTGCTTTCGGATTCAAATGAAAAATAAAAATGTAGGGACTCGCAGGCCTGAATGAGGTGAAGGTTAGCAGGGTCTTCTCGTGGGTTGCTCAAAAAACAAAAAGAAAAAAGAAAAAAACTAAGGTGGTTCATAGGAGGAGGCTTGCAGGTTTACTTTCCATTCCATGTCAATTGCCCAGTGATTTGTCATTTAACTATAACTAGTCTATACACAAGGTTGACACAGTGGCAGTTCACTTAATATCCTGCATGCACACATATGGCAGCAGATATCAGGAGGTATTCCCATAGACTGTAGGAGTGACATCATTGTTGATTTCTGAACCAATTCGGCCAAAGATTGAAAAGTCAGCTATATCATTTTATATGATCCGTGAGTGCCATTAATTATCGGAAACTATTCACAAATCACAATCAGCACAACATTCTAGAATGGGCTGTCTCGCAAAAATATCAACTCAATGTGCTACAGATGGCCCTGTCCAGATTGGGTTGAAAAGTTTTTGTTCACATGAAACAGACATCCTTCGAACATTCTAGTTTTCTCTAACTGTTCCACTATCATATCTAAATATTATGGCATTATAAATGTGAAAGATCTTAACATGAGCATTTCTTATTCGTCAGTGTCAAAGTTCCTCATAGTTGTATGGCCTAATCTAGCATATATCGGTAGAGCCAAATTTGTCATTTTCTTTGTTGTTCAATTTAAAGCCCTTCTTGGGTCCTAAATCTTAGATACAGAAACCAGCTTTGTAGCAAACCAGAGATCTTTTAGCCTAAATGGCTTCTCCCCTCTGTTTCAATGGTGAAACATAGGGAGAAAAGAAAGGAGAAGTCGAGCCCAACCAGGCCCGGCCCAAGCCCAGTGGCCAATCCGGGCCAAGCCCAGGCACCCAGGGCACCGCAGGCTCAGCCACGGTTGCCCTAGGGTACCCCGACGCGGCCGCAGGGCCGTCAGGCCCTGGCCGAGTCCCACCTCCCTCCGGTGAGGAGGTGGTGGCGCCACCACAGAGGGAGGAGGTGAAAAAGAGAATAAAAGAAAATAAAGAAAGAAAAAGAGGGGGGAAAAAAGAGAGGATCGTACCTGGGTCTCTCACGCCTCCTTCTCGGTCACGGTGGTTCTCCTCCTCCGCCGTGGCCGGATCGGGGTAAGGGAGATTCCCGGAGACAAACTCACTCCGGCATCACTTCGGAGGAAGTTTAGCCCCTCCCTCTCCCACTGCTCCCACCCTGGAGAAGGGCACCCCTCGGCCGCAATCGCCGGAGCGGCTGCAGGCCGAGGAAGCGTCGGCCTCCTCAGGGGAGCTCCCAAGGGCTCGACCCCACCTCCGGGACCCCGTTCGACTCCTCTGGCACCACTTCGGAGGAGGTCCAGGGCCTTCCCTTCTGCCGTTCCGAGGTGGGAGCATCTTCCGAAGGAGGCTCACCCCATTGTGGCACGGCGAGAGGGAGAAGAGGAAGGGGGAGAAGCAAAGAGAGAGGAAGGATGGGAGAAGGGCTCGGCCGGAGGTGAAAGAAGAAGAAAGAAAGGGGCTAGGGCTTCCGAGAGAGACGGAGGGGGGGAGAGAGAGAGAGGAGAATGGAGACGAAGAGGCGAGAAATCACTTGTACTACTAAAAAATCGAAAGTTTACGGACAATCCACTGTTGCCTCTTCCTAAGAAGGCCAAGAAGATCCTTGTAGCTGGGAGCCATGCCGACAACTTGGGCTGTCAGTGTGGAGGATGGACTATCACTTGGCAAGGACGCAGTGGGAACAATCTAACAATTGGTAAACATTCTAAACACCTTAGATTGACTTTGTTTCTTATTTCAGACATAGCAGAGCATGGTAATGTTTTGAACTTCGAGCGATCCTTTGCAACAGGAACCACAATCCATGATGCCATCAAGGCCATTGTTGACACCACCACCAAGGTTGTCTACTCTGGAAAATTATCGAAGTGGAATCTAGATTCAGCTACAAGACCAAACAAGTGTTCACGTATGAGAAGGAAAACACAAGCAACAGTGCACTTTTCTATTTTTCCTTTTTTTATTGAGGTTAACAAGAAATGTTACTAACATCTCTTTTCTTTGTTAGAATCATAAAGCATAAATTCGACTGTCTAACAAATGTTTGTCCTTTACATAATCAAACAAATAGATCTGATTTTTCTTTTCCCCCTTTAATGGTAAAACACCAAAAATACTGTGTTCAACAAAAATGTCAAATATAGGAGATAGTAGATATGATACTACCATAAAGTTTTCCTCATAATAAAAAAAGAAAGATAGTACCATAAACTAGAAAGCATGAAAAAAATAATTAGCTGTCACTTCAAATACTTACTAGAAGCCCTAATTGTGAGAGAAACTTGAATACGAAGAGCATTTTAAGCCCTTTAAATCTAATTATTTCAACACAAATTTCTTATCTTATTTCAGACTATAAACATGCAGCGAAGGGAAAAATTATATAAGACCGCCTGTTGCTTTCGCATTCAAATGAAAAATAAAAATGTAAGGACTCGCAGGCCTGAATGAGGTGAAGGTTAGTAGGGTCTTCTCGTGGGTTGCTCAAAAAACAAAAAGAAAAAAGAAAAAAACTAAGGTGGTTCATAGGAGGAGGCTTGCAGGTTTACTTTCCATGTCAATTGCCCAGTGATTTGTCATTTAACTATAACTAGTCTATGCACAAGGTTGACACAGTGGCAATTCACTTAATATCCTGCATGCACACATATGGCAGCAGATATCAGGAGGTATTCCCATGGACTGTAGGAGTGACATCATTGTGGATTTCTGAACCAATTCGGCCAAAGATTGAAAAATCAGCTATATCTTTTTATATGATTCATGAGTGCCATTAATTTTTGGAAACTATTCACAAATCACAATCAGCACAACATTCTAGAATCGGGCTGTCTCGTAAAAATATCAGCTCAATGTGCTACAGATGGCCCTGTCCAGATTGGGTTGAAAAGTTTTTGTTCTCATTAAACAGACATCCTTCTAACATTCTAGTTTTCTCTAACTATTCCACTATCATATCTAAATATTATGGCGTTATAAATGTGAAAGATCTTAACATGAGCATTTCTTATTCGTCAGTGTCAAAGTTCCTTATAGTTGTATGGCCTCATCTAGCATATATCGGTAGAGCCAAATTTGTCATTTTCTTTGTTGTTCAATTTAAAGCCCTTCTTAGGTCCTAAATCATAGATACAGAAACCAGCTTTGCAGCAAACCAGAGTCCTTTTAGCCTAAATGGCTTCTCCCCTCTGTTTCAATGGTGAAACAGAGGGAGAAAAGAAAGGAGAAGCCGAGCCCAACCAGGCCCGGCCCAAGCCCAGTGGCCAATCCGGGCCAAGCCCAGACACCCTGGGCACCGCAGGCTCAGCTGCGGTTGCCCTAGGGTACCCCGACGCGGCCGCAGGGCCGTCAGGCCCTGGCCGAGTCCCACCTCCCTCCGGTGAGGAGGTGGTGGCGCCACCACAGAGGGAGGAGTTGAAAAAGAGAATAAAAGAAAATAAAGAAAGAAAAAGAGGGGGGAAAAAAGAGAGGATCGTACCTGGGTCTCTCGCGCCTCCTTCTCGGTCACGGTGGTTCTCCTCCTCCGCCGTGGCCGGATCGGGGTAAGGGAGGTCCCCGGAGACAAACTCACTCCGGCATCACTTCGGAGGAAGTTTAGCCCCTCCCTCTCCCACTGCTCCCACCCTGGAGAAGGGCATCCCTCGGCCGCAGTCGCCGGAGCGGCTGCAGGCCGAGGAAGCGTCGGCCACCTCAGGGGAGCTCCCAAGGGCTCGGCCCCACTTCGGGGACCCCGTTCGACTCCTCCGGCACCACTTCGGAGGAGGTCCAGGGCCTTCCCTTCTGCCGCTCCGAGGTGGGAGCATCTCCCGGAGGAGGCTCACCCCACGGTGGCACGGCGAGAGGGAGAAGAGGAAGGGGGAGAAGCAAAGAGAGAGGAAGGATGGGAGAAGGGCTGGGCCGGAGGTGAAAGAAGAAGAAAGAAAGGGGCTAGGGCTTCCGAGGGAGACGGAGGGGGGGAGAGAGAGAGGAGGATGGAGACGAAGAGGCGAGAAATCACTTGTACTACTAAAAAATGGAAAGTCTATGGACAATCCACTGTTGCCTCTTCCTAAGAAGGCCAAGAAGATCCTTGTAGCTGGGAGCCATGCCGACAACTTAGGCTGTCAGTGTGGAGGATGGACTATCACTTGGCAAGGACGCAGTGGGAACAATCTAACAATTGGTAAACATTCTAAACACCTTAGATTGACTTTGTTTCTTATTTCAGACATAGCAAAGCATGGTAATGTTTTGAACTTCGAGCGATCCTTTGCAACTGGAACCACAATCCTTGATGCCATCAAGGCCATTGTTGACACCACCACCAAGGTTGTCTACTCTGAAAAATTATCGAAGTGGAATCTAGATTAAGCTACAAGACCTAACAAGTGTTCACGTATGAGAAGGAAAACACAGGCAACAGTGCACTTTTCTATTTTTTTCTTTTTTTATTGAGGTCAACAAGAAATGTTACTAACAACTCTTTTTTTCGTTAGAATCGTAAAGTATAAATTCGACTGTTTAACAAATGTTTGCCCTTTGCATAAATCAAACAAATAGATCTGATTTTTCTTTTCCCCCTTTAATGGTAAAACACCAAAAATACTGTGTTCAACAAGAATGTCAAATATAGGAGATAGTAGATATGATACTACCATAAAGTTTTCCTCATAATAAAAAAAGAAAGATAGTACCATAAACTAGAAAGCATGAAAAAAATAATTAGCTGTCACTTCAAATACTTACTAGAAGCCGTAATTGTGAGAGAAACTTGAATACAAAGAGCATTTTAAGCCCTTTCATTCTAATTATTTCAACACAAATTTCTTATCTTATTTCAGACTATAAACATGCAGCGAAGGGGAAAAATATATAAGACCGCCTGTTGCTTTCGCATTCAAATGAAAAATAAAAATGTAAGGACTCGCAGGCCTGAATGAGGTGAAGGTTAGTAGGGTCTTCTCGTGGGTTGCCCAAAAAGCAAAAAGAAAAAAGAAAAAAACTAAGGTGGTTCATAGGAGGAGGCTTGCAGGTTTACTTTCCATGTCAATTGCCCAGTGATTTGTCATTTAACTATAACTAGTCTATGCACAAGGTTGACACAGTGGCAGTTCACTTAATATCCTGCATGCACACATATGGCAGCAGATATCAAGAGGTATTCCCATAGACTGTAGGAGTGACATCATTATTGATTTCTGAACCAATTCGGCCAAAGATTGAAAAGTCAGCTATATCTTTTTATATGATTCGTGAGTGCCATTAATTATCGAAAACTATTCACAAATCACAATCAGCACAACATTCTAGAATCGGGATGTCTCGTAAAAATATCAGCTCAATGTGCTACAGATGGCCCTGTCCAGATTGGGTTGAAAAGTTTTTGTTCACATGAAACAGACATCCTTCGAACATTCTAGTTTTCTCTAACTGTTCCAGTATCATATCTAAATATTATGGCATTATAAATGTGAAAGATCTTAACATGAGCATTTCTTATTCGTCAGTGTCAAAGTTCCTCATAGTTGTATGGCCTCATCTAGCATATATCGGTAGAGCCAAATTTGTCATTTTCTTTGTTGTTCAATTTAAAGCCCTTCTTGGATCCTAAATCTTAGATACAGAAACCAGTTTTGTAGCAAATCAGAGACCTTTTAGCCTAAATGGCTTCTCCCCTCTGTTTCAATGGTGAAACATAAGGAGAAAAGAAAGGAGAAGCCGAGCCCAACCAGGCCCGGCCCAAGCCCAGTGGCCAATCCGGGCCGAGCCCAGGCACCCAGGGCACCGCAGGCTCAGCTGCGGTTGCCCTAGGGTACCCCGACGCGGCCGCAGGGCCGTCAGGCCCTGGCCGAGTCCCACCTCCCTCCGGTGAGGAGGTGGTGGCGCCACCACAAAAGGAGGAGGTGAAAAAGAGAATAAAAGAAAATAAAGAAAGAAAAAGAGGCGGGGAAAAAGGGAGGATCGTACCTGGGTCTCTCGCGCCTCCTTCTCGGTCACGGTGGTTCTCCTCCTCCGCCGTGGCCGGATCGGGGTAAGGGAGGTCCCCGGAGACAAACTCACTCCGGCATCACTTCAGAGGAAGTTTAGCCCCTCCCTCTCCCACTGCTCCCACCCTGGAGAAGGGCACCCCTCGGCCGCAGTCGCCGGAGCGGCTGCAGGCCGAGGAAGCGTCGGCCTCCTCACAGGAGCTCCCAAGGGCTCGGCCCCACCTCGGGGACCCCGTTCGACTCCTCCGGCACCACTTCGGAGGAGGTCCAGGGCCTTCCCTTCTGCCGCTCCGAGGTGGGAGCATCTTCCGGAGGAGGCTCACCCCACGGTGGCACGGCGAGAGGGAGAAGAAGAAGGGGGAGAAGCAAAGAGAGAGGAAGGATGGGAGAAGGGCTCGGCCGGAGGTGAAAGAAGAAGAAAGAAAGGGGCTAGTGCTTCCGAGGGAGACGGAGGGGGGGGAGAGAGAGGAGAATGGAGACGAAGAGGCGAGAAATCACTTGTACTACTAAAAAATGGAAAGTTTACGGACAATCCACTGTTGCCTCTTCCTAAGAAGGCCAGGAAGATCCTTGTAGCTGGGAGCCATGCCGACAACTTGGGCTGTCAGTGTGGAGGATGGACTATCACTTGGCAAGGACGCAGTGGGAACAATCTAACAATTGGTAAACATTCTAAACACCTTAGATTGACTTTGTTTCTTATTTCAGACATAGCAGAGCATGGTAATGTTTTGAACTTCGAGCGATCCTTTGCAACGGGAACCACAATCCTTGATGCCATCAAGGCCATTGTTGACACCACCACCAAGGTTGTCTACTCTGGAAAATTATCGAAGTGGAATCTAGATTCAGCCGCAAGACCTAACAAGTGTTCACGTATGAGAAGGAAAACACAAGCAACAGTGCACTTTTCTATTTTTTCTTTTTTTATTGAGGTTAACAAGAAACGTTACTAACATCTCTTTTCTTTGTTAGAATCATAAAGCATAAATTTGACTGTCTAACAAATATTTGTCCTTTCCATAATCAAACAAATAGATCTGATTTTTCTTTTCCCCCTTTAATGGTAAAACACCAAAAATACTGTGTTCAACAAGAATGTCAAATATAGGAGATAGTAGATATGATACTACCATAAAGTTTTCCTCATAATAAAAAAGAAAGATAGTACCATAAACTAGAAAGCATGAAAAAAATAATTAGCTGTCACTTCAAATACTTACTAGAAACCCTAATTGTGAGAGAAACTTGAATACGAAGAGCATTTTAAGCCCTTTCAATCTAATTATTTCAACACAAATTTCTTATCTTATTTCAGACCATAAACATGCAGCGAAGGGAAAAAATATATAAGACCGCCTGTTGCTTTCGCATTCAAATGAAAAATGAAAATGTAAGGACTTGCAGGCCTGAATGAGGTGAAGGTTAGTAGGGTCTTCTCGTGGGTTGCTCAAAAAACAAAAAGAAAAAAGAAAAAAACTAAGGTGGTTCATAGGAGGAGGCTTGCAGGTTTACTTTCCATGTCAATTGCCCAGTGATTTGTCATTTAACTATAACTAGTCTATGCACAAGGTTGACACAGTGGCAGTTCACTTAATATCCTGCATGCACACATATGGCAGCAGATATCTGGAGGTATTCCCATAGACTGTAGGAAATCTACTCTTCCAGCATATGACATTTTATCCAATATTTCCATCATTCCCGTGCTTATTACATGTCTCGGACCCCAAGGAATCCCTCAATATGCTATCACAAGTTTTCATGCATCCCAGATATGGGTAATAAGCTTGCCTGAACAATTACTCAAACACACGTCAGTCACTCAAGAACAAATGAAGATAAAGTATCAAGCAAATAAATTTTGTCCAAATCAATTGCACTATCAAACAGTAACGTAAGTGAATTCCAGTCCTCATTGCTATGCTTTCTGATACATTATTGCAAGCACGTCAGAATTTTAGTGCTAGAATATATTATTAGTGTTACAATGTAGTAGACATTTGGCTTGTCAACCACTAACCTCCGAAGTATTTTTGGTGTCTGATAATATTAGCAATGCAAACTTGGCAGAATTTAATGGGTGAAAATAATTATTAAAGCATTAAAGAAAGTATTTTGATAACCTCTTTGCCCAGCTGCACCATGTTGTCTGCAACACGACGAACTTCTTTTGCCTGCAATCATAACAACAAATACGACTTTAGCTTAGTTTTCACTGGTCGAATGATCACCAACTGCCCGACGAAATGCCACACACCCCACCCCAACTGAAACAGCCATATCTCTACAACCAGTAAGAGGAGGGGAAGAAGTACCTTTGCGACGGTGGTTTCGATGCGTTCATGCTTCACCAACTGAGAGACCATCGTCCTGAAGGAAAGCCAAAGCTTGTCAATAAAGAAAGACCGACCTGAAAAGGAGGAGGAGGAGAAATGGAGTTACCTGAGCATAGAGACGCGGTGGGCCGCGGGGCGGCCGAGCTTCCGGAACATGGTCATGGTGGTGGCGGTGACGGAGCCGGCAGCGAGATGGCTCTCGGTAGTCGTTTCCGGCTTCCTAGGTTTTAGATCTAGAAACCAGTACACATTTTGCGGTTTTGTCCAATTGCACGTGCATCTCACGTGCCACAGGGTCTCCCAAATATTATCCCAAAATTAATAATTATAAATATATCCTTATAAAATACTTGTTACATATGTATACTTTTTTTTTTTTTTTTTGTACTTATGCCATCCAACGCTATTAAAAAGTTAATAATTTAAAATTAAAATATTTGAAACATTCTTAAGGATAAATATGCAAAAAGAAACATTTATAAAGGTGTGCGTATATATATATATATATATATATATATATTACTTTTGCGAGAATATTTAGATAATTTTAAATATTTATGAGGATATAAACGCAAAAAAATGAATTTTTGCATAAATATCCTCCTAAATATTAGAATTTGTACGAATACTCTAACCAATTAATATTTACGTGCATGCCCTTATAAAACACAATTTTTATATGAATATTTTTGACATAGTGATCCAGCTAGCATGATTAGCAAAAATCACATTTATTTGAAAAATTAATTAAAATTATAAAAATATCTTTTTTATTTCTAAAGCAAGTAACAAGTTAACAGGTCTCGTTAGGAATTAATATTTCTGCCCCCTCCGAGAAATTTTTCGATCTCTCTCGATCTCTCTCTTTTATTCCTCCGTTCGGGATCAAAACTATTCCCTCTCTAATATTTTTTAGAGCTAAAAAATTTCTCGTGTACAAGATGGGCCCATGAGCACAACAGTAGTAAGGAAGCTTGATTATTGTAATCTATTATATGCCTTTAAGAGATTTTAATCCTTTTCTATATTCTAATACATGCTTCATATATGCAACTATAATAATAAAAATTATAAGCTAGTTTTCGATGAAATAAGATATAGTGATTGTTAAAAATGAAGTAGAATAAAGTAAAATAATTTCATGATTAGTGAAAGAACCTTAATAAACTTTTTTTGTTATCTATTTGTCGAATCTATCTTTGTTTCAAGCAATATTTTTACAGAAAATATTGAGAAGCAGGCACTAGACTAATCCAAGTATTAAAGCAAGTCGAAATAGTCAAAAAAAATAGTTTTTTTGCATATAAATCCTCCTAAATATGTAAAATTGCATGAATATTCTCACAAAGTTGCTATTTGCATATATACCCCTATAAATATTTTTTTTGTATATCTACCTATTAAAGATATTTTATTTATTTATTAATTTAAAATCGCTAATTTCTTAACAATGATGTAGGCATATATGTAAGAAAAAAAAGGTTTACATAAAAAAAAATATTTTATAAGGGTGTACAGTAAATGTCAATTTTGAAAGGATATTCATGCGAATTTAAATATCTAGAAGATTATGTACATACAAAAAAATAAAAGAAAATATTAAAAGATATTAGTTGTCGAGGTCTTCCAGTATGCATGCGAGATGCACAAAAAAATGGTTTTAACTAAAACACATAAATAAGTCTATTGTTATAAACGGAAATACTAATAAGTTATTTCAATACCTAAATTCTTAACCAATCGCTTTTTTAAAAAAAGAAAAGGCTCACTTTTAAAACTAATAATGGGTAAAACTCGTCCAATCCAAAGACTCGTTTAGTTCACAGAAAGAATTTTTTTATTGAAATATTTTTCTACAAAGTTAATGCTTAGATATATGATGCTTGGAAAAGTAATTTTTGCATGTTTGGTTGACCATAGAAAAAGAACATATTTTAGAGTGACTTATATTTGAGTGAGCATCTAGTTTTTTGAAAAAATTATGTAAAGTACCTGTTATGCACTTAATAAAAAAAAATCTTATCCCATTCTGTCTAAAAACTTAAGTGTACTTTTGGGGAAAAAAATAATTCTCCATCAGTGGAAATTGGATTTTTCTATATCCTACATGAGTTTTTCTTTTTCATGAAATATGAAAATCTTATTTTCATGAGAAAGTTACTTTTTCATCTCTTTTCTTTGAAAACTCTAATCAAACATGAAATATTTTTCTATTTTTCTATTGACCACATTTTCTCTCCTTCTTTTTCCACGAATGAAACGAGTCATAACTCTCTAACAATTAATAAAAGCTACAATTGAAAACTTTGAATAGTATTTATCCAATTCAAATATATATCTACTATCTAGACATAAACTATATATAAGCGTCCATGTAGTTGCTCGCTCCATCTCTACCAGCTCATAGCCTCCACCTAGTGGGCCTTTATGGCCATGTCTCCTATCTCTACTATGGCCTCCACCACCTAGGCCAATCTATTTTATATACATACATGCATACATACATACATATACACTTATATGTATATATCTATATAATATAAAGTCTCAACTTGTACTGAGCAATCCATTCACCGCACAGATACATGTTTAATAACGAGGCATATATTAATGACATCGATATTAATATAATTTATTAACATCATTCGTAGCTATATGTATCCAAAATAAAGGCTCCACTTTATTGAGCTCTCTGTTCACCATGTGGATGATTGTATTAATGATGGAGCATCTATTAATTATGCCAATTTTAATATAATTCGTTAACATCATCCTTAGGCTATTAACCTGGCAACTTTATTATCTATATCCGTTGACATCTCAACTTGGCTTATATGGCATCCTTCATTACTATGTAGATACAATATTAATGAACAGATGGATCCAAGCATTTTAACTCTTTAGCAAAGTACCTAGCAAAACAAATGGAGGTAGGGCTACAAGAGAGCAATCCGAGAGTATACATGAAATGTCGGTTAGTGAGCCTAGCGAATCCTTTGTCCAAATTAAATAAAGGATTAAGTACACTCACCTTGGATGAGCGTATTTTTTCTAGCATAGTCGATTGGATGATTTGGGCCATAGGATTGAGAGAACCATACATATGAATCGAATTCTAGTGTAGTCGATCAGATGATTTGAACCATAGGATTAAGACAACCATACCTATGAATCAAACTGGCTACATAGTAGTATTATCTATAATAAGAGCAATTAAGTTGACACAAGAAAACCAGATTTGAAAGAAGAGGGCGGGTGGAGTAAAATGAGCATAGAGACGCGATGGACCATCGATGTTTTTGGCTCTCTAAGTTCAAGATCTAGAAACTAGTTCTCCATTTTGTAGCTTTGTCCAATTGCACGTACGGGAGGTCTTCCAATATGCATTTATAAAATAAAATATTAAAAGGTATCAGTTGATGAGGGCCTCCAATATGCATATGAGATGCTCAAAAAAAAAACACATATAGAAGTTTAACAAAGTTATTTTAATACTTAGATTATCAACGAATGTCTTTATTAAAAAAGCTCACTTTAAAACTAATGTAATGGATCAAACTCATTGTTGGAGTCCAACTCTCTAACAATTAATCAAAAGGTGTAGTTGAAAACTTTGAATAGTATCTAAGTGTCTGGTATTTAACCTATCCGAATACGAATCTAATACAGATTCTTGGAGCTAGACAAAAGCTAGACATGAGCATCCATGTGGTTGCCCCCTCTACCTCCATCAACTCGCAGCATTCACCCAATGGGCCTCTGACACCACATCTCCTATCTCAGTTGTGGTCTCCAAGATCTTCTGTCGGGAGGCTCGGGACTCTTTCGAGTCAGGCCAAGCATTTTGGGTATGGGGCCAAGATCTTTCGAGTTATGTACAATGCCCGATATGTTCTTAATAAAAAAAAGAATTTTATCCCATTCTATCTAAAAGCTTAAGGACATTTTTGAAAAAAAAATCAATACTCTCCTAGTGGAAATTGGATTTTTCTGTCTCACATAAGTTTTTTTTCATAAAATGTAGGAATCTTATTCCCATGAGAAGGTTATTTTTATATCTCTCTTCTTTGAAAACTCTAACCAAGCATGAAGTATTCTCTGTTTTTCTATTGATCATACTTTCTTCCCTTTTTTTTCCACGAACGAAATGAGTCCCAACTCTGTAACAATTAATAAAAGCTACAATTGAAAACTTTTGAATAGCATTTATCCAATTCAAATACGTATCTACTATAGATTTTTGGAGCTAGACACAAGCTAGATATAAGTGTCCATGTAGTTGCTCGCTTCACCTCTATCGGCTCACAGCCTCCACCCAATGGGCCTTTATGACCATGTCTCCTATCTCCACCATGACCTCCACCACCTGGGCCAATCTATTTTATATACATACATGCATATACACTTATATGTATGTATCTATATAATATGAAGGCTGAACTTGTAATAAGATTTCCATTCACAGCACAGATGCTATTTAATAATGAGGCATATATTAATGACATCGTTGTTAATATAATTTATTAACATTATTTCTAGCTATATATATATATCTAAAATGAAGGCTCAACTTTGCTGAGCTCCCCATTTACCATGTAGATGACCGTATTAATGATGGAGCATCTATTGATTACATCAGTTTTGACATAATCTGTTAACATCATCCATGGGCTATTAAGCTAGCAAGTCTATTATATATTATCTAGTATATGTGTGTGTGCATGTATTATATAAATAATAGAGGTTTGGCTTATATGGAGTCCTTCATTGCTATGTAGACACAGTATTAATGAATAGATGGATCCGAGCATTTTAACTCTTTCACAAGTACCCAGCAAATCAAATAGAGGTAGGGCTACAGGAGAGCAATCCGATAGTATACATGAAATGTCGTTTAGCGAGCCTAGCTAATTTTTTGTCCAAATTAGATAAAAGGTTAAGAATAAGTACACTCACCTTGGATGAGCATACCTTTTCTAGCATAGTCGATTCAATGATTTGGACCATAGGATCAAGACAACCATACCTATGAATCGAATTTTGGCGTAGTCGATTGGATGATTTGAACCATAGGATTAAGACAACCATACCTATGAATCAAACAAGTTACATAATAGTATTATTTTATAATAAGAGCCATTAAGTTGACACAGGAAAATCGGTTTTGAAAGAAGAGGGTGGGCGGAGTAAACTGAGCATAGAGATGCAGTGGACCATAGAACAACTGAGCTTCTAGAACTTGGTCATGATGGTGGTTATGGAGCCGGTAGCAAGGTCGCTCTCGGTAGATGTTTCTGGCTCTCTAGGTTTAAGATCTAGAAGCCAATTTCTCAATTTTGTGATTTTGTCTAATTGCACGTATGGGCTAGAGGTCTTCCAATATGCATTTATAAAAGAAAATTTTAAAAGGTATTAGTTGATACGGTCTTCCAATATGCATATGAGATGCTCTGGAAAAAAAAACACATATACAAGTTTAACATTATAATTTTTTTAATAAATTATTTTAATACCTAAAGAAGTTATTTTAATACTTAGATTCTCAACCAATCTCTTTATTAAAAAAGCTCACTTTAAAAGTAATTTAATGGATCAAACACATTGTTGGAGTCCAACTCTCTAACGATTAATAAAAGGTACATTTGAAAACTTTGAATAGTTCTAAGTGTCTAGTATTTAACCAATCTGAATGCGAATCATATACAGATTCTTGGAATTAGGCAAAATCTGGACATGAGCATCCATGTGGTTTCCCGCTCCACCTCTACATTCACTCAATGGGCCTTTGACACCATGACTCCTATATCTACTGTGGTCTCCAATCTGCCGAGACTCTTTCGAGTCAGGCCATGCATTTTGGGTATGGGGCCAAGAATTAGTTTGGCCATTTATTATGGGCCCAACCTTTTAGCCCAAATAACTTTTTCATGCATGGGTCCAATTGAACTTTGGATTAGGCCTATGCTTGATCCAAGACTTGAGAAAAGAAAATTGGGCTGGCCTAACCTAGCTCGAAACCTATGAGTGCCGCCTAGCTCGGCCTGGTTCCAGCTCTAGTTGCCACATACATGAATGACCTATTGAGCCACTTCAATTGCCAACTAAAATTAAAAACATTAAAATCAAATATAGTCAATTTTCACTCCACCTTCACTATTAGGTGCAAGGCTATAAAAAAAAAAGCCAAGGCATAGCAGTTTATTTCTTTTACTTTATTTTTTATTTGTTTAATAAATAGGGATGAAAATGTTTAGATGTTTAATTTATTTAATTTAATTAAATTTATGGTAGATCAGATTAAATTATCTGTTTAATAAGATTGTCAAGTTTGGATCTAGTTTTTTGAGCTATTTAATAAATGGATACGATTCAAGTTTTTGAAACATTTGCTACCCCTAGGGTAGGTATGGAGCCAGCCAGACTTGTCTTACCGCCCGGTGCGTGTAAAACATGAAACGCTGGCCTCCCCGTGACGTGTCAAAGTTTCTACGTGGCATTTGGGCGGATCCTGCATTGATTCGGTGGGCCGAGCTGTCCACCGAATCTGGACACGAGCCAGACAGCTGCATCTGCTACCTGTAACCGTGACAGCAAATCTTTTCGGGCACCGAGGGCATTTTGGGAACTAGAGGTTTGCTGTTCGAAAAGGCCACGGCCAAAAGCAACAGTTCTTCCCCCCTCGTTCATCTCGCTCTCCCTTTTTGGTTTCAGATACGGAAGAGGGCGATCGAAATCGAATCCCACCTTCGCTTCTGTCTGACGGCCTACCCTAATTCGCTCCGGTAATCCTTCTCTCCCACTTTTTTCTCCTTTCTGTACTTTGATAATGAGATGAAAAATTGGTAGAATTCCACAAAAGATGAATGTTTTTTTCTGCATAAAACAATGAGTGATTTTTCTAAAAACCCTAGTTCTCTCAAGGTTTGATTCGGATTCTTTCTTCTCTAATTTCTCGATTCAGATTACTGTATGCAAGGGAATCATGGTGTCAGTTGGAAGCTGTTTGATGTCATGTATTATTTGATTTAAATGGGAATTTCTTCTGGTTCAATCTTGTTATCTTGCATTTTTCTTTTTCTTTTTTGTTTAATTCGGTGCAAGATGAAAGCTTAGGTACCTATTTTTTCAATGTATCATACTTTTTGACGTACCATGTGTAGATTCTACACTGGTTTTTTGTTTGGGTAATAAATACTTCCATTAGTTGACGTTTCAATCATCAAAATTTCCCCCCACTCCGGTAACTTGTTTTCCTCTCAGGATCAAATCCCACCTAGCCCCCTCCAAGGGATGGGTTGCTATTTGCTAAGGTGTCAGACAACAGGCTAAGCAAGCCCATCCTCCACGCAAATTGCTGCTAAGATATCAGCCAACATGCTATAAAAACCTTGTCTGCTGTCCTAGCATATGTTCTTTGAAGTCAATATCTATCACTGATTTTATAAATTAGTGGTTTAATATTTTTTATCTTTAGTTGGTATTCAAGAGGGGAGTCTTGGTGCAACGGTAAGGTTGCTCCATTGTGATCTGGATATCACTGGTTTGAAACATGGAAACAACCTATCTATATATGGTGTAAGGTTGTAAGATTGAGTACATCTGAACCTCCCCTGATCCTGCAATGGCAGGAGCCTCGTGCACAAGGCCACCCCTTCCTTTTATAGTTGGTATCCTACTAATTGCTCGTAAAGTTTGATGTTGATTGATAGAGAATTTTTTTTTTTTCACTTTCATCATCGATGGTTGGCTTGAATCAATCTCGAACTTTTGAAATAACTACACTGTGAGTTGTTATATATACTTTGTATCAAAATGATAATAAATGATCCTTGTAAAAAACTTGAAATACTTGCAAAATTTCAGATAAGGCCGTAGCTGGCATGTGGTGGCAAGTGCCGGGAGTGGTTGATGTTGAGCTAGTCTTCCAGAGACCAATTCCATGGCATTGTCACTGAAGAATCGGTCTTAAATTCATCCATGGTAGTGGCGCAATGAAGAAGATGGGTGGGGAGGAGAGTAGGAAGCATGGGGGAGGAGAGGAGTGGTTTTGCTCTTTCTTTTTCTTTTTCCTTTCTATCTTCTTTTTGTTTATCCTCTTTTCCTTTAATTTATTTGTTTTAAGAAAATATGGAAGTTGTGTCATTTGAGCATCCATCAGAAGGTTTTAACTGGGGTGCCTAGTCCAAATTGTTTGGTTTGAGAATTGTTGGAGGTGATAATTAAGTTAAATCACTCAGAATTTTGGTTTGAGGTTGAATTTGTTAGTCTTATACATTGGCATAAAATATTAACCCTCCAACCTCTAACTTCACAACTCTGTTTTGGAGGATGTTGTTCAACTGATTTGTACATGTAGGATGTCAAGATCTTGAATTGATGATCAACACATGGTTTGCATCTTCAAAATAAAACGACCTAGGACACCTAAAATGCCTAGTGACCAAAAGTTCAAAGTTTCAATTTTTAAGATCAATGTTTTTGAATACTTCCCACTTATGCATAAGTGGTCCTGAAACTATCAATTTTAATAGTGGGATCAGATTTATGGTCAAAAAGCTTTTCGATAATTGAATTTTGGTTTACACTTTTTTTTTTGAAAAAGAGGCTTATATGTAATTTAAGATGCTTAGTAAAAAATAATGTTTTTCTTTCCAATTTACATCCTCCAATATGTTTTAGCACACTTACTCTTTATCATCCATTTTGGGTCCACTTGGTGCATATTAAGAATTTCCAAAAATATATAAGTGCACACATACATACATATGCTCTCATATATATATATGTGTGTGTGTGTGTGTGTGTGTGTGTGTGTGTGTGTGTGTGTATTATCATGTTTTAGGCCCTTTAAATATTTTAGATCATGATCAATGGTGTGGATCCTCAATTTAAAGGCCCATTATTGGGTTATATGTCTGTAGAATTGAGACTCCTAATATTCAAAATCAGTGATGAAAAATCTAAACTGGAAATCCATACTATTAAACATAATTGAAAACATAAACACCTATTAGCAAAAAAAATCAAGGGGTTGATATTTTCTAGTTACACATTAATCATTCCCCTGATAGACAATTTAATAACACAGTTAAATGTTTTGATCTGATTTATGGTTTAGAAGCAGTTTGCTTGGTTTTTTAATATCTATATCAAGATCAGTGATAGTATTTGTGGAGAGTCCCAGCCCAGTTTCAATTCTGGGGGTTATTCTATAATATCACTGATGCCATTTTAGGAATATGTATGTGGTTTTAAATATAGAGAATTCTGCAAACAAGCTGGAATTGTGTTTTTTGTAGGATAAGATGAATCATAAAAGTTAGGAACATTAAAGCAATTTAATGCAAAATAATTCTTCCCTTCTCTACTGCTGTTTTGAAATATTAAAGCTCTCTTTTCTTCCAAAGATTTTAGAATTGCTAATAATTTTGTGCTCCTCAAGTCTCATTTCTTTCAAACAATTTGCTTAATGGCTGCCAATTATTTGTTGAACATCTTTGGCAAATCAAAAGTATGCAAATGACTAGTTGCTGAAAATGTATGATATTAGAATGCCGAAATTGTATCAGTTTTCTAAGCTGGGGAACTAACTGAATGCTTTACGGGTCACTAGTATCAGTTAATCACCAGAGGAAACAAATCCATGGAGGTTGATCTATCAGAAGGGAGTAATTGTCGGACTCCATCTTCAAATGAAAAGTGCCTAGTTGCCACACCTGTTGCAGGTGGTTCATCTGGTGAAGGTTTGCCTTATGCTCCTGAAGATTGGCCCCATCCAGGAGACAAATGGCGGTGGAAAGTAGGGAATAGAAAGACTGCTTCTGGCCACTGGATTGATAGATATCTTTACCCCCCTGCTCATTTTGCAAAAGCTACTGGTAACAAGTTGGGATTTCCAAGCAGATCATCACTTGAAGAATATATTCGGAGGGAATTTCCTAACAAAGATGTTGATTCCTTCTTTTCCTCTTTTATTTGGAAGGTTCCTTGTGCTGGTCACACCCCAAGAAAAGGTTCAACTTCGTATAATACCTGTCTTCTTCTATTGTTATCTTTTACACCACTCTAAATCCATTTTGTTGCATTAATTTTGTTAGGGGACTTGGTTTTAGGTCTGTAGGTCTGTTTTGTTAAATTTGCATTCAACTTGATTTAGTGCTCACATTGACACTTGGTTAACTGAATCTGTATTGTACCATTCGTAGAACATTTTAGTAAATGTGTGCTTTTCAAGCACTTCTTCTGATATTATTACCTATCTTTGAGATCGTTTAATAAATCACCTATGTTTTCCCTTGTTATCCCACTTGCGAATGAGGACGACAGCAAACAGATGATAATTGAAGCATTCCTTCTCCATCAAGCCAAAAGAAAAACCAAGAAGAAAGAAGAAGAATGATCAAGTGAAAACCAATGTTATGCATCTTGATACATGCACCTGTACGTGACAATTGGTCACCAGAAATTTTAACACTTTGCATTCTTGGGGGTTCTCAATTAGGCATGTAATTAGACAATAATCTTTTGATGTTGTGAAGCCCTTGTTTGTGATCGCATCGGTCTGCAAGCACCCATGTGCATGCATGAACAAATAGGTAATTGAGAGGGGGCGGGAGAGGGTGGGAGGCTGGTGAAGAATGCGGGAACGAGCCCATAGCCGGTTTTCTTGCTTCGAACGAAATAGGGGTTCGGCTGCAGCTTAAAAATTTTGCGATTTTTAAGTAAAGTCGGCAAGTTCACGGTCGGACCCCTGTTTTGTTCGAAACAGGAGAACTGGCCGTGGCCTCCGCCGGCCTCCCTCCCTTTCCCTCCCTCTCTGCCCCTTCTCTCTCTCTTTTCCTCTCTCCTACGGTTTGTGTGCTGTCTCCTCTGTCGGTACAAGCTTGGCACAGCCCGTACCGACTCGTGTCGTCGGAGAATCAGTACGGTGCCTGGTACTGGTTCCGCCGACCTTAGATGACTCAAACATGCTTCTAGCTTCTTTTTTTTTCATAGGATAGGTATTCGTTGGTAGGAAAACAACATTTTTACGTCATGGCTTTGTATTATGAACCATAAGAGTAGCCTATTTTAACATTGGCTGAGCTTTACCTCTGAATCTCTTTATTATGCAATAAGTTATATGAAACCATTTTGCAGTCTTTGTATGTCAAGTTGTTGATATGATTTTCAAAGAGGTTGATTCATGCTTCCTCTGTGATCATTCTTTTCTTGGAACTCAAGTGGTATTCCTCATTTTATCTGAATGCCTTAAGTACCACTAGTGTTTACTCTAGTTTTCTTGCCCATCGAAATTGATATCCTGCCATAATTAACAATCATTCAAATTGGAAATACTTGGGCAGCTGGCTTACAACATGCAAATCATAGAATTGTGTATTAGATAATGCCTAGCAACCCGTGTATCAGTTTAAAGTCCAAGGTCCGCCGAACCAGTACCGAGATCCGTACCAGTCGGCGAGCGAGTCGGTATAGACACATAGTACAATCGGCATGCCCAATTTTTTTTAAGTTTTTCAAGTTTGATTAAGTGGTAATAATTTTTTTCAACTTTTTCAACGAATTTAGGTATAATTTGATGTTTTTTAATGTTTCTATGATCCCGGTATAACCTAAATGATGCATCTTATTGTTTAAAAGTGATACAAAACATAAAATAATTAGTGAGATGTTGCATGCTACAAGAATCCATATGAAATATCTTAAAATCAACTAGTGAGGTGAAAAATATAAAATAATACAATCAATTACATATATTTTAGGTACAACATACGTACCAATATTTAAAATCTCGTCGAGTGGCGATGCCTCTCGTAGATATTCGGATTATTAGCATAGTCAGGAGGCACATCAGCCTATTCCTCTAACTAAGCGGCGTTGTAGTCTTGTATGTTCATCTCATAAGAAACGCGCTCTGGGTTATAAGCATTCTCAGATCTCTTACTGAAATTTTGGCTCTGAGAGGTGTCGTCTATTTGATAATACAATTGTGGAGAGGCCATCCGAATATGCCGGCAGCAAAATCCGACCCATTAGATGCTCTGAACTGTGTAGGATAGTAGCCATCGGAAGATAATACTTCAGACGCACCATATCCATATCTGTATGGGTCATAGGCTACCTATGGCTGTGGATAATAGGATCTAGTATACGACTCAAAATCTGATACGTCTATGAATCCTAATCCACGTACGAGGTCATCTGCAACTGTATCATGTTCTTCTGATTGACCTTGAGAAGCTCGTCTTCTATATGCAATCGTATCCTCGCGGGCTCTACCAGATCGTGCACCTTGGTCTCTATCTTGTGTAGCATGCATAAACTGGGACTCATCGGTGAATCGAAGAACATCCTATGACCGTGTCTCATAAATAGCAGTCTCATGTCCACTTCCTCCTTAGCCATTAGATCTATGACCACCAGAATTACCATCGTTGCGGCTCCTAATCTCTGAATATGAGTGAACTGGTTCTTTCTCCATACTCTTCATGGGGATGTAGGTGCCTTTTCTTTTTTTTAGTGTGCTGAGTAACTGCCTGCTTATCCTTCGTGCCCTTCTCTGCCTGTTTATCTTTCGTGCTCCTCTCTGCCTGTTTACCCTCTGTGCCCCTCTTTGCCTGGCTATATTGGGAGGATGAATGTCGCCCTCCTGACCGAGTCGATCGGGTATCATGGTGGTCTCGTCTAAGCATCTCTTGATCATATCTCTGAGAGAATGTTTCGGACAAAAAGTCATGTGATGACCGGCTCCCCAATGACCCTTGTGGCTGTGGCTGATTAGTTGGAATGATGCGTGGAATGTTGCAATTTGTCCATTGCCCTATATTGATCCTAGCCTCGCTTCGCTGGCTACAAAACTGGCCGGCCAATCCTCGCTGATCAAACTCTAGCTCCTGTTGTTGGCCCATAGGTTATTCTATCATAGGATCATCCTTATCGTCAACAAAAATATTATGGATCAGATCTATGTACTTTAGCTTCAGTTCCTCTTAAATACACTTCAGCCTCAGCTTCAGATTGTAGCGAGCATATACAAGGTCATTGAGATTTGAGACGCTTTTGTGTTAGATGATTTCTCTACTTGCTGTGGATGAGGGCAAAGGCAGACATACAAGGTCATTGAGATTTGAGACACTTTTGTGTTAGATGATTTCTCTACTTGCTGTGGATGAGGGCAAAGGCGGACTAGCTGTGCTCACAGCCACTCAAGAAGACCGTCTAGAAGAAGATTTGGTAGCTAGCCGCTTAAGGTTTCTCGTGGACAAATCAAAATAAATCCACCATTTAGCTGCAAAAATTTTAAAAAAATGATATATAAGATAGTATCATATTAGTAACCATCTAACGACAGGTAATAATTATCGTTGATGTGTAATATAATTGGATTCATACTTTTCTTATTTACGATAATTGATGAGACTCCAAAGCTCTCAGTGCCCTCTTTAAATACTTTGGTCTGTGAAAAAAGAACCGTGCTGCAATATGTTAATAATTGAAGATACCAGTTACTCACACATGTCACTTAAGTTAACTTATCTTTTCTAGACATGAGGCTATAACTTCTAGATCAGGCTCCATCTTGTAAATCACATTATATAGAGCGGCCAGAAGTTTGTCATTAATATTGATTTTAGGTACAGTGTATTGAAATCTCGGATTCAGGTAGTATGTTGCAAATAGAGTTTGTAATTGTCTTAGTAAAATTGTACAAGTATAGGAGTAGTCTTATTTTCAATGTTCTTGCTTATCTGTTAAATGCAAGTCCCTATCTATCTGGTAGTCCCATCGCTGCTCAATGATGTCGATGCACTCCTGGGCAACGTCTGCTATGCTGGTACCGGGCTCCGAACTGATTGCCCGGCGGCATGGATCAGTATGGTCCCATGTCGTGCTATGCCGCCCTTGTATCGACACAGTTAAAGAGGCGGGGGAGAGAAAGAATGGGAGAGAGGAAAAGAGAGAGAGAAGGGGGAGGCCGACAGAGAACCAACAGAGGGCCAGAGAGCCGCCGTGCGGAGAAGATGGAGGTCGGAGAGCTGCCGCGCGGAGGAGGCAAAAGTCGGAAAGTCGCGGAGGAGGAGCTCCGCCTCTGGTCCCTTGTTTCATTCGAAATAGAGACTCGGAGGGGGCTCCTTTTATTTTTGCGAATGTTAAGTAAAAGTCGACAAACACATTGCCGACTTTACTTAATTTTTTTAATAAAAGGGATTAGAGGCGGAGCCCCTCCTCCGCGCGGCGGCTCCTCGGCTTCCATTGGCCAGCCTCGGTCGGCTTTTCTTCCTTTCTCTCCCTTTTCCTCTCTCTCTTTTCCTCTTTTCTCCTCTCCCTCCGTCGTCGGTCTCGGTTTCATTGCCAGAACCATTCCGGTCTGCCACAGGTACGGCTCGAAATGCTCCGAACTGGACGGTTCGGAACAGTTCCGCCGACCATGCTCCTTAGCATATGTCGGATCTGCCTTCTTGATCTGAATCTTTGCCCTCTCTTTCATATGATACAAGAAGCCCATTTAGGGGTATCTCTCGCTGTCCACGGCTCGAAGCACTTCATATAATGATTTGAAAGCCTTCACTATCGTAGTGGCCTACTGCCAGAATATCTGCCTCGTTACAAAGTCCTCGACAATGCTCTCTTCAGTGTCGACCCCCGCATATCCATCTACTTTGTTGTCATGCGGGACTGACAAACATCTGACATAGTGCTGCTTTTTCTCAAGAATGCTATAAAGTGCAACGTAGTTGGTAGCAAACCTTATGACTCTTGGTCTCAATATCTCTCCCCCTGCATACTTCCTCATCAGTGAAAGGATCCATGTATGATTATAAAAATATCCGGTGGTGGTTTGGGATGTCTCCATTATTTGCTGTACCCTATGAATTTCCGCAATGTCCATCAACATAAGGTCGTTATAATGTGCAGCACATGGAGTCTAAAAAATATATAGTTGCTGCTCCATCAAGATCTCCTCGATGGCCTATATTGTGGCCTATTATTAGTATTGACTTGCACAACATTCTCCTCTCCAACCTGATCAATCACTTCCTCTATTAATCTGAGGATGTTCATGGCGTCGTGCACTTGATCGGAAGCATCAACCAACTTATAGAAGAAAGTCTTCGTATTACACTATGTCAAAATTTTGATAATGCTCTGCCTGGTCGGATCAGTCCCACCATCACACATCACTGTCAGTCCATATGTGGACCATTTGCTTTTGTATGAGGCAAGCCACTTCTCTAGTTTCTTATTGTTGCCAAAAAACTCACTGTAGATATTTTTCGGTTTTAGAGGATCTACACCGAGATTGGCTGCCTGTATGGAGAAAATAACAGACCTACGTATTGTTTGCCACATTTGTTGGGATATAACTGAAGTAGAACCAAGATCCAATAGTTCGCTACATATCCTTCTTCTTATCCTTCTTTAGCATTGTATCAATCTTTTGTTGCTTCGAATCCTTGCTGGGGAAGGCATATAGATTTAAATCATGAATGATGGCTTTTAGTGGAATCTCTCTAGAGGACTTTTTTCTGCTATCAAAAGTTTCCAGTATAGATGCAATACGGCCACCGTCTCTGCTGACGGCCTTCCTAACTAAGAAGGTTCTTCTGAACTCTGGATCTGCCTTGTTGCTCATAGAATTGGAGCCTGACTTATAGTATGAGTGCCCAAATGGAGCCCTATGCTTGGCCACCTCATCCTGCTGCCACTGATCATTTAGGCTTGCCTGAATGACAGTCTAGATCTATGCCTCTTCGTCATCTGGAGCGGACACCTCTTCTGACTTGCTAGAGTGATAGGTAGGTGGCTCTGCCGCTCGACGGTCCACCTCTGTTTTCTTCTTGAAAATTCTTTTCTTCGCTACTTTGATATCAGCGAAGTGTTTCTTCATCAGCTGTCGAACCTTCTGTGGACATTTCTGGTACATAGATACGTCGAGGTAACCGCTAGCTAAGTGCTGCTTCAACCTGATTACCCCTCCTTTCTTGAACTCTATGTTGCACTAGTTGCACTTTCAATGGTGCCAACCTGAGAGCATTTGCCAATGATCCCAACCAATATCACGCTCTAACTTCTTTTTTCTTGGTTTCATTCTTGCAGATTTATCAAATACATCAGTTTATCAATTATTTAAAAATAACAAAATTTTGTTACGATTAAGATAATATTTTTTACTTTAGAAAATACATCTGATTTATCTGATACATAATACTAATTTTCTATTATTTATTTATTTATATATTTTTAATAAATTTTAAATTAAAAATATGTTTAAATACAATAAATTCAGAAAATATGTTTTCTACTTCGAAAAATACTTCTGAAATATGTATTACGTACTACTAATTTTTCATAATTTTTGGTATTAATTATATATTTTTAATTATTTTTAAATTTAAAAATAATTTTTAAATATAAATATTTAAAAAATTAATTTGAGCTCAGATCCATGTAGAACCCTACAATGGATGCTACATATATTTTTCTAGGCCCATGCATCAAAGGTTACTTATTTCTCAATTTTTACCAAAGCTAGGCTTAGGCCACTATACGTATGATCGCATCAAAATTTGAATAAATGGATATCAAATTTAGCTGGAGGGTAATTTGCATGCCCCTAAATACACTTCTGATTTTACAATTTTTTTTTTGAATTTTATTTTATTTTATTAATTTTAAAATATATTTTTAATTTTTTAAAATTATATGTAATCTGAAAATTAAAAATTTTCATGTCATCGTGTAGATTATTTATTGATCTACAACATATCATAAAATCAAACGAAAATCAAAAATCTTGGTATGATCTTCTCTTATGTTGCAAATTTAAGGTATTTTTTGGAGTCCAGAAAAAAAGAGAGAAAATGAGATAGGAGAGAGGAAGAATACCTTATTTTAGATTGGATCCTCTTTCGATCATGCTGAGTCAGCATTTATTTCGCTGTGGGGAAAGGGGGAGTATTCAGATAGGTTGGGAAGGCTTGAGAAACTTCTCGGGCCTTCTTAATCAGTCTTTAAAACAAAAGAAAGAGAAGGAGGGGGCCCGGTTCGAAACCGGTTCGACTCGGTGCAAACCGTTCCTCACCAGTTCCGCAGGGAACTGGCCGGTTTGGACCGAATCCGTGTAGTTTGTGACTGGTTCCGGCCTATTCCGGCCGGTCGGCGGTTCCTATCGGTTCAAAACCAGTTTCGGCATATTTGGAACTGGTTTCGGCAAGTTCGGAGCCAATTCTGAAAAAAAGAGGCGAACCGACCTGGTCCCCCGCCAGGTCGGCTCGGTACGGGCCGAACCATCTGATTCAGCCCAGTTTGGCGAACCTTTTAAACTACTATTTTTTGGGGGCTGTGATGGTGTCACAATGATGTAGAAGATGGTGCAACATCAGCCATTACCTATTTGCGTGCTATTAACTAGTTTCCTTAACAGTTCTCTGTTCAGATACCATAATATCATCCTCTATGGTAAGTTTTGACGACCATAAAAACCTTGTCTCATTGTTGACTTGATTTAGCATTAAAAATCAATCTTCGTATTGCAGTTGGATCTTTTTTTAACCATTGATCATCAGTCTGGGAGAACTCTCGACCACAAGTTGATTAATTGTTCGTACAAGTACAACTGTTGAAGCATTCAAAATTCAGCAGATCTACAGGAAAATAAGAGTATCTTGGTCAAGTTTAATATGTTGTTTTGGTCAAGATTTTTTTTTTTTCGTTTTTTCTTTCTTGCCTTTCATTTTGGGCAAGCTAATGCTTGTTATCACTAGATTCCCAGGCACACGTCTGTGCACCAACTACTTTAATTGTTATTCTTTTTCCTCAGAAAAAGAATACTTTAAATTATTATATTGCCACCATGGACAAATGGAAGCAAGAATTGCGAACTCTATTGTAGATTCCAAGTTGACTGCTTCTGCCTTTCTGGGTTCATAACCCCATTCTGTATTCCGTTCTTCTATGTTAATTCACTTCATTTTAAATTATTATTTATATTTTTTCAAGAAATTACAGTTCTAGATAATTATATTCATCCACTTATTGTGATACTTGCATTTATTTGTTCACATTTTGCAGGTTTTGAGAAAAACGTATATATGTATGCATCTCCCAGTAGTTTAGATGTTAATGAATTTTCTGGATCTGAATCAGCACTAGGGATGGGGGGTTGTAAAGCTGGAAACAAAATGTGCAGCCTCCAAGAGAAAGTAGGAAGCTACAGATTGCCAGCCAAGGATTGTGATATCTGCTGTAGTGAAGATGGTTTCTGTCATGACTGCTGTTGTATTCTGTGCCGTAAAACTATTGATTGGGCATTTGGAGGTTATAACTTTATTAGATGTGAGGCAACTGTGGATGAAAATCTTATCTGTGGGCATGTTGCACATATTGAATGTGCCCTTCGTTCTTACATGGGTGGGACTGTTGGAGGAGCTATTGGTTTGGATGTCGAATATTATTGCAGGCATTGTGACAATAAAACCGACCTTATATCACATGTGGCCAAGCTTATAAGAACATGTGAATCTCTTGACTCCAGGGGTGATATTGAAAAAATTCTAAATTTGGGCTTCTGCATCTTGCGGGGCTCTGATCAAATGAGAGCAAAGAGCTTTCGGAACCAGATTGGATTTATCTTGGATAAGGTACTATTTTTAATTTTTTATGATTTAGTTTCACTTCAAGGTGCTGCATCTGTAATGCATGGGAATTTCTTCCCTCGTCTCATTTTATGATTTCTCAACAACATCATTATGTGTGATATTTGATCCAGCTTAAACAAGATGTCCCTCTTGGTGAAATCTGGAAGATGGAGGATAGCATCTCATTGTCTGCTACAGGTCAGTTTTTCCTACATCTCTTTCTTGGGAGATTATTATTGTGGCACCCATCACATTTATTACAGTTAGTAGCAGTTGGATATAGATAATATGGTATTATAAAAAAATGCCAAAGAGGTGTGAATTGAGCTTATGTTTGGATGTTGATCCCTAGTACCGTAAAACCTTATTCTGACTAATAAATGTTTTCACAGGTACTTCAGTCTCAGTTGCCCAAATATTTTGGTGCTTCACCTGTCATCTATTTTAATCTCATTTTAGGAAAGCTTGGATGCTTGGTTAAGTGTTTCTTGAGTGCTTTATCGTCTGCTTTGCTCATAGTCTTTAATTTTCTAAGCCAGCATAACAAATGTGCCTTTGTCATTCCTCATGTCTGTATCATTTTCATGAAGCCATTTTCTTTAACGTCAATGCTAGGATGGGATGCTAGTATTGTTACATTGTTATCTAATGGACATCTTTTCTCATGAGAGCAAGGTAACAATGAATCATGTTTTTATCTTCTTCGAAGTATTTGCAGTCGACTGGGTCTTGTGCTTGATAAGCCTTCCACACAACACTAGTAAAAGTTCATGGGATGACTTTTTTAAAATCTATCCTGTATTTCCGAAAAATTAGTGCCATGCCACCTTCTTAAACATCCACCAAATTGTTAAGGTAGGACCTTGCACGCTTGATAGTCTATCAGCATTTGATTAACATTGAACAACATTCAAAATATGTTGGTGGATGAGGAGATTTGTGGTTATTATGTCCTCAAAATATTGAAACACCGACAAATAGTTGTTTGAGGGTTCTTGTTTAGACTGCACTTATTGTAGAGAACTCATTAACAGCCACTCCTGAGCAAACAAAATTATTTTAGACGACTCCAAAACTAGGCACAGGGTTTTTGGATCCACGTCCATAAAAGTAATGTTAAGGAAAACAATATGGAAAAAGGTTGTGAAGAAACATTTTTCTAGCTCAAATGCGTGCATCATCAAGGATAGGCATTTTGAAGAGAAGAGAGAAGATTGAGATATTGACACTCTTTTGTGAAAATTCTCTCTCAACTGAAGATTATAGACATATTACTATGGGCTACCTCCAGCTAACAATGTGCACCTGTAAGTAAACACTCATCATGCCCACTGATCGCTTCATGCTCTAATTATTGTTTAAAATGCAGTCCAGTGCAGGTACATATGCATTTGCATATGCAGATAAGGCCTGATGACTAGACAACAGTGGCATTTGGCCGCATATTGAGCCATTAGGAGCCTATGTAGACCAGAATAACTTGCATATGAAGCTCAAATGCGTTTGAATTGTAATGACAATTGCTTCTTGTTTGATAGGTCACATCCAAAAAAAAAAGGGAAGATCAAGAAAACCTGGCTTCCTTATCATTTAAATCATGCATTCTTTTTGCTTGATTTTTGATTGTTCATCATTTGATAATTATATTTTTTTTCTTTTGTTGCATTAGTGAACCTGAAGTTGAGCATAATTCATAAGGATATATTGTTACTTTTTATGTTAATATTTAAGATTATACTAAAATGGATTTTCAAATAAATGTAAGAGTATATATTTTTTCACTTCCTGATTTCTTGTATTTCTTTCTTGTTTACTTATTTTTGTCTTATATATGAACTTTATCTAGTTCTAAATACAAAGTGCAAATGCACCAATATACTGCATATGCACTATGCATTATTTTGACCACGTGCACACTGCAGCTGTTTTTTAAAACCTTGGTCCAATAAAAGCCCCTTTTCTTTCAAAGCATTTTTTTGTCAATATGTTCTTGTTATACCATGCAGGTTTTGCATGCATTCTAGTTACCGAACTTTCCATCTTTTGTAGGTTCTGCAGTGGATTCATTGTTACCAAATGATATTTTCTAGTTTATTCAGCATTTTTATATCGTAATTCTCATTTGATGTTATCACCCATTCACAATCATCCTTGTATTGATGTTGTTTATTCAACTTCTATATTGCTATAGAAATTTTAGTAACAAGCCATGCAATAAAGAGGCGTGACTCATTATCCTAGCAAAAGAATATAATTTACTTATTGTATGTTAATATGATGGTTCATGAATTCTAGAAGATTGTTTTTTTATCATCTTTATTACCAAAGAACCATTAATTTTTGTGAGGTAAATAGAAGCCAACAATCTAGGGTCCTAAGAGGAGCAAACAAGGGACAAACCTAACCTTTTGGCATTTTTTCGCACAAAGTGGCTAGCCTATACTCGAACTTGTGCTACTGCACTTGTTAACCCAAGCCTTTTACCATTGCACCAAGCAATGTTCCCTAACTTTTTGTTAGGTAAATGTAAATAGTCTTTTAGCATATAGCTCCTCCCGTTGTAGATAATTTGCAAAGAAAAACCTACTTATCCCAGAAATTCACCAACAATGCACCAAGTTAATTTGCAATTAACAGTTTTTGGAACATTCACCAAGTATAATAGGACTAATCTCTTAAAATTACTATGCAAAATTACTCATGTCTCTCATTTCCACCCATGCTCTCCTACCTTGGCTGGTTGTCATTTTGGAGCTTCTAGATAATGAGCCACTTATTTGATGTCGTTGTGCAATAACTAGTCTAGGATGGCGTTCTTACTGTACAATTCATATCTTCATGATTTTGAATCCATTTCTAGCAGTCAAGACTCAAGAGTGTTCATGGAGTGTATTAAGCACCTATTGGAGGGCTTAGATCAAGCAAATAGAGAAAAACTTGAAGACAAAATACTAGTGTATCTTAGGTTGCACTTGATATCGTATCAACTTTCATCTTTGTAAATCCTAAAACCATAAACACTGTTTTTGTTTTTTCCTTATAAATTTCTGACAACGGAAACATGTTTGCCAGTTGCTTCCTTTTGTGCTTTACATAATAGAAAGTAGAAAAAACATTTTTTTAGGTAAGTAGAAAAATAAAATTCATCTGAGAGATGTATTTCTTTACCATTTTATAGAATCTGTTCATTTACCAACACAAACAAATTGCATAAATATCCATATAAATTTTTAACATATGATTTATTACAGGTATAAATTCAAAATCCAATAATAATTAAGAATAAAACATAATCATGTTCCAATAATATATGTTCATGCAAATTGTCAAAAAGTCTAGAAGTCCAATTGAAATATGAAATGACATCTAGTTCACCTTTTCTCCTTTTCCCTATAACAGATGCTTTATTATCCCAAATTTGGGTCATATGATGCCATTGTGTTGGTGTTATGTTTGCTTGAATCCTCTCCCATGATGTGTTTCTTTGTAGAGACTGTTCATAATTGTCATCACTAATAAAGCCCCTGCTATTATGATCCTCAAACAAATAATATCTTGAAACACACGTTCTAATTTAGGGTACAACATGCAACCACATTGCAATGTGTGTGTGATTTATAGGAAGGCTTTTGTTTGAGAGATTAGGAATTGAGTTTTTGGTGCTCCAAAGCAACACTTGATAACATTGTGCAAAGATGAATATTTGTAGGTTTGTACTATGTAGTTAAATAACTTCCTTCCTTTAATAGGATTTATTTTGGCCCCTATACTAAGGTGATATTTCTCTCCTTGATAAGGTAAGAGAAAACCTAGTATATTGGTATATTGGATCGACGAGATAAATTTTTCTGTTTTAAATATGTAAACTGTTCTTACTTATATTCTCTATATAGTTTATAAGATAAAAAAAAAATATTATTGGATTAGGAGGGTGAGCCGTGGTGCAATGATAAGGTTGCTCTATTGTGAAATGGAGGTCATGGGTTTGAAATACGGAAACAACCTCGCCACACATGGGGGTAAGGTTGCATACATGTGACCTTTCCCCAAAACCCACAATGGTAGGAGCCTTATGTACTGGGCCATCCTTTTTTGTTGGATTACTTTTAGGGGGTAAAGGGAATTTAGTCAATTCATACCTTGGATTTGTTATTTAGTCTGGGAAAATTATGGTCATTTGTTGTTCCCTCCCATCAATCACTATGCATGTAAACCTCATGTCAAATGAACATGAGGCCATGATATTCTATGGTATATCTATCATCTGTCCATGTTAAGGAATTTTCTGATCCACCAGGACACATGCATCAATATGGGTTCCTTACATAGTACCAACACAACACAATTCTATGTAAAGTAGAGATACAAATTCTTTCTACCAACACAATTCAACGTAAAGCAGAGCTACAAATACTATCTACATTGATAGGAAAAAAAGAAACAAGTATAGAATTTATTGAGTGTCCAAGAGAACTACCTCAGAATAAGGATGATATTTAGGATAAAACCAAATCTTGGGAGGAGTCTGGTCAAAAGATGGGGGAATAATTTCCTTCCCATTGTGACATCGGTTCTTAAGCATTTTATTTAGTGTTGGGATATGGTTTTTTTGGAAAGCTGGAATCTTTCTACCATGATCCAATTCTTCTTATTGTGAGATACGGTTGTCAAGAAAATAGCAACTTTCTCCTCCACGTATAGTAACTTTGATTTCTTAAAAGAGCTATTTCTTTTTCAAGTTTCAATGGATTGCTTACATTCATAAAAACATGTGGCTTCATTCTAAGTTGGTCATAAGCCTTATTTTGGTGACCTTGATGTACTTGTACAGTATATTGATGCCTTGTTAAGCAGGATTTCCTACATGGCTGCTTGCATAATTATATCTAGTGGTACTCAGCAAGGGCATGACTATTGTGAATCCTACTCGTTATCCATATTGAACTCAAACACCCCTATTGACTGAATCATGGTGAGCAGATACCATTGTTTCAGCTTCTTGACATTAGATGGCGATGAGAATGTATATAATTGGAAGCACCATCAGTGTCGTCTTTCATAAATTGTGCTAGCCAAATATAGCAAAATATATTTCTAGAACTTTATTGATAATGGACATTTACCACGTCCCTGTTGCATACCACAAATATTTAATCCATGCCATGTCATGGACAAGAGACATTGCCACATTTTATAAAGATGTAGCATTCATGTAATATTCAAAATATACATTAACAAAAAATCACACAACACTAAGAAAAGTTTTATAGATTCCTCATTGCAATCTGAGCATTCATAAAGTTCCATAGAATAAAGGATCAGCATAAGACCCACAACATCAGAGTATGAAAAAAACATGTCTATAGGGAACACCTAAGATAACTAAAGTTAGTCAAACATATCCTCACCTCATTTAAGATTTATTAGCTAATCCATCCCTGTCTCCTTTGGCATCTCTACGAATATCTCCATACATAGCTCATCCTCTTAACTTCTAGATCGCCTTACCACAATGCACCCTATCTATGCCTAAGAAGGCATTGCCACCATGCCCTCTTTCACAATCTTCCTTTGATATGAGGTACAACTAGTCAAAGAGGCTATTATAGTAGGACTGCTCTATAGTTTTTTCCACAACGTTATTCTTATTTTTCCTTGCTCATTGATAGTTCCTAGTGCAGCAATTAATGCTGAAGAAAAACTAGCTCTCTCTCCCTAGTGAGATGTTGGTCAATGCTAGAATGATCTCCTGTAGTATTGTGGGAGTGTCTTCATTCTCCATCATCAGAACAATCATGATTGGGAATCTCCAAGTTCTTGTAATTATCAATGACTGAGGGGCTTTTAAATGAAGGATGCATCACATGTCCCCTAATTATAAAATCTCCATATATCATGTGCATGTTTTTGAAACTTGGTTACCGCTTCTTTTGAAATCTCCTTGCAACATAAGGATAATTCACTATATATCATAACTTGATACCTGAACATATTCAATTATCATATAAAAAGTAGATGTGATAAAAACAACTTCCAATGCCTTCGTATTTTAAATTCTACCTTACATAACCAAACACATATGTTGTCACTGACTACCCGTTAATGTATCTATCTATCTATACTATTATGTAATGCAAATAATCAGGGTTAGACTCCACTCCAAGCATGGAACGCAACTTTTTTTTTCCAAGTATACCTCCACTTTCCCGTTTCCCACTAGATGCTTTATCAATGTATGTGAAAACAACTTTGTTGTTTTATTCAGCATGACTCCATGGTTTCCTCCTATACCTCATATCCAATGAGGCCTTCATAATCATGCACATAACTTGTGCAAAAGTCTGGTTATATTTGATTTGCAATGTCTTCTATCATTGGACTCTCTCGTTGTAACTGAACTAATGTTTCCTAGGGGTGGTAATGAGTTATGTCCGGTCGGGTTTGCTTCGCATCAAATTCTGGTTGGGTCAAAAACCCTTGACACATACGCACCCCATTTATAATTGTTCCGAAAAGTGTAGACCCATTCCCCATTCCCAACCCATTTATTTTATAAGGACTCGTACTCGTACCCAATCTGCCAACAAGATTAGTGCTTCACTTGTCAATTGTATACCTTAGTAAATAAAAATAAAATATGGTCAAAAGTAGGGGGTTAGGGGTTGGCATCCAAATAGAGAAGAAAGCAAGGAGAAAAAAATCAAAGTGGAGAAGTAAACATGGTATTTTATGAATCTTAAACACGAAATTCCCTTCGCTTTTCTTTTTAGCATTATTTATTCCTTTAATCATTAGTTATGCATTCTTTACTTGATTTGGCTATGGCCCATCATATAGTTCCCACTGTCCTAGGGTTTAGGGATGGATTTTGAAGGAGTGCTCAACTCATGGTGACCCATCAAGTTGAGAGGGCCAAACCTATACCCGACCACTTATAATCAGATTGGTCTTGACAACCCATATGTTATAACAAACCCTCCTAGTTTTTAGCAGGTTAGTAGGTTCGCTCAAAAATTGCCACCCCTGAATAGTAATCTAGTTTTTTTTGTCTAGGCAAGAAAAATATGAAAAACTATTTTGCTTCAGTACATTTTTCATTATGCCATCCATTTGTTTTAGTTGAATGGTTGATATTAAAGTATTAGCCGGTCACAACAGGTTATACTTTCTGTGATACCAGTGATTTTGGTAAAAATTGTTGAGTTTGATGTAAATATGTGGAATACGAAGGTTTTGATATGTAGGGGACTATGGAAGGAGATTATCTAGCATAACTTGTTTGGGTCATATCTTT
This sequence comes from Phoenix dactylifera, assembly GCF_051530095.1. Lineage (NCBI taxonomy): Eukaryota > Viridiplantae > Streptophyta > Magnoliopsida > Arecales > Arecaceae > Phoenix > Phoenix dactylifera. Next base: position 10,920,157 of record NC_143207.1, on the reverse strand, counting down.
AGGACTTCTTTTATGGAATGGAATGGAATTTAAATTGAAAGTAATTTATTGGAAAGTCTTGTCTCCAAGACGTCCTGTTAGAAAGGAAAAGAATTAACATCTAACTTCAATTGTTTGAGAGTTTTTTTCTTTCTATGTCTCTCTGTAGATGTATCCCACACACTTATCTCTAGGACTTATCCAAACTCATCTATCTCTCTTGGATTGGGTGAGCTGGGGGAGGGAGAGAGCAACATTGGGCATGAATTGTTAGATCAAGGAGAAGAGATAGAGGAGAGGAAAAGAAAAGAATACTGGCTGTAATGCTCAAAACCAGTAGTCTTTTTTGGTTTAGAGGGCTGAGATTTAGTCTAGATAAAAAATACGATAAAAAATGTACTGAAGCAAAACTTGTAAAATGCATCCATTAGTGTATTGATACTACTAAGAGGAAATCGGCATCATTAAGAGGGTTCCACTTAAGGGTTCCACTTAATGCCTATAGGAAAAAATCATGTACAAAAGGTGTTTGGAATAATCTTTAATTTGCCTATGTATTTAGAGTCCAAATGGATCTTGGAATTCTTTAGATTCCTACTCCAAAAAATGCTTGAGAATGCTAATATATATGAAAATAGAGCAAAACTCCATGATTATATTTTTGTCCTTTTAAGGTGTAAATTTTTGCATTCAGGAGTTATGTTGCATAGCTTATGTTTGTACAAAATTTAACATATGTTACCAATTATGATAAATGGTTGACAACAGTGCGTTGACCAATATTCATTAATTTATTCATGTATTGGCAACTTGGCACTCATGTTAGAGGCCATTTATGGATAGTTTGCTGTTGTAATCAACCACATATAGGAAGATTTTTGGACAAAGGAAAGATATTTGCAAGAGCAATCATCCAAGAGGAGTTACTCGTGAAGGAAATCACCATGCAAAGGAAGTTATTGCTGGAAATAACTTATTCTTTCATGATAAAAGCAGAAGAAGACTTTATTTCAAGGATCTGACTTTCTTTTCGTTGTCATGGAACAAGGCTATTCTAGCCATGCATCTTAAGATTAAAATTAGGATTTATCCTCTAGAATGGAGGTTTGAACTACTCTAGAGTTTTCCTTGGTACTGTCAATCAGTTTGTATTATATATTCCCTTGTTACTATTATTGGTGTCTTAATTATACTATATTTATAGTCTTATTGTATTCTTTTATTCTCTTGTAATGGATGGATTGATTGTATAATTTATCCCCTTGTTACAATTTCAATGATTATCCTTGTTTGGATATTGACTATTGCCATGACAATTGTTATGACTATGACGGTGATTATTGCTATGATGATGACATTTGCCATGATACGTTAGATGAAATTCAAGAGATCCTAGAGACACAACATGCTAATTCTAAAGCATGGAATGATTACAAAAGCCAACAAGAGGAAAAGCAATGCCAACTTATGCATGCATTTTTTTGGTGTACAATAACACATTTGTAATATTATAGTTCCATATTTAGATTGGAAGGAAAATGTAAAGTCCTCAGAACAAATGAAAAAGAATCTACTATTTCTCTCATTGGACATGGCACACTTCATATTGACCAACCTAAAAAGTTTCCCTAATGTTTCCTAATGGGAAACAACTTACCATAGCGTGCTTTCATTCACATGGGCAGCATGTGCTTGCTGCAAATACATATACAAGAAATACTAATGTTCACCATTATCAGGGTGCCTAGTGTTTGGCCCAACTTCCAAATGCTACCCATTTACCCTCATATATTGCATTAATCCTAGTGTGCCACATAATGGAATTGGGCAAGGAGTGGAGTGCAAATCACTGATAATATTTTGTCTATGATGGTCATGTTCGATAGGCACATTTGTTATTGAAATTGGGAATGTTTGTACATATAAACATATAATGTGAGATATTTGGAGAAACTAAGTAATGATTATTATAAGTTATTTAGGTTGTTACAAGTAAGACTTGGTGGCAGATAGAGTTGACTGGGTCAAAAGGAAAGTAAGCCATTTTTTTAAACCAAAAGGAGGTCGAAGCCCCTTTAGAATTACAACCTATCATAGCAAACACTTCTTGGAACAAATGCTATAAAGATGGGGGAGACCCATCCGTCCAAATTCTCTACTCTAGCTGTTGGGAACCGGCATCAGCTACCCAACTGTCCAACTTACTCTCTTCCCTCAAAGTATGACTACTTGGATCTCGAGAAAGAAGACATCATATCCCATGCATATCTTCAGCAAGGGTAAGCCATCCAAGATTGCGTTCTGATTAGTCAGCCAATGAATCACTATCTAAGAGTCCTGTTCTATCCAAATGCCCTTATGGAAATCCTTCCATGCAAGTTCTTCAAGACCCTCCAAGGGCAGCCTTCACCTTTGCCACAAAACAACATTGGGTCAATTAGACAGGACCTGCCTTGACTACCATGCCGATGACATTACTAAGCCGAAAACTAGCTCCAGCAACACCCTTACTCTTGATAGCTCAATGAAAGTTTAACTTGATGTACCCTAGTTGAAGGGACACCCAGAAAGTGGCATATGATAAGCTGAAAGTAAGTTGCTACTTGATGAAGGTCCACTGGTAGGAATCGACAACTCTTTGCATACTAATATTCATTCACCAAGGTTTGGAGAACGACAACATTCCTTGATAATGGACTCAATTTGAAGTCATCAATTACCATTATAATAGAAGTAATGGTCATTATTTGCCTAGATATCAATGTCAGCATACTTATTTCGGGCTTTGACTCGATCTTTTCAAAATAAGATAATAGCTATGATCAAGGTCTGCTGAACCGGTCGGAACCGACCGATTTAGCCTGTACCGTACCGGTACCGGCCTTTACCGGTATGGTACAGCCATGGAAATCGGTTTGGAGTCGGAACCGAACAGTTTTTTGCCCGTACCGGTGCAAACTGCGCCGGTTCCCACCGGTACTCGCAGGGAAGAAGGGGGGAAGATAGGAGAAGAGAGGAGGAGAGAGGGGAAGAAGACCTCTCTTGCGCTACCGGGCCTCTTTCTTCCTCCTGAGCACCTCACGGGGAAGAAGACCTCCCTTGCTTGCGGGAGAAGGGGGAAAAGAGAGGAGAAGAGAGGACGAGAGAGGAAAAGAAGAGAGGAGGAGCTCGGGAAGAAGAAGAGGAGAAGAAAAAAAAAAGAAAAGAAAAAAAAGAGAGAGGCCGCGGGGAGCGCGCCCACGCACGGGGGCATTGGCATGAGTCTTGCGCATGAGCGCGAGTGGGGAAATGCGCCCTGACTCATGCCCGCATGTGTTCCATGCAGTGGGACCGCGTATCCACGCACAGGGAACCGTGCCGTGGTTCCCGTGCGAGCTCGCCGCGCGGGGTAGCAAGCCCATGCGCTGCCTCACGTGGGCTTTTAATGCCACAAAGGGGCATTAAATGCCACTCTGTAGCATAACGTGTCCGCGCACGCGTCCACACGATTTTTTTTTTTTGAACCGGTTCGGTATCGGTTCCAACTGGTACCAATCTCCACTGATACGTCGGTTCGGTCGGTTCCGCATATTTTGGCTATGATGGTGATCCTTATCATACTATATAAGAAATAATGGCAGGATACTCATTTTATTTGATCAAGCCATAATATATAGCATATATTATTATTTTTGAAATGACAAGATGCTTACTGTATACAAAACATGGATTGTACCATCCATTCTGATGTGAAATTAGCACTATTACAAGTGCCGAAAGTCAAAACCATCTATACCGGTACATATCGAGCGTAGTGTTTCATATTGTTGTGTACCGACTACACCAAGATAAGCCATACCCTACCGAACTGAGTAGTACAGGGTGTACCGTACTCTATTGGTTCTATACTGGTATGTGGTATGGAGGGCGTACCAATGCTCGGTATGCTGAACCGGCCCCCATGTCGGGACTACTGATGCGTAACAAGGTGGCACTAATATGGGGCTCAGTACCGCGATGGCGTATCTTGGATGATACCATACTAACATGTAGTGGTTGGTACCAATTTTTTTCGATTGTCTGACACTATCAATATTGGTACATACTAAAAATGGTAAGAGATTTGGTATTGGCATTTAAACCTTGATAAAAATGCTACTTTATTGGGATATTTGGCAAAAGACATTATAATATGACAACCAAGGTCGAAGGAATCGGTACTGGGTATCGTACCGGTTCTCCGGCAGGACGAGTCGGTATGGACTGTGCTGGGCCTGTACCGACAGAGTCAACTGTACCGTGGGAGAGAGACAAAGAGAGAGAGAGAAGGGGAAGAGAGGGAGGGATACTAACGGAGGGCCGGCGGAGGCCGTGGCAGGCGAGGCCGTGGCCAGTTTTTCTATTTCGAACTTGCCGACTTCACTTAAAAATAGCAAAATTTTTTAGCCGCAGCCGGACCCCTCCCCCTGCGGACTCCTCCAGTCCTCCGCCGCCACCCGCCACCCTTCCCTCTCCCTTCCTTCCCTGCTCTCTATTTCCTTCTCCTTCTCCGGCTTCAGCAACGGGTCTCGTTTCTATTGTCGAAACCGTACCGGTGAGCCCGTACCGGTGGCTCACCGGTACGGCTCAGAACGGCCGGAACCGTCCGGTTCGAGACGGTTCCGCCGACCTTGATGACAATAATTAAATACTTTATTTTTATTCTTAGTATATATGTTAATGTTATTGTCATAATAGGAGGCCTCCGAGACTGTTATAGCAATCTTTATCTTAAAGCATGACATTTACCTAAAATGTTCTGGTATATTTTATTTAGCCCACCATTTGATGACTTTAGTGTTGCTAGAATTATGAGCAAGGATCATAATGCTTTTTTTGACTTTTTTGCGGAGCACTGATGTAAACCAGTTTGTTCACACATTTGTTTAGTGTTAAAAAATTGCTTCTTTCTGCAAAAAATTCTATTATTATTTTGTCATTGATGATATTATTGTAAAAAAGAATCAGAAAAGTGCATTTAAAATTCATTAATAGTAGTAAATTATTGAACCTAAAAGAAGTGAAATCATATGGCACATGCATGGCATGCACCTGGATACATTAATACATGCATTTGTACTTGTCATCGGATTAGGTTTTATTGTTGGTTCATAATGATGCATCTATATCAAGCTTTCCATTTCGTAATATTTTTGATAGTTTTGGTTTTTGAGCTAAGTTGAGCTTTTCTTTGTTTACATTCTCTAAGTAGTTGAAGTTAGTATGATCTCCAAGCTCATTAATACAATATAGGATGGTAGATTTCTTCAGATAGACCTAAAAGTGTCAAAATTTACCATAATCTATGACTTATGATGCCATCCTTTTTTAAGGAAACCTATTTCTTTTAACATGAAACAGCTAGGTTAATGAAGAATACAAAAATGTTGGTATGAAGATCATTGTCTATGATTGCTTAGCAATGACTATGGTAGCCTGCCTTGTTGATGGAGTTAATTATCAAGGAAAAGGAGAATGACAACTAGAAAAAAACTATCTTGTGCACATGCAATTCATGTTAGTGATAAAAAATAGCTCACTTTTAACTGTAATTATTTATTACTACGTTATTCTATTTTTAGTAAAATGTTAGTAATTTTTATCTTGATTTAGAAATTATTTCTTACAATTTTTTGGAAATTAAGCTAATCAAGGTTGAATAATGAGATGAAAACTGGAGAAAACTTCTGATTTAAAGTTAAAAGGATATGTTGCTTGTTTTGTTCATGTTAATATATGATTCACAATGGAATTCTTTTACTCAAAATTCTAGACAAGGTACACCATCTTGGTATCAGACCCCTATACCGCACACCGGTTCAATACTGGTATGGTACGATCATTATGCACCGGTACCGACTGGTACAATATTTCTTGATTCTAGAGTTAGTGGAAAAGTTAGTATAATATTGAAGAGATTAAATAATGATGCCTTTTGAGATAATATTAAGAAATTCCTATTCTTTTCTGAATGAATTTAAAGTACATAAGTCTTATGAATTTAAAAAATCCTTCTTTTGGTATAAATCCTTTTTAACAATATAACATGTCAAGATCATTAACCCATGACAATGGATGAAAGGAATCAACTTCATGTATAAATCTAGAAAAATCAAACTATTTTTGTTTAAACTTGGAAGAGTAACATGGGATAAGCAAGGTATCTGGAGCTGTTAAAGTGCTGCTTCCCTAGTAGTTGGCTATGGTAACCAACCATGCCTAACAAGTAACCTTTGTTGCCATTGTGATCTGCTGCTCTGTTGATGCACCGCTGTCAATGACTATTGCTGCCTTCAATGCCGTTACCAAACAATAGCTTGTTTATGTTGCTGATCCTGCTAGCTTTTGAAGCAATCCTTCCTTGACAATATACAGTGCTGGTAATCTTCTCATGGAAAATGACAAATATGAAGGATATAATAGTTTGCTCCTCTAAAGGTGACTTCTAAACAAAGTAAAATACAAGCAAATAAAAGAATGAATTAAGAGTTGATCTTTTTGATTTTCATCTGTGCTAAATCTGTCATATTGTTGCCTTGTTTCTGCTCTCTTTCTTGCTACTGCCTTGCATGCATCTTCAATTCACAGATGATTATGCTATTGATTCCAACCTTGCCTAAGAAGTTATTGAGAAGTTCTTACTTTATTCTTCAATTTCTCATCTATGATCTTCATAATTGCTTACATAATGATTTAATAAATAAATCATTTTATGGTATCATGGTAAGGTTTAGAGAAAATTCACAATATTTTGCTAATTTGTCACAAGTTACTCTACTTTCGCTTCAATTTTCCTTATCATCGAGATGCTTTCTCTATTGTTAAGATTATTGACCATTAATTAACCATTTAATCCTCTACTTTTCTTGTTTTCATAGTTTTTTTAGAACTATGATTTTATATTTAACAAAATGATCCCAAGACCCTGAACTTATTCCTATGACCAAATTGGGGCTGTTAATGGTTTAGCTTTGGCTTGGAGCCTTGGACAATTTCTAGCTTATTTCCAGCTTAAAGTTGGCCAAGTCTATTAGCTATCTCTTGCTTGAAGCAAATTCATTTTGATGACTTTTGGGCCAAGTTTTGCCCATCAAAGTTGAACCCAAACCTAATTTGGCTTGATCCTAGAATTTTAAGAAAGCAAGTGAAAGAGTGGGAATGTTGCATCAGGTGGCATCCTCTAGTAATGATCAAAACCAATGTGTATGTGTGCTCCAAACCGCTCTTGATATGGGCATACAAGTGGCAAATAGGTACATTTCGGCAAATGTAGAGGCCAATGGTTAGTGGCAGGAAAATTCAACTCAGGATTTTACCTTGGTTTGGTATCCCTTAGAAATTTGCTCGTAAACCAACTTCCCCAGTGCTTCCTTTAAAACTCCTGAAGAGATTTTTGCATCAGTATCCACTCCTATACCATCTCTCAATTCAGGTAACCAAGGACCAAAAGAGTAGGGAGGAAGATGAGAGGAAAAAGTGGGGAAAGAAGAGGGGGGTGGAGGAGGGGCAGGGAAGGAGATAGGAATCATCATGGATAAAGGAGAGAGGGGGCACCTGTAATTAGATTGTTTTAGGACTATATTTAAACATAAGGTTTTTGTTCAGTCTTTAGTTGTGAAGTTTAGTTGGACCAGTGGTTGAGCCATAAGTATGAAATTATTTGAATTTTGAATCGTAGCTTGAGTCAACTTAACCTAAGCCTGGTTTGATTGTATTTTATCAGAAAATTTTTAACAAGCCCAAGCAAGGTTCGCGGTACCGATTGTACCAATGTACTGGTGGACGTCGATACTGGTATGGTACCGGTACAGTACCAGTGGAGACCAAAAGAAAAAAAAACGTGCGGACGCATGTGCGTCCGTGTTAAATGCCACAGAGTGGCATGTGGCATTGCATATCCCGCGTGGGGTGCCCGCGCTTGGGCCGGTGCGAACCGGTCTGGTTCGCACCGGTACCTGCTTGTACCGTGCAAACCGGCCTTGTTCGCACCGGTACATGTATGGAACCATTCGGTTCCGACTCAGAAGAGGTCGGAACCGAAATCCAACGCCGTATCGACTGGTGCCTGTCGGTTTAGCTACTTTAGCATACCATGAGCCCAAGCCTATAGCAATCTTGGCCCAACACAGCCTTAGAATTGCTATCTTCCCAGCCATCACTCCTACTTTTGCCCACCCTCTCCGCATGGCTCTTGGCTAAACCCTAGAACCCTTTCTAAACCCTAATCTCCACTTGCTGTCCCATCTCCAACACGTATGATGCATATAGAAGCTGTCAAGCTTCAATTTCAACATCAAGAGTCAAATTTTGGGAGTATTGAATGTTAGATCTGAATTTTGAAATCATTACATGTTGAGGTTGAGTCTTTTAGTGTTATTTGTATCTTTAGGATGAGACATTCTGGATGGCTAGATTAGGTGATCGAATGCAAGACTTAAGCATCACTTAAGTAATGAGGTTCATAGGAGGGGACAACCAATGAAGCACAAGAAGAAAGGAGAAGAGCAACGAGCTGACACTATCTCCCATCTCCCTTTTTTGGTTGTCAATTATGTCACTGGTTCAACTCTTTATCATTCAGGGCCCAAATTTGCTGCATACTTGGGCTAGCCCTCTAGATCATTTGCTAAGACACATAAGAAATGTGTAGCAGTCCCACACCATAGCCAAGTGCGCACACACATGCTCCTTGCCAGACACGTAAGTTTGAACTCTGGCAACCAAGGTTTTGTGTACTGATCTGTACCACTGAGTACTGGGCATACCTACCAACTTGATAAGGTACTTGTATGGTATGGGGACTTTATATGGTATTGTCCCGACACATCGTATAGCTGTTGTCTTGCTTTAAGCAATGTACCATGTGTCATTGCAGAGGTGTACTTTATTAGTTTGACTCATACCAGTAAGTTATCAGTACGAGGTCTGGTACAAAGATTGAAAACCTTGCTTGCAACACCCTCAAATGTCCAGAAGCAACCCAACGGTTGCGATGTGCATGAACACCTCCATGCTATATACTTTCTTCTTGAGAACACAACCACAAGTCACCTTTGTTTTTTGTATTTTCTTTCCTTGTAAGTCAAGCTCCTTGTGCACCTTGCCACCTTTGAGCTGAGCGTTATAGGCCGTTGGCATGACTGACCGCTCTGTTACTGATGTATTGCAAACCTAGCTGGCCTTTGATGCCACAAAAGTCACATGACATGGTCACATTGCTTCTGCAATGCATGGCAGTCCTTAACAAGCCTAACATCTCTGCCAAAAGACCAAGTTGCCAAGTTGACATCCCTCACTTGATGTTTAACAATCATCACTCATTTTCATTTATTCCTGTTCTTTATGTTATTTTCCTTAATAGATTTGGCTGGAATTTCATGTAGTTATATTGCATCATTGGTGCATCATAAAGCAAGTTCTATATGCACAATCTGATATGTTAGACTATCTGTCTGAAGTTGTCTGTTATCCAGATTTCATGCGTTGCAAACAATGATATAAAATATGCATACGAAATGGTCCAGTAAAGTAGAATAATGAGATCAAACTGAAATAGTGCTTGGAAGTGGTTTGGCATTTTCGATCTCCTCAATAAACATAAATTCTGCTTGGAAGCTTGATATCAACTTTGAAATTCAAGCTTGTTTGTTCATACATACTTCAGCTAAATTAATTATATAAACAGAACTGGATCAGAAAGGAATAGAATTTCAATTTTGAATGCATTGGATTTTTTCCTTCCAAACTTCCCATGACAGGAGATCCTCAATTTGATTCCATTAACATGAAGCTGTTACTTCTTCATGACCTTGCTGATATATAAATATTTAAAAATTAAAAATGCAAGACCTTGAAATTTTATCAGAAGAAGTGATCGTCCTTATTTTCTTTCAACTTTTTTGTTCAAAGACATTTAGTGTTAACCTGGATGGTCAATTTCCTTTTCTTGCATGTGAATTCCTATCCATACTTTCGTCATTCATCTGTAGGAAGTTATTATTTGCAGCTTTTAAGAAAATATCGGCATTCATTTTTTTTCTCTAAATTCAAGAAATACCTGTATTAATTGCTATATACTAGATTTTTTTCAGGATTCAGTATGTCCATCTGATTTATTTATTAAACTGACAAAGCTTTCTTTTTCATGCAGAAGATACCTCTTATCTTGGAAATGAGATAATGATTTTAGGAGCATCGAACATTACAAGATATAAGATAAATGATGGTCCCAAAGATGAGGTCGAACATCTACAAAAGAATGATACAGTTGATGGGAGAACTCAGCTGCCAGTATACATAACTTCAGATTATGATAATGTGTCTCTGAAGCTTGAAGATGATATTGATAAGATACTTCAAGAATTGAAAAGTTCACAGGATTTGGACCATAGAATTGTGGAGCGAAAGCTTTATTATCAGAAAGATTATCTTCTCAGTTTATATCGACAGCTTGATTCAGAAAGATCAGCACTTGCAAATCCCATGTCTTTACCTAATTGTGGTGATTCCGAAAATCTTCTTGCCAATGTTCTGGACAGAGTGGATCAAATAAAGCATGAGGAAGAAAAACTTAGGAATATGATGAAAATTGCTAAAGGATTTGGACAAACCAACAAAAGTATCCTTCGCGAACACTTTGGACTGGCTGCTGATGATTGAACAATGTGAGTATCTATATTAGTTTACATTGTTATGTTATATATCTTGTTTTTACAATTGAGAAAAGGATAACATTAATAATATTTTCTTAAGAAATAAATTAAGTACAACCAACATGTAATGCTTTCTTCTATCCTATGTCCCCTAAATTAGTTGCTAAAATAAAATCACTAACGTCAGTCACACTAATTTTTCATTTATGAGATGTTGAACCAAGGGTCCCTTCATGTATTATGCTGCCCACTTAGTTGTCTGGTAGGTTCATTATCAATATTTTCCCCGTAATAACCGGATGCCAGTCTCCTATTCATTCTTTTGTTCATGATCTTTGGTTATTGGTTCTATCTATTCTGATGACCACAGAGGCCTCTCTTTTTTTTAAAAAAAAACAAAAAAATCTCTGTTTGTACTTTTTTAGTTATTGCTTCTGTTGTTTCACATTTCATCATGGAGCTTACAACAATCTGAACATGATTAGGTCTACGAATGCAATGGAAAAGCACACATTTCCTGGTCTCCGTCCCAGTTTTCTGCATTCATAGAACTGGAAAGACACTTGATATTGGGATGTTCTTAATATCATAAGAGGGGTTTGTACCGTAAAATACAGTAAGCATTGACAGGGTTTATCCATCTTGTTCAATCAGGTGGTTTTGATTTTTTTTGCATTTCTCTGCATTGATGGAATATTTCAAGTACTGATCATCTTGACTCTGGATATTAATCATTATCACCTTTATCTTCTTGGATGAACCTGGAAAATCAACTCCAGTATTACCAGTTTTGTTGTCTATCAAGCCAGGTTGAAGTAGTCAAAGTATGATTTAGCAGTTATTCTAAGTATGTTGTGCTTAATAGTAGCATGGCCATGGGGTGCGGTTAGTGAACTGGATCAAAATTGCATTGTTATGCTGCTTGCTCATAGCATGATTGTCATTTCCAACAGCTTGTATGTTGTAGGATCTTGCTTGATGTTAATCATCTTTGCTTTTTGGAATTTCATATGGCTTTGATGATTCATTCGCTTTCACTACTGGGTTTCTTGCTATTTTATTAAGCCTGGAAACAGCTCAATTAGTCTTTTGGTTCTGCTGATCAGACAATATCCGACGACATAGATCGAACACCAGGTTCTAGGTCCAGATGGAATTCAGGTTATATCCAATGACAATTCCTGGATAAATTCAGTTATCCAGGTTTATGAATAACCAATTCGTGGCATCCCTTATGAGTGCATTAAACAGTCGAGTTCTTGGTCTAAATTTCATTCATAGACCACTCCTCCGCTGAGTTAATGTGATGTCAAGCTTGCACCATTCTAGCCTGCTTGCACTGCTTTGTCAGCTTTTGTTGGCAATACTTAAGCGTTTAACCCATTTACTTTGTTTCAACGGATATACATTTTTGACCCGTTTAATAAATAAGTCAGGTTTGGATTGACAGATTTTTTATCTATATATCTGACACGACCCCTATCTTCTCGGATCCGACCCAATTGCTGCCCCTACTTTGCTAGCTTACTTTTGGATTTGGGATGTTATTGGGGCTCCTGATGCAGATGAGCTGAATAGTGCCACACAAGGTCATCCTAGAATCCATAATTCTCCATGCTTCGCCCCCTCTTTCTTTTCTTTTTTTTGTTTTTCGTATTGAAAGCAAATGATGTCCTATAAGTGCTTGGAAACCTAGTTAGGCAATAGAGACTGGTGTTGCAAACCATCCAAGCTGCACATTTGCTGCTCGGGATCAGCTCAGTCAGTAGCTTGTTTCAGAAAATGAACCAAACTCAAATAGATTCAGAGCATGGCTCATAAACTAGCAGAGCCTGAATGCAGGTGGATTAAAAATAGGGGAAACTTTGCTCTGCTGGAGAAAAGTCAGCTTAGAATTGATACGAGCTGAACTCAAAGAATGTAGCTTAATCTCAGCTTGATCCCAAGCTTTTATGTATCAAGCCAAGCACAAGCAGCCTGATGGTTGGCTCGGTTCGGCATGTTTGCACCCCATGGTCATAATATACTGCTCAAATTTTGCTTGGCTGTGTTCGAACTGCATCAGACCATGATATGTAAAACCTTATGCGAACCATGCAAACCTGTAGACACCATGGAAGCAACTACTTGGGTGCTTTCAATAAAGTCAATTCGGGCGGAGGCTGGAGAAGAAGATGATAAATCTTTCATCCCATTCTTGTACATATATGTAAACTATCTTCTTATTATGACTAAACTATCTTCTTATTGGAAACCATGTGGTCAATATATTTCATATCATTCTTTTCGTCGTAGTTCCTGCAGCATCTTGATTCCTTGTACAGCATCTTAGAAGTCAAGTCCTGTTCAACCAACTAGACCACGTATTGGATGGCAAAAGAATTGTTCACTTTCTTCAGTATTTGCCTCAGGCTTGCTGAATTGTAAGCTTTGATGGCTACTATATTTGTGGTTGACGGCAGAGCCACTTGATCTTTTCGAATTTTCTGGCTTAAGTTGGCATCAAGTAGTTTATCTCGAAACATTAGTGGTCTGACTTTAATCAGTTGGAACAACTTCAATGATGAAGGATCAAAATTGAGGAAGACTGAAACTAACCATCTGATTGCAATGGTTTCTCTGAGGACAGTAACTTATTTTTCTCAGAATCCAGGAAGCTATTTGGCCAATATAGGTGGTTCACATCTCAGATAAATTGGTTGTTATGAACAATGCTATGCACTGAAGAACCTTTGTGATTATATTTTCTAATCAATCTAAACCAAACCTTTGTAGAAAAAACCAAAATTTTCATCAGAAGCTCACATCTTATGAGCTCACCTTTAGCAAGTAACATTCCCTAAGATTGCAAGGCAAATAAAAAAGCAATAAATTGGAACCATGATCAGTTCCAAATGAAGGCCGACAAAGAGGATAAGAAATTCTCAAAGAATTCAACACAGATAAATACTTTTAAAATTTGTCTATGGTGGATTTTATCCCCTTGCAATCTAAATATTGGTAGTTGCGCATGGTAACTCAATTTAATTTCCTTATAAAACAAGCAACAGTTGTTCCACTACTTCATACTAAATCTAATGTTTTTTTTGTTACATTAATAGTGGTGATTGTACTAAATCAAATGGTTCAATCACCAAACTGATACAATGATTAAAGCTGTAGTGAAAATTTGTGCCAAATATTGGTGATTTACCACCTGAAAGAAAAAGAAAGAAAATAAGAATTCTTACTGAAAAATGGTCAGTTGCCATCTCAAATCAAATAATGATAGTTATCTTCATCAACTCAAGGACTTACCACACTCTGATTTGCTAAATATTTGAGCATTTCATAAACTGAGCATACTGCTCGTCCCAACTAAATCAGCTAGACTCACCATCTAGTGAACCTTATTAGGTTAGCTTGCTCAATTGCAGTAAATCAGTTATATCTTATATAAGTTAAATAAGACTAGGCATCAGCATACATAAGAGTGAAATAATAGCCACTGGCTGCTCATAGTAACATAAGTGATGAAGAATTAAATTTAACATGACAAGGGGAACAACATGCTGTAAATCCAATCAGTAATGATACTTCCAACACCTATGAAAAAAGTAGTAAGTCATGCTACATAAAATTCTGATAAAAATTTCGAGCAACCTGAAAGTACTCTAGAATATCATATGCATCTTTCACGGAGTATTCAGTGATATTTGAATATAATTGTTGTTGCTGGAAATAGAACCCAGGGGTGATCGCGGACCAAATGGAGGAGCTTCCGCCGCGGGCGGTTATAGAAGGCCGTCTCTGGGAGATCGTGGCGGCTGACGGCTACCTCCGGGGAACCTACAAAAAGCCTAGCCCGGGGATTCCGGCAAAGGCCCTCCGATGCTTAAGTCAGAGAGGAATTTGTAGACAGTTTTTAGTGGAGAAGCCCAGGCATGGAGGAGGAAGAGTCTCCGTCTTCTTGGAGTTTTTCCTCTTTATAGGAGGTGGTGTGGCAGTTACATACTATCAGATGTTATGGCGGGGATTTCGGATTGAAATACGTTACCTCAATTGGCCTGGAAATTTGAATTAGCTGGCCCTTGGTGGAAAACAGAAGGATTTGAATTCGACAGTTATCATGGCGTAGATTGGGGGGGTCGATCCCGAATATGGAGAGCGTGGTAGCTGTTTCGATTCGGAGATCAGCTTGATTTTCGGTGGAGTTGGCTGTGGGTTTTGACTGGGTCCTTTCTAGCCTCGAGGTCGAGCGAGCTCTGCTCGGTCAGGGCGCGCTTGCCGAGCTCGTGCTCACCAAGCCCATGGCTGCAGAGACCATGTCTATTGAGATCACGTGCGTCGTCGGATTTGGGTTCCTCAGTCACGTGCGTTGGTAGGCCCACTTTTCCCCCATCAATAATGAATAAGATCATAACTATGATTTACTATTTTAGCGAAGTAAGCATTCTATTTTTTAACCACATCACCTCAAGAAATACAATATAGCATCACTTTTTCTCGATACTTAAAATTCCAAATATGTCTTTTCGTAGACAAAATTATATGGAAACAGTTTGTGCCACAATTTATATAATGTTGTCATCCATCGATGGACACATTGCCATATGGATGGTGTTTTACAATTACTAAATAAAATCTGAACATCATTCAACATTCTAACCAATACTTATTATATTTTTCATCACCAAGTTAAAATCCATGTGATGTAGATTATGAGAATTCTTGTTTCGCCCAAGTGTCCATCACAAACAAGTTTTGGTTGCACAGATTGATAGGAACAGCATCTAAATATGAAAGAATGGGTGTTTGACCGTAAGAATATTGCTCAGCAGTCAGGATGTAAAGATTAGGCTCACCTAAGCACTTGCATGAATCAAATGAAAGGAGAATAACAAGGAAAAACTAACAAATGACATAATAGAGAAGAAGAGAAAGGATGGTGGAAAGAAGATTGGGAATGGGAAAAGAATATTAAAGTTTAGAGAAGGATCCTGGTTCTGTCAATAACTGTAACAATCTAGGATCTCATCCAAAATGGCTAGCTGAAAGGTATTATTTGGGTTCTTTAATCTTATATAAGTATCCAAGATTTACCTAGTAAATAACCGATGTGGGATGAAACACACGCCTGCACGGGTCCTCACATATTCCCTCTGTTTAAACCCTGACGTTCTTGGCAGGCTAAGAATCTAAATCCATTCAAATCCAATCACAAATACCACGATTAACTCGTGATCAGCTTAAATATATCCATGTTGCAGTGTATCCTAGTCCACATAGATCATGGGTCGAGTCTGCTTTAATACCATTTGTAACAATTTAGAATTTCATTCAAAATGGCTAGCTAGAAAATATTATTTGGGTTTCTTAATTTTATATAAGTACTTAAGATCTACTCAACGAATAACCCATATGAAACTAAACACATGCCCACACAGGTTCCTTTTTTTTTTTTGCTAGATCGGGTGATTCATACAACACGTATACGAAGGCACCCAAGAAGATCGAAAAGAAAAATATCACGGAATTTCCGAGGCAGCTCTCAATCCCTCGACTATGGTATGGTTAGCCACGTAGATGGCAACCCAATCTGTAGCCTCGTTGGTTTCTCTAAAAACATGCTTCGTCTAGATAACCCTTCCGTCCCTCATCATCATCTAGATATTGTGAAGCAAAGGATGGTCCCCAGCAGCGATCCTCGGACTCCCCTAAATCCAGCTGATGACCGTAGCCGAGTCACCCTCCAAGATGACTGAGCAAGCTGAGAGCACATGCTGAGCAAATCAAAGACCCACCCAAGCAGCCCTCAGCTTCGCACCAGAAACCGTGCAGTCAAATAACTGACAGCCTCTCCCTGCCACGACCCTGGAGTTCGAGTCCCTAATAACAAAACCCGCTCCACCCTTGATGCCTCCATCCAGCACCGACCCATCAAAATTGACCTTGAGAAAATTAGGGGGTAGGGGCTCCTAGGTGAAGAACACCGTATGAGGAGCTGCCGAGGCAGAATGGGATCCCCTAATATTCCAAGCTGTCAAAGGTCCTTCTAAGGAGGAAACATGACTAATCTTTGCCGCCTGAGCCCGGATGCTCTCTACCACGAGCCTTGGCAATATGCTATGCTCACTGAACGTTCGAGCATTCCTTGCCAGCCATATCTGACATGTTGTGTAGGTCGCTCTAAACGCCTCCTGGCGTGTCCCGACCACCCATGAATTGTCTGTAGGAACTGGTCCCCCTGAGACCAACCTTCCCGCAGTAGCCCCGCCGCACGCTACACCGCCCTTGCCCATGTGCAATGAAACAGTGCATGGTCTACTAACTCATCGGCTTCGCATGCCCCGCACTCAGGAGGCAACCTTAAACCCCGTCCGCTAAGTACTGTCGTCGAAAGCCGATCCCAGACAACCTTCCATAAGAATAGTGCGACTCTCGGGTGGAGACCCAGGTGCCATACCTAGGCACACTCCAGACTTGGCTCATGCACCGGCCAGAGCACTCGGGAGAGCTCCCCCACCCTCACGCCGGTCCTACACGACGTGCTCCATACTTGAGTATCAGGACTTGCATACCCCAGAATCGGAAGAGACCGGACCCTCTCGGGTAGGTGTGTCTCAAACATATGACCCAACCTAGCCTCATCCCAAGCAGCCCTGTCAGGGTCAAGGAGGTCGCAATCCCACTGTCCCTCCACTGTCTCAATTTCAACCATAGTCGGCCAGAGTCTCAAAGAAGGGCACCCACCCACGGGTCGCCAACTACATCAATGCTCTGCCCATCGCCTATCAACCATCTAGTATTCTCAACAACTGTTGGTAGGTATCTTGCGATCTCACGCCACATAAATGAGCAACGACGCCCACTGCGGATCGCCTCTGCAGCGCCCGTCCAGCCATATTTGGCAGCCATGGATTGACTCCAGAACTCCTGTGGCTCCAGTGTGAATCGAGCTGCATGTCGGGCAATCAACGCCTCATGCCTCTCCAGAAGAAACATCACACCGAGGCTGTCCTCACTCAATGGTAGGCAAACGCTCTCCCATGCCACTAGATGCACCCGATGAATCCCTCCATACGACCCCCACAGGAAGCTCCGAAATAGGCGCTCGATCCTCATCAGCACTATTTTTGGAACCACCATGTTTTCCATGAGATAGATAGGCATGGAAGCAAGCACTGATCTAATCGGCATCAATCTACCCATCATAGAGAGCAAAGATGCCCTCCAGCCCTCCAGTCTGCTTTGGATCCTCTGCACCAGATCGGTACACTCGGCCACCCGCAGCCTCGTGCCCGTAATGGGTACTCCTAGGTAGCTCCAGGTCCCATCATGTGCCGGCATCTCCAGTATCCCCCGAATCTCCTATTTGACCCTGTGCTTTGTGCTAGAGCTGAAAAAGATGGTTGACTTCTGGAGGTTTACCTTCACCTTGACACTGCGCAGTACTTTGCTAATACTCTTCTAAGGACTCGTGCATCCACTGTCTGTGACCTGGCTAGGAGGAGGCAATTGTCTGCGAACAATAAATGTGATATAGGCCGAGCCCCCGAAGCAGGAACAAACGCCTCCAGCTCCTGGATAGCACACGCACCTTGCAGAGCCCGAGACAGGACATCGGAACAGATGATGAACAAGTATGGGGATAAAGGACATCCCTATCTAAGCCCCATGGTAGACATAAAGAAAGGGGACGGCATACTGTTGATCAGGATGGAAAACCTCGACCCCCGAACGCACCCGAACACCAATCAATCCAGATGTCATGAAATCCAAAGCACTCCAACATGCACCTTAAGAAACTCCATCGGATTCTGTCGTAAGCCCGTTCCATGTCCAACTTGACAGCCATCAGGCCTTGCCGCTTAGAGGCACGCTGAATGTCCCACATCATTTCTTGGGCCAGCAAGATGTTATCAGAAATATTTTTTACTACCCACAAAAGCACCTTGCTCCTAGCAGATGAGGCCTGATAGCAAAGGCTTCATCCTGCCCACCATTATCCTTGCCACAACTTTATAGAGAGTTGTGCATAAGCTGATGGGCTTGAAGTGGCTAGGCTCTCCCGCATTCTGGCTCTTCGGTATTAGCGTGACAAAGGTAGCTCTTCAGTCGTCTGGCATCACTGTCTGACCGAAGAAACACTGAACTGCCTCCACCACCGCAACTCGAATAATATCCCAATATCTCCGAAAAAAGAAAGATGGAAAGCTGTCTGGCTCTGGAGCCTTGTCCTCTGCCAGGGCCCAGACTGCCTTCTGCACTTCCTTCCCTATCACAGGCCACACCAGCAATGCGTTCTCCATAGCTTCGAGTTGTGTGTCCGCCTTTGAAAGCTGGTCGACGTCCCCAGAATCTCTATCATCCGTCAATTTGGACCGAAAGAAGTCAAGCAATAATGGAATTGAGCACGTCTTGAAGGTAGAAAAATTTCTCTTGAAATAATCAGACAATCTCAACACGCTTTGCAAGCTGAAATTTTGGGTAACCTGAAACTTTTGAGACTAGTGGATCAGTGACCTAGCAACTTCTCTCTGATCCCATCCACTTCTCTCACCCTGGCCTCTACTGCTGACACACCTAACCGTGAGGGGGGATATCACAGGGTTCCAGAGCTCGAGGAAATCCAAACAAATCTTTAGGTATACTAAAGGTTATCAGAGTAATCCATCAAGGTAGTGGTTTGACCTCCATCTTACCAACACAACTAAGGTATACCTGTGGAAGGCCTATTTGTTGGTTGGTTGGTGAACATCTCCAGCCCTAGTAATCCAGCACCTTGCATTCAGGACCCAGACATGAATTCATTCTGGACTCAGTTATGCAACATGAAAAAATATGCTTATTTTCATGCGATTTTGGTCCATGCTCACATAGTTTTGGCACTTTTTAATGATTCGTTATGTTTACATTATGTCTGGGTGTTGGTCATTGATGAGAGCACAAAAGTGCAATCGTCATACCATCTTAATTAGTATTATAGCTAATCATTAATAATAAAATTAACTAATTAACGTTGTATTTGTGCTTCAGTGCAAGTAATCCAAGAAACCAATTAACATTGGGTTTGAGCCCAATGCCCGGCAGCCCGAGCTCAAGTCAAGCCAGCATCTTTACGTGATGGAGCTCAGCCCCACGATGCAACCGGATCTCTTCCGTTATCAACGGTCTTCAGCCTTCAATCCCAACGTGCTCCCAGAATTTTCCAGCGTCCGAGCCGCATCAAAATTCTAACTTCCTTCCCCATCGAGTGAGCCCAAGCATTCAAGTCCAGCCGGTCCATGCGATCACGGGAGACCCCAGCCCATTCCAAGCTTGACGCGATGAAGCCATCCACAGCGCATCCAGCTTCCACGCCATCAACGCGATCTATGCAGCGTCCCAGATTTCCTTCGATCCCAGGCGCCCGTTCGAATGCAGCCCAGCACTCCATCCGCCCGTGAAGCCAGCCCCTCTCTCGTGATCCAAGCCTCCCACGGCCGCTCGTCCCAGCTCCATCCCGGCTCCTCCGCCGCCCAGCAGCCCGAGTATGCCGCCATCAGCAGCCGTCCCCGCCTTCCACGCAATCGTCCATCGCGTTCGCTGGCAAAGCCGCGTCCCAGCTGCAAGGCATCTCCAAATCCTCCGCAATCCCAGCCTCCCAGCATCCGTTTCTCCTCCCAACGGTCTCACAGCGCCCCTCGTCCGTATTCATCCGCATCATCTCTCTTCCACGATTCCCTCCTTCCCGTGATCCAGCCGCTTCTTCTTCAGCCCTCTTCCGCGGATCATCGCCTCCTCCCATCTCCTCTTCTTCCGGCCACAGCAGCAGATTATTGGAGCCGATCCAGCCGCAATCCGCGATCCACCCAAGCATCGCGTCCCTTCCCAGATCTTCCATCCGTGAAGGAAGCCCCAGCGATTCCGTGATCCCAGCCTCCACCGCGTCCACCCTCTCCTTCCTCCAATAATCCAGCCATCCACGTGCTTGCTGGGGGTCTATATAAGGGAGCCATTGGCAAGGGAGAAGAGGAGCTCGGTGGAGCCAAAGAACAGAGGGGAAGAGGCCATCGGTTTGGGAGAGAAGAGAGAAAGAAAAACAGAGGAAGCTCTGTTTTGGGGAAGAAAAGAAAAAGAAGAAAAAATAGTATTTTATGTTCCACCGAGAGGAAGAAGTTTTCTTTGATTTTTGTTATTTCTTTCCTTTTTTTTTTATTTTATTTGCAGAAGAAAGTTTTCTTTGATTTTTGTTATTTTTTTCTTTTTTTTTATTTTATTTGTAGAAGAAAGGCAGCATCATGCTACCAATCTTCATTTCTACCTTTGTAATCAATTTATTTCTATGAAATCTATCATTTCTCTTTCATGCAAATCTTGTTCTCGGTTCAGTTTAATTTCTGTTTTCTTTATGCAATCTTTTAATTTTTCTTTCATGCAATATATGAAATTTTCTTTTATGTAATTTATGTTCTAGGCGTTTGATTTCTTAGCACTGGTTTTCATCCATTTTAACTTATGCCAAAACTCTTCTTTGATTAGTTAAATGCTCTTTGAATCTAAGTACCTGTCTTTTAGTTAATTTCAATTAAAAAAACATTCTCGGGTAAATAGAGAATCATTTAACATCCCGACGTAATGTTTTTTTTCTATCATTCAAAAATCGCTTTTGAATTCGAGTGAACGTTTTAATTTTTATGCAACTCCAATCGCCTCCCTGTGGATCGACCTCTTACGACCACTATTCTTTGAGTAGAATAGGTAAGAGTAAAATTAATTTAAACTTTGTTTGTCGGTTCTAACAACGATCTGTTTAGCATATTTTTAGGTAAACAGAAATCGGACAACAAAATTTTGGCGTCGTTGCCGGGGAGGCAAATCGAGAAGCAAGAACGATCACGAAGATCAAATCGAATTTTGGATGCCCGGAGTGAACGCACTCCGGTAGTAAGTTTTTATTTTTATTAATTTTTCTTATTTTGATTATTTTTAGTTAATAATTTCGTAGTTATTAAATTCTGAAATTTGAAATTCGGAATTTAAAGTTTTTTTTCTAAAAAAAGATAATTAAAAAAAATTTGAAAAATTTTTCAAAATTCAAAAATTCAAAAATTTAAATTCAAAATTTGAATTTTGAGATTCGAAATTTGAAATTTAAATTTAAAAAAAAGTTAAAAAAAATTAATTAAATCAAAAAAAATAAAAAAAATATTATTTTTGCTAGTAATTGATAGGGTGCAATCCTCCGAGGTTATCATACCTCTATTAGGGCTCCTCACGGAGTAATCTCCAGAGCTTATTCAATGGGCATTCGGAGATTGATTGATACATAAGGATTGTGTTTAGTTTACATTCAAGTTATTGCTATACAAAAATTTAAAAAAAATTAAAATAAAAAATATAAAAATAGTAAATTAAAAAAAATTGCTTGCTCATTTAATCAGTACAACCTAATGACATTGCATAAATTTTAAAAAAAAATTATTGATTATTTGTTGCATTTAGTATTAAGCATTTGCATTAAATAATTTAAGGGCAAAACTCATTAAAAAGATAAGATCGGAAAGTCATTATCGGTCCTTAGCCCAAAAATCACCACCTTGCATACATATCCTTAGCCAAATTAAATTAAAATCAATTAAATGTTGGCCTTAGGGTTTTCGAGCTCAATTAGGCCCTTGGAAAGAAGCGGCTGAAAGCCACTCCAGTGAGAATTTAGTAATTGGTGATGTCTAGGATAGTTTTACAATGGTGAGAACTGTTACGGGTATTGTGGTATCGGTGTATCCTTCTGGCACCACCACACACCCCGGGACTTTTCTGGTCACTGGTTATTGGATCGCTTAACTGGTAAGCTCAAGCTTTATCTGAAAGGGAGATTAGGAGCTGTCTAATCTAGAGAGAATTTCAGAAACTTTTTAACCTGATAAATCTCTGTGCAACTAGATTTAAGAAGCTACTAAACCTCACTTAATTCTAAGACTAATAGCGTCAAATTGTTGTGTGGTGTTGGTTGTGGTCATCTGTGTCTAGCCTTCTCTTCTCTTAGGATTTCGTTTATTTTATGAGTCAAATCTAATGAATTGTTGATAATGTATGCATGGTAGAAGGTCATTAAGGGATAAGTTAACCCCATTTGATCCTGAGATTAACAGAACTTTTCATTACAACCTGCGAACTGTAAACCAACCGTCAATCTCTACAAGTGAACATATTAGAACTTTGAATGAATTGTTCGCACCCGCATCTGCCAGTCCCCCTACTTGCATAGTATTACCAATTAATAATGCAGCCCAATTCGAGATTCGGGCTGCAACAATAAACATGTTACCCAAATTTCATGGGTTTGAGATTAAACAACCGTATATTCATCTAAACAAATTTTTGACAATCTGTCAAACGTTTAGAAATCAAAACTTAAATGAAGAGGGTATTAAATTAAGGTTGTTTCCCATAACTTTAGAGGATTGTGCTGCTACATGGCGGTATTCTTTTGCTTCAAATTCCATCACATCATGGGAACAACTATCTAGGAAGTTCATGGCTAAGTTCTATCTCATGATTAAAATAGAAAAAATTAAGGATGCCATAAGAACTTTTAGAGGAAAATCTGAGGAGGAATTTTCCCAACTTTGGAAAAGATTCTATGATCTTTTGGTCAAGTGCTCGCACCATGGGCTTGATAAGGCTGATCTGGTCCACTTCTTTTATAAAGGACTAACTCCGGCACATAGAAACATGATTGAGTCCATGCACAAGGGTAGGTTCATGAACCAAACCCCAGATCAAGCCTATGAATTTCTTGTTGACTTAGCTGAAAATGCCCAAAATTGGAGTAGCTATGGTGAGGAAGTAAATAGAGATGAGTTCGGATCTAGAAAACCAGGTAATTATGAAATGAAAACAAATCCAGAACTCAAAAATGTCATGTCCAATCTGGTAACTAGAATGAATAACTTAAGTAAAAAGTTTGATGCTTTCACTGTTTCCACTAGTTTGAGTTCATACAAAGAGTCAAATTCCGTCATGAAAGTGGATCACGAGTCATATAGTTTGTGTGTCTTGTGTAACAGTCCGGAGCATCTAGTGGAGTGCTGCCCTCATCTGCCCACCATAAAGGCCGAGCAAGCAAATGCTCTAAATTCATATAGTGCCTTTAAGAAGCCCACTCCCAACTTGTTCAGCCCAGTTTACCATCCCGATAATAGGTTCCACCCAAATTTTTCATACAAGCAGAACGAACCTATTCAGCAAGGTGGTCCACCAGGTTTTCAGAACAACTTTCTCAGGATAGGTCCATCGCAAATGAACCAACCTTTGGTTCCATCTGTACCTCCTTATAATGCCCCTATCCCACCGCAACCTTCACCATTAGAAACCATGATGGCTAATATGATGAAACAACAACAAGATTTTATCAAGCAGCAACAACAGACCAATACAGCCCAAGCTTAGACTAACCAATTCCATGCGCAAGCGATTGCAAAACTTGAGGTTAGTCTAAGCCAAATAGCAAACTCTCTAGGGGATAGGAAGAAAGGTGAACTACCTAGTCAACCAGTGCCTAACCCTAGTAGACAACAAAATCAAGGTCAGAGAGGTCAGTATCAAATCGATTCTAATGAAAATCCGACCTATGAAGTCCAGGCAATTACCGCTTTAAGGTCTGGCAAGCAAGTGGATAATAAAGTCCAACTTCCTGGACATGAAAAAGAAAATAAAAATGAATCTGATAAAAACCCTATTCAGAAGAGGGGTCAAGAACATGATAAATCAGACAAAAAAAGAAGAACCCATAGAAACATACAAACTTAAGGTTCCTTTTCCAGTAGACTTCAGGACTTCAAGAAACAATCTAACTTTGATGAAATAATGGAAGCCTTTAAAACTGTTCAAATAAATATACATTTTCTCGATGCCATAAGACAAATTCCCTCCTATACAAAATTCTTGAAAGACCTCACCACGGTCAAAAGAAAAACCAGTATTCCTAGGCAAGCTGTTATGGCTGCACAAGCCTCATCTCTCATTCAACAACAGAGTGCCCCGAAATTCAAAGACCCTGGTTGCCCCACCATTGAAATAAAAATAGGAGAGACGATTATCCAGAGAGCCCTATTAGATTTAGGAGCCAGTGTAAACCTACTTCCCTACAATGTGTACAAAAAGTTAGGTTTGGGGGAATTAAAGCCCACAAATATTACCCTTTCCTTAGCAGATAGGACGGTGAAGTATCCCAAGGGAATTGTATGTTCTATTTGCTCGCAGTTCCCGTTTGATACCTGATAAAGCAGAGGATGTAATAGTGAAGGTAAACGAGTTTTACTATCCTGTGGACTTCGTTATCCTTGAGACCGAACCTGTAATACATCCAGACAATCACACACCTATAATTTTAGGTAGACCCTTCTTAGCCACAACAAATGCTGTGATCAATTGTCGAAATGGGATGCTGAAGTTATCTTTTGGCAATATGAAAGTCGAGCTTAATGTCTTCAACATAAGTAAACAACCACCAGACGATAAAGAAATCAATGAAGTTGACATGATTGAAGGTTTGGTTCAGGAGACTTTCTTACAAACTTATAATAAGGACCCTTTAGAGGCTTACCTTGCCCATTCCGATGAAGGGGTCGAGCATGCGCCCCCTAATTCTGTTCCCCTTATGAGCATAGATCGTCATCAGCCGACTGTTCTTCCTCGAACTCTTCTAAAACCATTCTTAGATAATGGTTGAGAAAAAAAAAGGATCTACATTTTGTCTGGCTGAAGACATAAAACTTAACGCACTTGGGAGGCAACCCAACATGTAAATATTAATAATAATAATAATAATAAAATATATATATAATAAAAAAAATGTAAAATTTGACTAACATGCAGGTTTGAGGGTTTTTGGCCCCAATTGTCAATTTACCTACCCATATCAGGTAACTTCTCCTCTGTCCTATTACTGCATTAAATTTTCTTTAACATTGAGGACAATGTTAGATTTAGGTATGGGGGTGAGAATATTTTTGATTTTTCTGCCTAAAAAGATTTGAAAAAAAAAAGGGATTTCAAATTTTTAACTCAAATTCTAATCTTTTTGGCTGTATAAACTAGGAATTGCTTTGACAATAGCTTTGAGTTGAGGAATATGATTGCAGTTCTAGCTTGAGTTTTCATCCCACCTATCTTCTGCTAATATGATAGAGACGATTTAGCACCTACACGTAAGCACATGAATAGTGGGGTATGTAAACTTACAACTAATATGAATACTTTTAATCTTCTGGATAATTTAAAGTTATATGTGTGATGAACATCCTATTAAAAAAAAGAAAAAAATAAAACGAGTTTATTTTAAGTCTTCTCACGGAGTAACCGGGCCTCTTGCTTGGCAAGCAGCGAGTGTTCACGTAAAAAGGTGAAGATGGCTGAGATCAAACTCTGAGTGACTAATTTGGCCTTGGAACCTAGTTGACTTGAGTTATTAAGTCTGTTAGGATGTCTTTACACCTAGTGCCCTGAGCCATCTGAATCGGGAGTCATTGGCCTAACACTCGCTACATGGGTTAGCTAGAAAGCTTAATAAGGCTAGATATTGCACAAGTCATTCTTCTTAGCATTCAGTCTGATTAAAATATATATATATATATATAAATAAATAAATAAATCTGGGGTGTTCATTACCATTTAACTCTAGAAAGTCTTGAAAATTGAAGTGATCATGTTGGAAGTAAGGGAAAGCCACTCATTTATCTTGCACCTCACTACATTCTTGACTTGTTAGCAGATAGATGGGGTGTAATGAAACTTGAGTTAGAGTCTGTTTAAATATGATAGCAACAAGTCTCTATTGTCCTTGCAATTCTAGTTTCATACAGTAATACCTGTTCAAATTTTGAATTAAAAATTGAAAATCCCTGACTGATGAAGTTTGTGGGTAACTTTACTGCAAACCCTCACGAGACAACACTCGTCCACTAGGATAACTTAGGGGTTTAAAGGCTTGTTGCACGTGCTAAGTGCAATCGTAATGCTCAACGAAAGTGAGTATTTATCTTAGTATATTTATATAACACTTTTGCACTCTCATTTTATCATTTTCGCACTAAATTGCTAGAGACTAGAAATATGCTAGTTGGGGGGTGTGATGAGAGCACAAAAGTGCAATCGTCATACCATCTTAATTAGTATTATAACTAATCATTAATAATAAAATTAACTAATTAACGTTGTATTTGTGCTTCAGTGCAAGTAATCCAAGAAACCAATTAACATTGGGTTTGAGCCCAATGCCCGGCAGCCCGAGCTCAAGTCAAGCCAGCATCTTCACGTGATGGAGCTCAGCCCCACGATGCAACCAGATCTCTTCCGTCATCAACGGTCTTCAGCCTTCAATCCCAACGTGCTCCCAGAATTTTCCAGCGTCCGAGCCGCATCAAAATTCTAACTTTCTTCCCCATGAGTGAGCCCAAGCATTCAAGTCCAGCCGGTCCATGCGATCACGGGAGACCCCAGCCCATTCCAAGCTTGACGCGATGAAGCCATCCACAGCGCATCCAGCTTCCACGCCATCAACACGATCTATGCAGCGTCCCAGATTTCCTTCGATCCCAGGCGCCCGTTCGAATGCAGCCCAGCACTCCATCCGCCCGTGAAGCCAGCCCCTCTCCCGTGATCCAAGCCTCCCACGGCCGCTCGTCCCAGCTCCATCCCGGCTCCTCCGCCGCCCAGCAGCCCGAGTATGCCGCCATCAGCAGCCGTCCCCGCCTTCCACGCAATCGTCCATCGCGTTCGCTGGCAAAGCCGCGTCCCAGCTGCAAGGCATCTCCAAATCCTCCGCAATCCCAGCCTCCCAGCATCCGTTTCTCCTCCCAACGGTCTCACAGCGCCCCTCGTCCGTATTCATCCGCATCATCTCTCTTCCACGATTCCCTCCTTCCCGTGATCCAGCCGCTTCTTCTTCAGCCCTCTTCCGCGGATCATCGCCTCCTCCCATCTCCTCTTCTTCCGGCCACAGCAGCAGATTATCGGAGCCGATCCAGCCGCAATCCGCGATCCACCCAAGCATCGCGTCCCTTCCCAGATCTTCCATCCGTGAAGGAAGCCCCAGCGATTCCGTGATCCCAGCTTCCACCGCGTCCACCCTCTCCTTCCTCCAATAATCCAGCCATCCACGTGCTTGCTAGGGGTCTATATAAGGGAGCCATTGGCAAGGGAGAAGAGGAGCTCGGTGGAGCCAAAGAACAGAGGGGAAGAGGCCATCGGTTTGGGAGAGAAGAGAGAAAGAAAAACAGAGGAAGCTCTATTTTGGGGAAGAAAAGAAAAAGAAGAAAAAATAGTATTTTATGTTCCACCGAGAGGAAGAAGTTTTCTTTGATTTTTGTTATTTCTTTCTTTTTTTATTTTATTTGCAGAAGAAAGTTTTCTTTGATTTTTGTTATTTTTTTTTATTTTATTTGTAGAAGAAAGGCAGCATCATGCTACCAATCTTCATTTCTACCTTTGTAATCAATTTATTTCTATGAAATCTATCATTTCTCTTTCATGCAAATCTTGTTCTCGGTTCAGTTTAATTTCTGTTTTCTTTATGCAATCTTTTAATTTTTCTTTCATGCAATATATGAAATTTTCTTTTATGTAATTTATGTTCTAGGCGTTTGATTTCTTAGCACTGGTTTTCATCCATTTTAACTTATGCCAAAACTCTTCTTTGATTAGTTAAATGCTCTTTGAATCTAAGTACCTGTCTTTTAGTTAATTTCAATTAAAAAAATATTCTCGGGTAAATAGAGAATCATTTAACATCCCGACGTAATGTTTTTTTTCTATCATTCAAAAATCGCTTTTGAATTCGAGTGAACGTTTTAATTTTTATGTAACTCCAATCGCCTCCCTGTGGATCGACCTCTTACGACCACTATTCTTCGAGTAAAATTAATTTAAACTTTGTTTGTCGGTTCTAACAACGATCTATTTAGTATATTTTTAAGTAAACAGGAATCGGACAACAGTCATCAGCGTAGAACATGGTATTCCAGGAACTTGCAACATAAGATTTGAATAACAGAATTATGTACATGGATATTCAGGTATGTCATAAGTATGGATTGGAAAATGCTAAGTTAGTAGTTTAAAAAAAGAATGTTGAGTATAATATGTTTCATACAAAATTATAATTTCATAAACCAATAGATATAAAGAACATACGTGGATCATAGTATTTAATCTGCATATAAATATTTAAATTGAGAATCCATCTTATTGATCATAATTTAGATATATTAAGCATATATAAATTGAAAATCAATAGATTATAATGCTAATATCATAATAAAATATAGTTTTGTATCATTTTAACCATTCATTTTTGCAAATACTTGATGCATAGGTTAGAAACTACCAAAATATATGATATTTAATTTTTTGGTATTTTTAGCTGTATAAATCATGATCAAGATGTAGATCTTCAACTTGAATACCTCTCTTTTTTTTTTTATATTAAGAGGAATAGATATCCTCTCCTCTAGATAGGTGATAATCCATCCATCCATCCATATGGACGTATGTACTTATGTACTTGCATGTGTTTTAACGTATGTACATACATGCATATATAATATATCGAATAGATTCTATTTGCCAAACTTATTGATGAAATGCTACAGTTGTTTTTAGAAAAACAATAGATGAAAAATCATGTTAACAATAATTAGCAATATATAGCATTTTTGGTAAATATAAGAAATAATATATGATATTTTTATCTTCCTATTTGTCATCTACATAAATTAGTGTCTCTCCATCCCACCTATTTTTCTACTAATTTTAAATTTAGATAATTTTCAAGTACTCTCTTTATAAATCTCCAAACATATATCCTACAAATTCCTCCCCATGCCACATACATTTGCATCTGTTGGGGGAAAATAAATCGCCCCGAAGCACGTAAGCACATCGCCAACACGTGATCGGAGGCGTCCGATCCGAGCATCCGATCTGAGGGCGCCCGACCTGGAGGCGTCCGACCTGAAGGCGCCCGACTTCAGGGCTTCCGACATCAGAGCTCCCGACCTGGCGCCCGACTTCGAGACGTCTGACTCAGGCACCCGACCTTAGCATTCCTGACCTTGGAAGCCCGGCCTCACCATTCACCTGCTGCGGTCACATCATTCTGCAGCTTGACCGGGGACCATACCCTGCTACCGCTGTCAACAATTAATGCGCATGGCCTCTACTGATCTCCGGCTCACTACATAATTAATGCGCATGGCCTCTGCTGATCTCCGGCTCACTCAACAATTAAAGCTATCTATGGATCTCATGCCCTTTACGGTAAACAGCTGACCCGCTCGGCTACGTCCGATCAGCCACGATGACTCACTAGCTCCGGCCTAATCTCCTACGGCAATGCATTAATTCACACGATCGTGCATTAATTCGGACGACATGCTCAATCATGACGGTAACCCGTTCGCCCCGTCACATCACAGGTACACCTGTACCCCTCTATAAAAGGAAAGCCCCTCATCCTTAGAGGGGCTGGACTCTGAAACCCCGAGAGAATACTTTTCTCTCCCTCCGCACATTTGCCCCTTCTAACTTAAGTATCGGAAGGCCGGCGCTGGAAATCCCGGCCACCGGCTTTTTGCAGGTCCCCCGGAGGAGGACGCCCGTCGACGGACCGCCACCCGCCATCTCACACCGGAGCTCCTCCTTCTCAGCCAAGTGGTCGCCCCCGGATCCAAATTTCCGGCAACGGCATCCATTATAACCAGTACAAAAAAACAAAGCCTGTGGTTCTATAGCCGAATAATATTTATGCATAATCAAAAGAACTATGGAAAGATTTTGTAGTACACATGTTAAATATTGTAATGGTGTGTTTGGCTCGTCATCAGAATCAGAATAGATTGGAATGACCATATTTTCCTCCAACACATTTAGTTTGTGATCACAATCGAAATCGTAATTGGAATGAGAATGGAAATTAATTATTAGACAAAAGTAGAGATTGGATTTCGAGGGATTAAGGCATTTTCATTTTCCTTTGGAATCAGAATAAGAAAGAAACTCTCTTCGATCAAACAACTGAACGAGTTATTTATTCTTGTTTCCATTTCAGAGTCCAACTTCTCCAAACTAAATATGCCCTAAGAGTGGTTCAATTGTTCCAAAACGATCCCGCCTATGGCAAGATAATTTGAGCCCATTCTTTATGGATGCCTTGCCAGATGGGCATTATTTCTGAATTAAAATTTTCATAGCAAATCTCTTCAATATCAGATCAAATTTGCACCCAATCTTAAGAGAAGCTATATCCTACATTACATGCACCAAATGGCTGTGCAACACACTGCTTATTTCTGTCATCAAGTGCATTATCATAGAAATAAACAGCTGTGATTGGCGTGGGGCACTGCAACGTCGTGTAGGATATCACGTCACCTAACGCCATCCCAAACTCGCCTCATGGTAAAGAGCCGTCAACACCGTAAGGTTTTGGTTCATTGATTTTTTCCAAGAAAAATAGCTGAAAAGGTCGTGTCCTAAAAGTATTATTGACCAGCCCATGCAGCAATCTTGAAAAGGACAAATGCTCGAGACGACTTGTTAGCATACATGAAAAGTATTCGTTTTTTTTGATCCACCTGCAGAAGAAACTTCTCATACACATATAGCCAGCTCTCTATAATATAATTTAATAGAGAACTATATTTCTAAATTTTTCAAACAAGTAAACTCTTGAATGCTATCATTTCTTGTCACTCGAAAAAAAAAAAAGAAGAAGGGAGAATTGGGGTTCAAATTTGGCTGGAGTCAGACTCTCAGAAAATTAGAGTAGGTACAAGATAGAAGGCAGAGTTTTAGCCTTTAAATTCTGCTGCATGCCAAAGATATATGAGCAGCAATGAAAACTATCGTGCCATGAGGCATTCATGGCGTGATGATACTTACAACGCCAAGGTTTAAGCCTTCTGTCTGAGAATTATTGAAAATCTTGTACCCAGAAGCCATCTTTATTCACCATGACTCTTTCTAGGAAGCTTCCTCTTGTATTTATGCACCATGACTCTTTCTAGGAAGCTTCCTCTTGTTAAATAACTTTAAATCTTGTAGCCAGAAGCCATAGGAAGTTTCCTCTTGTATTTATGCACCAGCACTCTTTCTAGGAAGTTTCCTCTTGTACAATAAGTTTCCTCCTTGTAGGAAAAGAACAACATATTCAAGTTTTGGCTGTGCTGTCTCTGTGATGTCTTGAGATATAGGCTGTGCTGTCTCTGTGATGTCCTGAGATGTAATATAATCTGAGCCTTCCATTTTCCATAATGTGATTGTGCAACTAAATTTTAGTTCTGTTAATTAAAAAAAAAAAGAAAGAGAGAAGAGAATTGTATTTCTACCGATCTTTTATAATGTACAGGAGCAACTTTTGTATAAACTAGAAAGCTGACAAAATTTGGTAAGGCCGACTATGTTTGACACAATATCTTATAATGATGGAATTATATTTTTGCCTGTCTTTTACAATGTACAAAAGCAGCCTTTATATAAACTAGGAGGCTGACAAAATTTGGTAAGACCGACTAAGTTTAACACGATATCCAATTAAGTTTGGCACAATGTCGTACAATGATTCTAACAAGTTCGAATAGATTAGACCCCTTGAGACCTTGGTTAGTGGCATGGGTCATACCATCAGAACTAAAATTTAGTGATTATTTTGATTTATGAAGTTACCAAACTTTGTCAGGTTCTCATCATCTTCATTCCAGCCGCGTGAAATAAATGAATCTTGAGCTCGGCATCGTTAAATGATTGGACGAATTAGGCCTTATATGGGAGTAAGATCATTCCAATTGGATAGTATAAAGATCGTATGCCAATTCCTAAGGCTCAATTGTTCCCAGTCAGACGAGTTATAGGCTCATTTCAGTGATCTTTGCTTGTAAAAATGGAGAAACTTCGCAAAATGGTTCTTCTACAGACCATACCTCAAGTATTTGATGGTGTGCTATCTCATCAAAGACAATAGCCCCCTCCATAAATTCACAGTAACATAGCATACCAAAATCTTCTAGCCAATGTTCTAGTATAACAGCATGATTACTAGCATCATGAGCAACTTTTTAATCAAAAATGCTGACAAAGGATAATACTGCGAAAAAACTTTGTAATCCAATAAAATATGTTGCTTTTCAGCTTGAAAAAGACCTTGCAAAGAGCTCCATGCTCTTGACATATCTATATTTATCATCCAACACGAACAATCAAATTGTCCACGATTCTTCAACAAGCATCACACTGAAGGAGAAAAAAAAGAAGGGGGGTGAGGGGGGAGATGACATGAACAGAAAAAGGATGATCAAAAGCACAAATAGGTAAGAAACATGAAGAAAATATTTTCAGGAAGAGCAGATCTAAGAAGGATATGCAAAGCATCTCACAAAACTATAGGAAGTAATGGTAAAAACACAATGAAAAATTGCAGCATTCTTCAAACTATATGTAACCGACAAATAAGCTTTCTTGATAAGACAACACCAAGAATGAATTGCAGATATGCTGAATGAAGATGAGCTAACAAACCACAAGGACCAGCGGCATCCATGGTTTGCTAGTTCCACTAATATCACAACTGATACGTTTAAGAGAAATAACAGGGCAAACAATTACCAGAAGCATGTGGGCCGGGAGAAAACAACTGTAAGGAATACCTTTGATGCAAATCTTTCCTGTAGTAGTATGTAACTTTATCTTATTAGGCAGTCCAAGAATGTTCGAGATTTTAACGACCCTAATATTTTCAGAAGTAATATATTAGCAAAAAAAATGCTTCCTATAAGACTGAAGTATTCTAATGCAGTTTTGTTAAAGTAGATGCTGGAAACCAGAAAGTAAAGAATAATTCTATCTGGACCAAACTGTGAAGGAAAGTATTGGAAGTAACAGAAATTGTCAAAAGTTAAAATCCATTAAGCAGACAGGATTTCCATGCCAGCAGCCATTGCTCTTACAGGAACTAAGGCACTTCTACAAATTCACTTATTCACTTAATTGGCAAAACATGTGACCTAACCAGACAGTTGCATCGGGACAGAGATGTGCACTCTCATGTAGTTGAATTTCATGGTGGAAAGTCCAGAACTGCTCCCACAATACAGACAATAAGCAAAATGGGAGAATAGCGGATATTTGAAGGGAGATGATCGACCTAGATTATATTGCAATAACTTTACAAGCCAAGTGCATTCTAGAAAATATAAAACAACGCAAGCAACAGCCAGAATGAGCGTAAGCAGTTAATCCTGGCGAAAAAGGATTAACCAGAACTCTCAAGGAATACAGATACATTGCAAATTGCTGTCACGGCAACAAAATCATATTTTCTCTCCAGTTTGTTGACTGAATTCCCTTTGGAGGAGCCTCACAGTTTGAATTCCACCCTGGGGCATAGGCACATATTTGCCAACCAACTAAGAAGCATAAGGTAGACAGAACTTAACACAAACAAGACTAACCTCAAAAGTAACACAAAATAAACATTAATATATCATATACACGACAAATCAAGAAGAAAACCCTAGCATGGAAGAACCAGTTTGTGCTTGTACATTGATAGCAAGGCAAAGGCACTTGGACATTTCCAATCAAATGCTACCAATCTTGTAACATGATAAAGGAATCATCACATCTCCTATGACAAACTCATAAATACCTCAATAGCTTTAGATTAAATGCGTATCCTCTCCAGATACATGCAGGAAGCCTAAGATTGCTCAATGAGTTATAATATACTTACAAAACAAACTTCAAAAGCTTGAAAACAAAAGAAAATATTCTCTCAAGGAATAAGTGCTAAGCTATAAATTCATTCAAAATCGTACATGGCACTTCCAACACAAGATAGATAAGAGGTATTAATCAAGTCAACATCAAAACTGAATATACAGAAAAACAACTTTTTCTCGAGAAAATTATAGAATGAGAATGATCTAGATGGTGGAGGAGTTCTAGTTGGGACATGAAAGAGAACTAAATCATACCCAAACTTCTCTTATGAAACCCAAATTCAATATATATACAGGCATAAGTTGATGCTTCCATTTGACAACCAAGGGCTACTAGTTCAATGCAGATGGGGCCACAAAAATTCCCCACTTCCTTGACAGAGAGATGAGGTCAAAAGAATGAACTTGACTAGCTAATTGCAAAGTAAACACAACAAACACCTTATATAATTACATCAAAGGCTCTTCAATCGAACTGAGAACCATATAACAAAGAGTCCATCCATGATCCAAAAGAACCATCTTTATCTTTAAAGAGAAGTGAAGCATATTACTGTACAAAGACAAGCCGGCTGATGCCTCCATTGCCTCTGAGATCCCCTTTCTCCTGTTGACCCCACAGCTCTGCTTCTCCTCCATCCTCCTCCTCACCCTCCTCCTCATCGGGGTCCTTGGCCTTCGGAACAGTCACCACGAGCTCTCCATCGACGCAACTGGCGATAGCCAACGCCGGCCTGGTGCACGGCGGGAGCCGGAACCTCCACCGGTCGAGCTCGAGGTCGTCCAGGTCCCGACCAGCGTCCCCGCCGCTGCCAGCGGGCCCGTCACCCCGGACCACAACCTTCATCACACCGGGGTGGATCCGGACTGCGTAAGCCCGGAAGGTTCCGCCGGCGAGGTCACCGGCGGCGGCGACGAAGCGGAAGTCGTCGGGACCCTCGTGGATGGCGACGTCGGCGTCGGCTGCGAGGGGAAGCTCGAGGACCTTGCTGAAGATGTGGGGCAGGCGGCGGAGCTTCTTCTGCCGGCCAAGCACGACCACCTCAGCCGCCGAGAGGGCGGCACCGACGTCGTACCGGAACGTGATGTTCCGCTTCTTAGGAGCCGGATGGACACTCATGGCTACCGCCGCCCCCCAAATCCAAAACCCTAACCGTAGATGTAGCCGATCTTGAGAGATGGCCGATTCTGGAAACCCTAGGTTCGTCCTGGGATCAAGAATCTGAAGGAAAATCAACCAAAAAGGGGAAATAAATCAAAAAATTTCATTTAGCAGCTGCGAGATGCCCTTTCGGAAGGAAAACCCAAACCCTAGCGTGTTTCTTCAAACCCTGACCCTTGACTGCGGAGAACATTAAGGGAAGGAGAGGACGATCCAAGTGGGAAGATAAGAACAAGGTCCTTCGGAGTTGGCCTTGAGGGTTATTTCGGGGAATGGAAAAGTTGGAGAGGACCGTTATAGAAAATGTTTTTTTAATGAAACCGTTATAGAAAGTTTGCCTCATGTCTGGCTTCTTTACATCGTATCCGCCTGGCATAAACAAAGAAATTTCCTAATTTTTGAGAAATTTACATACTTTTTTTTCTTCTAACGGCAGAGGATATCAGCCATTGATTGACTTTTGGAGCACAATGTTGATGTTTTTGAATCAAAGTCTTGGATAAGTATTATAACAATAGGGTTAAAAATACATGTCTCTCTGAATTTTGTACTGCTGAGCTGTGAGAATTTTTTTATATCTGGAATTACTATAATATCAATCTTATATTTTTCATACTACTTGAAAAGGTTCAAAATCCATCCAGTTTACAATGAGAACTCACAGAAATCTCTTGTAAATATGCAATTGCTACAATATATACATCAAAATAGCAGCCAAGTGGGTACATGAATCAATATTTTATGCAATTGCAGCGAGCTGTGATCGAAATTAGATGAATTTTGGACCTATTTGAGCAATGTGAAAAGTGCAATGTTGACATTGCAGCATTCAAAATGTAGGGAAGTATTCAAAATGTAGGAAAGTATTCACAACGTAGTGCAAAATGCAGAGAGGTATTGATTTTTAACCATAGTAACATGATAATTATAAAGCTAGATTACCTATTATACTCAGAATGTATGAAGAGGAAGAACCTCTCAAGTAAAGCCTTGTGCATTGATGGTGAACTATTGTATGATATTGGCCCAAAAATTTAACCTTCACAAGTCTAAGGTGAAGTTCAACCCTAAAATCGTTACTGTTGGGGGGAATAAAGTTTCCCCCAAAATGACATAAATGCCCCTAAGAAGCCGTACAACCTCCGACCCCGGACAGCCGAAGTCAGCGTCCGACCTCGGAACGCTCGGCCACAAGACGACCGACCCCGAAACCTCCGACCTAAGAGAAACCCCGATGTCCGAGGACCGTACTCTAACACCCCTCCGGCATTTATTGCGCATGGCCGCTGTAATCTTCCGACACACTCAACAATAAATGCGGATCTCCGGCTTACTCCATAATAAATGCGGATCTCCGGCTTACTCCACCATTAATGCGGATCTCCGGCTTACTCCATAATAAATGCGGATCTCTGACTTACTCCACAATAAATGCGCACGGCTCCTGACATCTACGGATCCCCAGCTCTCCACGGCAAATCGACCCAGCAGGGTCTAGTCGACTATGATAAGTCTCTGATCTCGGCCATACCGCCGACATCAGTGCAATGATTCGCCTGACCGAGCGCCGACCTGAACAACATGCCAAGCCGTACTACGGCCTCGCCCTGTTACATCACAGGTAAACCGACCCCCGTATATAAAAGGGAGCCTTGGCCTCTCAAGAGGGGATTGGAACATTCATACACCCAAAAATCACTGTTTATCTCCTTCTCCCCACTATTTGCCCCCTCCCTGACTTGAGCGTCGGAGGGCCGGCGCCGGAGAACCCGGCCACCGGTTCGTGTGCAGGCACCCGGACGGAGGACGCCGCCAGCCAACGGATCGCCGCCCCGCTGCGAGGACCTGCTGTTCCTTCTCTCCGACCGCCCCGGACGGAGGACGCCGCCCGCCGACAGACCGCCGCCCCGCCGTGAGGACTAACAGTCGTTCCCTCTCCTCGACCGAAGATTGCCCCCGGGTCCAATTTCCAGCAACAGTTGGCGCTAGAGGAAGGGCCCGAGTAGCAGTCATGAAGTTGAGAAGTAAAGGAACCTCTAACGTCTCCCGGCGTCCCCCACAAAGTCCTGGACACTCCGTCCAGAATTCTCCAACTCCGGCTGACCCAGCTCCTCAGGTCCAGCCGGAACAGTTCAATGCCCTGGCACAGCAAGTCCAGGCCCTGGCCGCCGCCGTTCAGGGCCTGCGGCGCGTGGAGGCTTTACCGGCACTTCCCCCGCAGGCCCAGGCCCCGCCGGAGTGTCTCCCCAACGGCCCGGTTCTCCCCAGCCAAAATTTGCATGGCTCCTCCAGAGCCAACAATGGAGAACGAGCTTCTCCCCGGAGAGAGTTACCGGGAGAAGGTTTCGACCGGAGACCCCAACTTTCTGAGGCGGAGTCAGCCCCGGATCACCGTGAGCTGGCGCAAACCACAGCGACAATCCCACGGGTGGGGGTGCTCGACCGAAAAGTCGAGCATCTGGAGCGCCAGATTGCGGCACTCCACAGCAAGAAGGCAAGACAGGAAGGGGACTTTGAGTTCACTACCAAGTCCCCCTTCTCCCGCCAGATCAAGGACGAGCCAGTTCCCGCGAGGTTCAAAATGCCTCAGGTGGAGCCCTACAGCGGAATCACCGACCCCCTCGACCACTTGGAGAGTTATCGGGCCCTCATGGCCCTACAAGGGTCCTCGGAGGCCATACTCTGCAAGGCCTTCCCAGCAACCCTCCGAGGGACCGCTCGGCTTTGGTTCTCTGGTCTGAAGCCGAACACGGTGTCCTCTTTTGAGCAGCTCGGCAGGCAGTTCGCCACCAACTTTGCTGCCAGCCGGCGCCAGCGACGGACATCAGACTCCCTCCTGGACATCAAGCAGAAGGAGGGGGAGTCCCTCAAAGAGTACCTGGACCGCTTTACCGCCGCCACATGGGAGGTTCGCGAGCTAGACCAGTCGATAGCCATGTCGGCTCTGAAGACTGGGGTCCGCTCCTACCGATTCCTCTTCTCCATCGAGAAGAGCTTCCCGGCCGACTTCACCGAAATGCTGGCCCGAGCCCGAAAGTACGCCAAGGCCGAGGAGGCAGTCGCCTCCAGGCGGGGGGCAATCGAGCCCACCTCGAAGAAGCGGAAGAAGCGCCGCGAGGAGCGCGGTCGACAAAGGAGCCGGTCTCCCCGCCGAGAGAAGAATCTCCCCAGACTGAGGAGCCCGCCCCGTCAGCAGGGGCGACCTCAGCAGAGGACACCTCCTCGTCCGAGGTCTTCACCACGGCCCCGGACGTACCAGGCGAGGTACGAGAACTATACACCCGTCAATGCTCCTCGGGCCGAGATCCTGATGGAAATTGAGGGTCGGGACTTCTTCCGACCCCCGCCTCCTATGCGAGACACGGGATTTCCCCGAAATTCCAGGAAGTACTGCCGCTTCCACCGAGATCGCGGGCACGACACGGAGGACTGCTTCCAACTCCGGGACGAGATAGAAGCGCTCATCAGACGGGGAGTACTCAACCGGTTCGTGAGGAACCGACATGAGGAAAGGAGGCCGGCGGAGAATGTCGCACCAACCGAAAATCCTGGCGGCAACAGGCCTATCGCCGGCACCATCAACATGATTGGGCGGACCTCGGCAGGAACAGCCGCCCAGGGAGCACCCCCGAAGCGCCCACGCACTGATGAAGTCATCTCGTTCTCGGACGAGGACTTAGAAGGGGTCGAGACCCCTCACGATGACGCTGTGGTCATCTCAATGATTGTAAATAGGTTTGATGTAAAGCGTGTCCTAGTTGACAATGGAAGCTCAGCCAACATTTTGTACTACCATGCCTACCAAAAAATGGGGTTGACAGAAGGACACCTCCGGAGAATCAATGCCCCGCTGGTCGGGTTTACCGGAGATGCGGTCCCGGTTGAAGGTGAGGCTAGCTTCCTTGTCACAGTTGGCCTCGCCCCCCGGGAGAGCACTGTGAGGACGGACTTCCTGGTGGTCCGTCTGCCCTCGGTCTACAACGCCATCCTTGGGCGCCCAGGGTTAAACGCCCTTCGAGCCGTGGTTTCAACTCGCCATTTGCTCATGCGGTTCCCCACCGGCCAAGGAGTGGGCGAGGTCCGCGGAGACCAACTGGTCGCCAAGCAATGCTACATGGCGGCCCACACAGTAAAGCAACCAGCCGAGGCACCAGACCGCCCGATGGGCCCTTCACTGCCCATAGAAACCCTCGATGCGAGGGACACCCTCTGGAAGAAGCAAGTAGAGCCCGGTGAGCTCCTTATTCAAATCCCACTACAAGAAAATTTTCCCGAGCTAACCGTGCAGGTTGGCTCCGGCCTCGGCGCCCATGAGAGGAATCGCCTCGTCAGCTTCCTGCGGGACAACGCTGACGTCTTCGCCTGGTCGCCCGCGGACGTGCCAGGAATTGACCCCGAGGTCATGGTCCACCGACTCCAGGTGAGGCCAACCAGCAGGCCTGTAAAGCAGAAGAAAAGAGGCTCCGCCCCTGAGCGACAACGAGCTGCGGCCGAGGAGGTGGACAAACTCCTCGGAGCCGGCTTCATCCGGGAGGTCTCCTACCCGGATTGGCTCGCCAATGTAGTCCTCGTAAAGAAGGCCAACGGAAAATGGCGTATGTGCGTGGACTACACCGACCTGAACAAGGCCTGCCCAAAAGACAGCTTCCCTCTCCCGAGCATCGACCAGCTCGTCGACTCCACTTCAGGACACCAACTGCTAACTTTTATGGACGCCTTTTCAGGATACAACCAAATCCGAATGGCGCCAGAAGACGAGGAGAAGACGGCCTTCATCACCGACAAGGGCACCTACTGCTACAAGGTGATGCCCTTTGGCCTGAAAAACGCTGGGGCCACCTATCAGAGACTGGTCAGCCAAATCTTTAAAGACCAGATCGGCCGGAACATGGAAGTCTATGTGGACGACATGCTGGTAAAGAGCCAAGCGGCAGAACACCACATAGCCGATCTCAGCGAGACATTCGCCAAGCTCAGAAAATACCAAATGAAACTCAATCCGGCGAAGTGCGCGTTCGGAGTCACCTCGGGCAAGTTCCTGGGTTTCATAGTGACCCAACGCGGAATTGAAGCCAACCTGGAGAAAATCCGGGCACTGCAAGAGATGTCGCCTCCAAAGACAGTTAAGGAGGTGCAGCGGCTCGCGGGGCGGGTAGCCGCCCTAGGAAGGTTTGTTTCTCGATCAGCCGAGCGTTGCCTCCCCTTCTTCAAGAGCCTCAAACGGCCGAAAGACTTCCGGTGGACAGAAGAATGCCAGCAAGCCTTTGAAGAGCTTCGGAGCCTTCTGGCCTCTCCCCCGCTGCTCACCAAGCCCCAGAAGGGCGAAATTCTTTACTTATATCTGGCCGTCTCCCCAGCTGCAGTAAGCTCGGTCCTCGTCCGGGAAGAAGACAAGCTCCAAAAGCCGGTCTATTACACCAGCCGGGTTCTCAGGGATGCTGAGACCCGATATTCTAAACTTGAGAAGACCATCTTCGCTCTCATCATCTCGGCTCGGAGACTCAGGCCTTACTTCCAAGCCCACACGATAGCTATATTAACCGACCAGCCTATGAAGCAGATATTGCAGAGGTCGGATCGTGCGGGGAGGATCGCCAAATGGGCGGTCGAGCTCGGGGAATTCGACCTAGAATATCGGCCCAGGCCGGCTATCAAAGCTCAGATACTCGCCGACTTCATCGTGGAGTGCACCCTTCCGGACGACCCCGAGCCGCCATCTGAGTCCGTGGAGGAGACCCCGAAGCAGCCATGGGTCCTGCACTCGGATGGGTCTTCGACCCCGGGGGGCAGCGGGGCCGGACTTATCCTCACCAGTCCAGATGGAGTGGTGGCCGAGCAAGCTCTGCGCCTCGAGTTCCCGGCCTCGAACAATGAGGCCGAGTATGAGGCTCTCATCGCCGGGCTCAAGCTGGCGAGAGAACTAAAAGTGGGAGACCTGACGGCCTTTAGCGACTCCCAGCTGGTGGTGAACCAGGTCCAAGGAGATTTTGAAGCTAAAGAGCCATCCATGCAAAAGTATCTCCAAAAGGTGCGGGAACTCACATCTGCCCTGAATTCTTTCAATATTCAGTATATTCCCAGAGCGAAAAACCTCAGGGCAGACCAGCTATCCAAACTGGCCACCTCCCGCATGAGCGAGCTTCCCAAGGGAACAGCGCTCGAGTATCTTCGGGTCCCCAGCACGGAGGAACCCGAGCCCACTATGTGCATCGACTCCGAGCCAAGCTGGATCGACGGGCTCGTCTGCTATCTTCAGGACGGAACTCTACCTCATGACGAGACGGAGGCTCGCCGAATCAAGCGCCAGGCTCCCCGGTATGTCTTGTACGAGAATAAACTCTATCGACAATCATTTACTTCTCCCCTTCTCAGATGCCTCCGCCCCTCCGAGGCGGACTACGCCCTCCGAGAGGTCCATGAAGGGATCTGCGGAAATCACCTGGGGGGTCAAGCCTTGGCCCATAAGATCCTGCGGCAGGGATACTACTGGCCCACACTCCAGAAGGACGCAACGGATTTCGTCCGCAAGTGCGATCGGTGCCAACGAAACGCCAATATCCAGCGCCGACCTTCAGCTCTGCTGACCTCCATCATCGCCCCCTAGCCGTTTGCCCAATGGGGGATCGACATCCTGGGGCCCTTTCCCCTGGCCACCGGACAGAGAAAGTTCCTGGTCGTCTCCATCGACTACTTCACCAAATGGGTCGAGGCCGAACCTGTTGCCCGGATCACCGAGCGAAAGATGCGGGACTTCGTGTGGAAGTCTATAATCTGCCGATTCGGACTACCCCGTATCCTTATATCTGACAATGGTCGACAATTTGACAATGTTCATTTCAGGGAGTTTTGCTCTGAGCTCGGCATTGATCATCGCTTCACCTCGGTTGCCCATCCCCAGACAAACGGGAAAACTGAGGTAACTAACCGAACTATTTTGCAGGGACTCAAAGCTAGGCTTGATCGGTCCAAAGGACAGTGGGTCGAGGACTTGTACAATGTCCTTTGGGCGTACCGGACCACGTTCCGACTGCCCACGAGAGAGACCCCCTTCAACCTAGCATACGGCACTGAGGCCGTCATCCCATTGGAGATCGGCTTGCCTTCTCTGAGGGTGGAGCATTACGACCCCGATACCAATTCCTCCCAGCTCAGGAGCAATTTGGACCTCGTCGAAGAGACAAGAGAGGTCGCCCGGGTGCGCATGGCGAGATATCAACAGCGAACGGCCCAATACTACAACTCCAGAGTTAAGCCCAAGCTCTTCAAAGTAGGGGACCTCGTCCTCAGGAAAGCCGAGGCTTCTCAACCAACCGAGCAAGGAAAGCTCGCCCCAAACTGGGAAGGACCGTATCAAATCGCCCGGGTACAACGGCCAGGGGCGTACAAATTGAAGTCCCTGGAAGGGACTCTGATCCCACGAAGCTGGAACTCCGAGAATTTACGAATGTACTACCAGTGAAACCCCAAGGGGTTCAAGATAATCAGGATAATGGACTCAGCTCCTTTTTCTGCAAATATTTCTCTCATTTTGATGACTGTAATCCTCTTCTAATATTGGGTCGTCTGTGATCCTCAGATCCCCCGGCCAAAATCGGGATGCCTCGAGGCCCGACCGTAGAGTCCCAAACTCCCTCGACCTCGGGAAGAATCGCAGGACGGTGAAACGTCGACTGGTGCAAGATTCCTCGACTAAGGTCGAGATGCCCCGAGTGTCGACAGTGCGTGCCCAGACCCCTCGACACTTCGGAAAGACGGGGTA
The DNA here is from genome assembly GCF_051530095.1 of Phoenix dactylifera. Lineage (NCBI taxonomy): Eukaryota > Viridiplantae > Streptophyta > Magnoliopsida > Arecales > Arecaceae > Phoenix > Phoenix dactylifera. Next base: position 10,876,846 of record NC_143207.1, on the reverse strand, counting down.
GTACCTTCGCAGTCCCCCGTGGCGCTCGACACCAACAACGGGGTAGTACCTTCGCGGCCCCCCGTAGCACCTCCTCGACTAAGGTCGGGATGCCCCGAGGGTCGACCGTAGAGAACCAGACTCCCTCGACCTCGGAAAGGCGCCGTGAGGGGTGGAAAGGGTGGCTCCACCCGGGGCGCCACAAAGTGGACCCCCGGAAGCGGTCGACGATCCCCGATCTCCGAAGCGAGCGATCCCTCGACTAAGGTCGGGATGCCCCAAGGGTCGACCGTAGAGAACCAGACTCCCTCGACCTCGGAAAGCGTCGCCGGTCGGTAGAGCGTGCCCAGACCAGCCGACCTGACGAACGATCCCTCGACTAAGGTCGGGATGCCCCGAGGGTCGACCGTAGAGAACCAGACTCCCTCGACCTCGGGAAGGCGCCGTGAGGGGTGGAAAGGGTGGCTCCACCCGGGGCGCCACAAAGTGGACCCCCGGGAGCGGTCGACGATCCCCGATCCCCGAAGCGAGCGATCCCTCGACTAAGGTCGGGATGCCCCGAGGGTCGACCGTAGAGAACCAGACTCCCTTGACCTCGGAAAGCGTCGCCGGTCGGTAGAGCGTGCCCAGACCAGCCGACCTGACGAACGATCCCTCGACTAAGGTCGGAATGCCCCGAGGGTCGACCGTAGAGAACCAGACTCCCTCGACCTCGAGAAGGCGCCGTGAGGGGTGGAAAGGGTGGCTCCACCCGGGGCGCCACAAAGTGGACCCCCGGGAGCGGTCGACGATCCCCGATCCCCGAAGCGAGCGATCCCTCGACTAAGGTCGGGATGCCCCGAGGGTCGACCGTAGAGAACCAGACTCCCTCGACCTCGGGAAGCGTCGCCGGTCGGTAGAGCGTGCCCAGACCAGCCGACCTGACGAACGATCCCTCGACTAAGGTCGGGATGCCCCGAGGGTCGACCGTAGAGAACCAGACTCCCTCGACCTCGGGAGGTATCACAGGTCAGCAAAGCGTCCACGAATCCGCCGACCTGATGTGAGATCCCTCGACCAAGGTTGAGGCGCTCCGAGGTCCGACCATAGGGTCTTAAGCCCCCTCGATCTCAAAAAGGGCTACAAATCAACAGAGCCTCCCCAGATCCTCTCAACTCCGGCAGGAGTCGCCGGGTCCATGGGAAGCCCGAGCCCCTTTTACAAGTCAAAAATGACTCCGGAGGTCGATGAGGAAGGGAAGCGACCTACTCCACCATGCGAAGCATGACCCCGAGAATGCAAGAGGTACACCCAACTAGACGCCCTCCTTGTCAAATTTTATCTACATATTGCCGAGCGGGATCTCGTCCAATGTTGGAGTCTTATTTTGCCCCAAAGCCGGGCTTCTTCGCTGGGTCGGCTTAAGACCGACCTCCCAACCTCATTATGCCTGCTCTGTTCGTCAAGTCTCCGCAATCCGTACTAAGGCTTCATAAAGTAGGGCCCAACTCGGCTCTTCTAAGTAAACTCCGACGTCCAGCTGAGAAAGTGGTCCCGGCCACGAATGTACCAGCCAAGCACAGGTACCAAGGCGATCTTTGGGAATCCCAGCCTTGTTCACCGAAATCTCGGCAGGGTCCGAGAACGATAACTATGAAAACCTTCGGCAATAACTTGTTTATTAGCCCGCGCTCCCTATGAGAGGTTCGGAGTTGAGTTCGGAAACCCGACTAAACTCCCCGAATAGCGGCACGAATAGACCTATTCCGGTCCCACTTGAAGGGCTAAGGCCCGACCTCGGTACCTTAAGATTTTCCTAAAGGCCAAACGTGGCAACTCCCACGACTCTAAGATCCGAGTTATAGGACTTAGAGAAATTTTCTAGAAACCTAAGCTCGGAGCTCCCTTTGGTCGAGACGACTGGAATCCGAGAAGGCTAAGATATAGCCAGGGAAAAGGGCAGCTTCGTTAAGCAGCTCAAAGATTAAAATACGAAGTTAGAGGTCGTCGAGGCGGTTAGCTAAGGTTCTAGCCTCATCCACGACAACAGAGGGAAAGACGAACACAGAATGACAAAAATATTTCTTCATTAACAAAGGACCGGAAGGCCAATTACAAAATTGGAAGTCGGCCACTCAAGGGCCGACCCCGAATACAATGAAAAAGAAAAGAAAAATATGCTTAAGTCCTAAGCGGCGGGAGCCACATCCGGGGGGTCATCCGGCACATTGATGACCTCATGATCTTCCTCCGGAACAGGCTCGGGGCCGGGAGCAGGAGCTTCGGGCGCCGCCTCCGGGACAGCATCGATCTCGGCCGCCGGAGCCGCCTCCATGACACCGTCCGCCTCGGCTACCCCCGTCGAAGGCTCGGCGGGGTCCTGCTCGTATATTCCCGCCTCGGACGTCAGGATGGCAGGAAGGGCTTGCACGTCGGACCCCCAGCCCCGGTCCTCCCTCGGACGGACCGTCGAGAAGTCGTACTGAGGGCAGTACCGGCGCACCTGCTCCCGGAAGTTCTCGAAGCCTCGAAGGAAACCGTCGACCGTCTCCTCCTCCAACATGTCGCGGAACTCTTGCGACTCTTTGAAGAGTTCCACAGCATGCTCGGCTCGTTCGAGGGCCCTCCTCTCCCGGGCCTCAAGTTGCCCGAGTCGGAGGCGCAAGACCCCCTCCTCATACTCGAGGGCCGCGACCCTGGCCTGGACCTCCCTTAAGCGCGCCTCCGTGCCGCGCATGGTTGCCCTGGTCAGGGCATGAGCCGCCTTCTCCTCCTCGAGCGCCCCCACCATGGCAAGGCGCTCAGCCTCGGTGGCTGTCCACCGAGCCTCGGCCGCGGCCAACGCCGCCTCCAGCTCGGTGACTCTTTTCTTGGCCGGCTCCAGTTGCTGGCCGAGCTGTTGAACTTCTTCCCGATACCCATGGGCGATGAACGCCATGGTGTCGAGCTCGAGAATATGCTGAAAAGAAAGAAACGAGGGTATTGTGAGTTGAAAAGCACATATGTACGCTAAAAACTCGGGGAAATTAAGAAGAAAGCTTACCCGGGCGGTGTTGCAGTAAGCACTGCCGACGACCTCCTCCAGCGAAATACCCCGGAACACGGCCCGGTCCGCTGGAAGCACCGCACGCCGCAACATGGAGCGTGCGACCTCGGCATCTTGAAAGGCCGAGCGCCCCTCGGAAATAGAAGAGTCCGGCTCGGCCGACTCTTCTCGGAAAGCCCGAGAAGAGCTCGGCACGATCGAACCCGAGGTCCCGGAGCCGCTCGCCTCGGTGCCTCGGGTAAGCCCGGGTCCTGGCTGCTGCGGCCGGACCACGGACGGCTCCCCCCGCTGGGAAAGGGGGGTAGGGCAAGGAGGGGCCGACGGGCCCGCATCACCAACAACCCGCTCCCGCCTCGGGTCGGCTGCAGGGGCCCCCGCCTCGGGGCCACTCGTCCCGGCCGACGAAGAAGCGCCGTCCGTCCTCGCCCTCTTCCGAGGCTGGGGCACAGCACCCCCGGCCTCGGCCTCTCGCCTCCTCAGGCGAGAGAAAGGTGATGTGTTGCTGGTCGGCATGCGTGGAATATCTGAAATCAAGAATTTTGTTAAGAGTCAGACCAGTGACCGTAAAGACGGAGAATAAGAAATAAATAAATAGAATAATGCAACCGCCCTTACCCTCGGGGCGCGCCGAGCTCAGACCCACGCTCGCCAGGGCGTCCTCCCGCAGGAGCTCGGTCAGGTCGTTGCCCCTCCCGAGGGCTCGCAAAGAGTCCAGGGTCCTCAGCTCCCTCCCCGTGGGCTCGGAGAGTTTGTTGAGGGCCTTCAGCCGAGGGTGTCCCCACCTTGGCTCGAACCCCCAAGGCGCCGCAGACGCCAGAAAGAAAAACTTCCTCTTCCACTCATGAATCGAGGAAGGGGCGCCTCGGAAGAGTGACAACTGCGCCGGGACGAGTTGGTACTCGGCCAGCAAGTTGCTCACGAACTCATGGGCGGGAAAACGCAGGCCCGCCCAAAGTGTCTCGCGGTAAACCGCGATCCGACCTGGGGGCGGCTGCGTCACCCTGTCTTCCGGCCCTGCGGTTTCAAGGCGAAACCCGGGCTGGAAGAAGAAACGGGAGCGGATTAACTCCAGCTCCTCTTCCGACAGACTCGACCCAACCTCTTCGGGACCGGAACCCATTCTCACGGAAGAGTGGAGCAAAAGTTAAGAGTAGAAAATGGAAGTTGACGAGGAGGAGAAAAGAGGAAACCCTAGTGAAAACGGGAAGAAAACCTACTGGACATTGCCGAAAATCGCTCCGGGCACCACCAGCAAGATTCAGCTGAGGGAGGAAGCAGGGGGGAAAGACGACGAAAATAAGAGGCAGCCAAACAAGACCTTTAGGGCAGACTCATGGGGTTTATATAGACCCCCCTGACGGCCCAGATCGACGGGGTCGGTTCCCATCCCCCCGACCGGGTTGCGCCACGTGTCGACCTCGGAAGCCGAGGCACCGTATTCACTCCGGTTTAATAAATCGGATACGAAATCGAAGCGTTGTCCCATCGGATCTCGGGGCCTCATCATGGGTCCACAGAATCAAATCGTCTTGAGGAACGAGCGGACGTAACCCCCGCTCCCCTCGTTTAATAAGATCTGGGACACGTGGAGCCCCGATGAGGCCTCCACTTCTTCGGAATTATGATCCAGTAACATGAAATCGAAAGCGTCCGACCTCGGGTTGCGCCGCGTGTCCGTTTCAAACCCCGTAACGGCACACTCATTAATGAGCCAGAAACGTCGATTACGGAATCGAGACACCGCCTCGACGAGCTCGAGGTCCCCCATCATTAATCCGCCGTAAAATGATCCTGGCGATTCAAGAAGCATGATGATACGAGCTCCATCATTAGCTCACCGAATAAAGCAGCCTCGAGACGCCAAAGGGCGCATATCTCACCATGAAAGCTCCGGAAAGCACAAGGGGGCGGGCGAGACCTTCCCCCCAACCCTAGTGACAGACTTTACTTCCCACGTCCGAGCTCCACAAGCCGCTCGAACTCGGAAGTCGGGGGGTAGTGTTGGGGGGAATAAAGTTTCCCCCAAAATGACATAAATGCCCCTAAGAAGCCGTACAACCTCCGACCCCGGACAGCCGAAGTCAGCGTCCGACCTCGGAACGCTCGGCTACAAGACGACCGACCCCGAAACCTCCGACCTAAGAGAAACCCCGATGTCCGAGGACCGTACTCTAACACCCCTCCGGCATTTATTGCGCATGGCCGCTGTAATCTTCCGGCACACTCAACAATAAATGCGGATCTCCGGCTTACTCCATAATAAATGCGGATCTCCGGCTTACTCCACCATTAATGCGGATCTCCGGCTTACTCCATAATAAATGCGGATCTCCGACTTACTCCACAATAAATGCGCACGGTTCCTGACATCTACGGATCCCCAGCTCTCCACGGCAAATCGACCCAGCAGGGTCTAGTCGACTATGATAAGTCTCTGATTTCGGCCATACCGCCGACATCAGTGCAATGATTCGCCTGACCGAGCGCCGACCTGAACAACATGCCAAGCCGTACTACGGCCTCGCCCTGTTACATCACAGGTAAACCGACCCCCGCATATAAAAGGGAGCCTTGGCCTCTCAAGAGGGGATTGGAACATTCATACACCCAAAAATCACTGTTTATCTCCTTCTCCCCACTATTTGCCCCCTCCCTGACTTGAGCGTCGGAGGGCCGGCGCTGGAGAACCCGGCCACCGGTTCGTGTGCAGGCACCCGGACGGAGGACGCCGCCAGCCAACGGATCGCCGCCCCGCTGCGAGGACCTGCTGTTCCTTCTCTCCGACCGCCCCGGACGGAGGACGCCGCCCGCCGACAGACCGCCGCCCCGCCGTGAGGACTAACAGTCGTTCCCTCTCCTCGACCGAAGATTGCCCCCGGGTCCAATTTCTAGCAACAGTTACCTATACTAAGAATCAAGATCTAGGATATATTGGGGATATCGAAATCTATGAATTATTTTTCTCCTCTCACATGCAATGCATTGTGCATGTCTTTTGCTTATATCCAAAAGCCTCCTAAGGCTTCAAATTTTTATCCATATTACTACTTAGGCTTCTCACTTAAAATTACTATGACTTGTGGAGAGAGGAAAAAACCAAGGAGATGACTCGGGGCGATAAGCTTTGTATGTTGAACTTAGGGCTTAATTTCCCATTATAGATAGTAGATAGATGGTAGATAAATAGAGGTTATTTATAATGAAAAATTGGTAGTCTAGGAGTACACAACTCAACTAGACTTTATCAATATATTTCCAAATATGGAGGAGTTTACAATGCTTGACCAATTTGAAATGGGCCGCCTACTAATATCCCGCTCTGGAACTCCTCTTTCTGCCACATAGCTTCAAAGGCAACGACAAGTGCCTACCCACTAACACTCCATGCTGTTTGGAGAACCCCTCATGTGTAATACACTCGATACTTAAGCAAGGGCCTCCAAAATGCTTTAGACCTCAAGCCATGTACCTATATTTATTAAAATTTGTGGGGAGAGCAGAAAAATGAAGGAAAGACCTCGAAGTCTACTAATTCTAGGGTTTTCTAATTCTAGAAAGTAGATAAATAAACATTAGATAAATATAGATTATAGATAATGGTAAATTCTTATCATTTTAGGGGTATCCAACTTGACTAAATATGCTCAGGGATGGTTGAATAGCCTAGAATAAGGCCTACTTGTGAATATCTAATGTTTCTTATTCTTTTCTCATTGAAAAGTGTCCCACTCTAAAAGTCACCTTTCTAGCCTAGGAGGGCATCTCTTTTGCCCGACGGACCCTGAATGCGAATCGACTCATTCTTGAGGGCGACTCGGCCACGGTGATGGATTGGGTCTGGGGTCGGGATCGTGTAGATGAAGGTAGGCCCCTGCTTCTTGACATTCACAGATTACTGTAGAAGTGTGGCACCCATCAGGCCACACACACCTACAACAAAGCGAATGATGCAGTTCATTGGGTTGCATCCTACGCGGCCCACCACTCTAGAGGCTTCATATAGATGGAGCGCGACAGGGTATTGGGCTTCTTATCTGTTTTGTTGCTTTCTGATTTTGTTGGCCGCATCCACATCCGCAGAATGAGAACTGTCGTTGTACCAAAAAAAAAGAGTCACCTTCCTACCACATGGTCTTGAGGCATCGGCTCATGGCCACCAACTAACACTTCATGGCATTTCAGAGATGAACTCTGCACCATGGAAGACAAACATGAATTAATTATTTAAACATATATTTGATAATCATAATTAATGATACATTAATTATTAAACTACGGACTCTAGGAATTTCATGTTATAGATAGTAATAAATTCGCTATCGGCCTAGCAGATGAGGGGAATTGCTTAACCACTAAAAAATCCTCTAAAAAGCTTTGCATTTTGAGCCACATTGCCATATAAGCTTCTTACTTAGATCTACTACAATGTGTGGGGAAGAAAAATAAAAATAATAGGGAAAGGCTTCATAGTCCACCAAACTTTGCATGTTGGAGTTGATTTTCTAGTATAGATATATAGATGGATAGACAGACAGATAAATATATAAAGAGAGAGAGAGAGAGAGATAAATAGATACATAGAGAGAGAGAGGGAGATTTTGGATGATAAAAATAGAAAAGCCCTACTAACCTCAAGAGTACTCAACAACTACGATCCATTTACTTCTATTTACACCACATTCAGCTAATTGTGATCTAGAGGTCAATACATCAACAGAGGTGCATGCTGTAATAGTAAGAGTGCAGATCGATACACTAATGATGCGAGACTAAATATTTAATGTATAAGTTCAAGAGGGTGAGAGCTATTAGCTTAAGATGGGACTATTAATGGAGTCCAAGAATGGTGGTCAACTACTCGTGACATAGGAGGAATAGATGTACTACCCAAAAACCAAGAAGAGTAGTAGCAGAATGGGATAACGCTACTTATCATGGTAATAGTGGAGCATGGGGCATATAATAGTAAACACAAATGCCTAAAATGAGTAATAACACTCATCTTAACAATTAATCAAAGTCAATTATAAACATCAAGTTGCAAACCTTTTAACCTAAAATACATAAAACAATTTTATTCTATCTTCACTTATCTTTGCATTAGCTTTACTTTACCTTGTATTTTATTTATCAGCCTTAAAAGTAGTGTTAACTTATATCTCTTCTACTGCAGCTCGGGCTATACTCTATCTCTATCCAAATATATCTTCTTCAAACGACGTTATGATGATGGCGAAAGTTCTCAAAAGTCAAGGCACATGAATCCATGTTACTGTCATATCCTCTCTTCGATCACTTTTTTTTAGTTTCTCTGACCCTTGTGGCACGTCTATGCATCTATCTACCTCTTACCATTAAACTTGTCGTATAAGTCAGACAAACACTTTCATTATGGAGGATTTTGTAATGCTTAAGGCTGCAAATGGGGCCGGGTTGACCCGTGACCTAACCCGACCCAACCTGCTTAGAGCCGATCCAAATTTTTGGACACGCGGGATTGGGTCGGATCCTAAAATAGGATCCGTTCTATTTTTCGAGTTGGGTATGGTTTTACTGGATCTCGACCCGACTCGGACTCAATCCGGCTCTTTTTTTGGATCAATTTTGGATCGTTTATCCAATAATCCGATCCGATTCGATCCAAATCTGAATTATCCGTCTAGATTCATAACCCGTAGGCTCACAATCTACCATATATATATATATATATATATATATATATATATATATATATATATATATATATTGGATGGAAATATGTTATTTTTTAAAAAAATAAATAAAAAGAAGAAAAAGCAAAAAAGAGGCGGGAGGAGCGGTGCAGGAGTACTTGTCGCCGCTCCCCACTCTTTTTTTATTTATTTATTTATTTTTTTTTTGCTAGTGCGGGTCGATCGTACTCGGCGAGAGCGGATAGACCCAATAAAGTCGAAAAATAAAATACCTTGGAGTGCCAAGGGCAACTCCCCATCACCAAGCCATAAGGTGTCTCCGGAGTGACAAGCTACAAACGCAGCTACCCAATCCGCAGCACCGTTACCTTCACGGTAAATATGCGTGGCCTGAAAGGCCCATCCATCCCTCGCCATGGCCCAGATATCCCGGAGCAGGGGATGGTCACACCCGCCACCCCTCGGACCCCCTGGATCTAACTAATAACGGTGGCTGAGTCGCCCTCCAGGATGATAGACCTAGCCCGTAGGACGCATCGGGCATAGCGAACGCCCGCCCAGGCTGCACTCAGCTCCGCACATGGAACCGACGTATCAAATAACTGACTGCCACCAGCAGCCACGACCCTGGCAGACGGATCCCGAATAACAAAACCCGCGCCTCCCCTCAAACCACCATCCAGAACAGACCCATCAAAGTTGACCTCAAGGAAACTCGGGGGTGGGGGTTCCCAGGTGAAAACACCGTACGGGATACTGCCGAGGCAGGGTGGGAACCCCAGATGTCCCGAGCTATCAAGGTCCCTCCAACAGGACTAGTAGAACACAGCTCAGCCGCCCGAGCGCAAGCACTCTCGACCACGAATCGCAGTGACATGCGTCGTTCACCAAACAGGCGAGCGTTCCTGGCCAGCCAAATCTGGTAGGCAAGACAGCTCGCTCGAATAGCCGCCTGACGAAGCACTGGGGACCCCGATGCCTGACGCATGGCCTGTAGGAACACATCCCTGCATCGCCATACCCCATGTGGGACCCCTGCCAGACGCCAAGTAGCCCTAGCCCATGTGCACCGAAATAGGGCGTGGTCCACCGTCTCGGTTGCACCACAAGCCCCACACACCAGTGGGATCCTCACACCCCGACCGCCGAGAACAGCACTCGTAGGAAGACGGTCCCAGGCCACCTTCCAGAGGAACAACGCTACCCTCGGATGGAGCCCCAATCGCCAAATCCAGGCACAATCCGGCCCTGGCTCACTACCTCGCCTAAGGAGACGGGAAAGGTCACCCATCCTAACCCGGGACCTGGTCGAGGAGCTCCACACACGAACATCAGGTCCGCCACTCTGTGGTAGAGGGAGTGAGCGAACCCGCTCCGCCAAGTACTGCCCGAAGAACCTGGCCAACCGAGTCTTGTTGCCCAAGGTGACAAGCCAAGAGGGGGGGGGGGGTGAATTGGTTTCTTCTAAATTTTGGTGCTTTAAACGTTTTCTTAATTAAGTGCGGTGGATGCTTCCTTAAACTATTTGAATGATTTAAACTAGTGCAAAGATAGAAGATGATGCAAGAATAAACGTAAGCACAAGCACAACACAAACACAACAATATATAGTGGTTCGGTGCTCTCCTTAGCACCTACGTCCACTCCCCAAGCGTCCCCTTGGGAATTCACTATAATCCCGCGGATTACAGTTGGATTGTTTTTCGGGCTCACAATCCAAAAACCTTTGTTGGTTTTACGGGCTCACCAACGAACCTATACACTTTGGTTTTCCGGGTTCACCAAAAACCTTTGTTGGTTTTACGGGCTCACCAACGAACCTATGTTGGTTTTACGGGCTCACCAACGAACCTTTACACTTTGGTTTTCCGGGTTCACCAAAAACCTTTGTTGGTTTTACGGGCTCACCAACGAACCTTTACAAAGTGTTTAATAAACAAAGGAAAGATTCAAACTCCTAAATGAGCATATGAAACAATATAAGCTACAAGGAAGAGTTAGAAAGTATTTATCGCTTTGAAGTGGCTTTGCTCTTCTTTGTCAAGGATGCTTCACTCTTCAAGGGAGGATGGAGCTCTTGATGACTCTTTGAATCTGCTCAACCCCTTTCTTTTGACTCTTGAATGAAGCACTTGGATGAAGCTTGCCTTGCTAGGGTTCTCTCTTGAATGCACTTGATGTATTTTCCCAAAAGCTTGCTTCCTCTGATGAATACTCCTTCTTAAATACTTCTCCAACCTCCAAATAATCCTTTCTGACCGTTGGATTGAAGAAACTAGCCGTTTATAGCCGTTGGGAGTCCAAAAAGCATTTCTGTACAACTAGCCGTTATGTTCAGCCCGTGTTTGGGTCGGCTCAACCTGTCCTTGGGTCGACCCAACTTTGCCTTGGGTCGACTCAAACATTCCTTGGGTCGACCCTCTCAGAAACCACAGAAACCTCAATTTCAGCCTTCCTTCCCATGGGTCGACCCAACCATTCTTTGGGTCGACTCAAAGTTCACTTGGGTCGACTCAACTTCTTCTTGGGTCGACCCTCTCAGTAATTCCAGAGAACCATTTTCTGTCTGTCTTTCTGTCTTGCCTTTGGGTCGACCCTCTCAGGGTTTGGGTCGACTCAAGCTTGGGTCGACTCAACCACTGTGTGGGTCGACCCTCTCAGTAAATCCAGAGAGCATTCTTCTGTTGTGTTTTGAGGTTCTTTGGAGGTTGGGTCGACTCATGCTTGCCTTGGGTCGACCCAACTCACTGTTCATTTGTGCCATTTTTGCAGGAGTGTGCCAGATGACTTCTTGATGTGCCGGGGTCGACCCAATCAACCTATGGGTCGACTCAAACCACACTTTGCTGCATTCTCAAGGTTAGATTCATCCAAATGAACAAGGCCATTTATCCATTTTCAATTAAACAAATATATTGAGAGTAATGAACTTATAAATGAAGTATCAATTTAACTTATAGCATGCTCTAGATAATTGCTTGTTAATCATCAAAATAACACTATCATCCTCAATCTCCCCCTTTTTGATGATTACAAAATAAAGAGTATAAGCCTATTGATACTTGTCTTTAAAATCAGTTTATAAAAGGGATTAAACTGCTGAATTTTAGCTTTTCATATATACTTGTGAAATCTCCCCCTATATCATTTAAATATTGCCAATTTGACTCTTTGAATTGCTCCCCCTTTCATTTATAATTCATTAGCGATGAAACTTCAAAAATTTGAGATAATATGAGTTTCAGGCTATGTATCGGGGTGCGAGAGGTGCGTGCCAAATTCTGAATTTATGTGTGCGAAATTCTGAAATTTGATATAAATTTTTGAGTTGATCATTTTCATTGTTGCAAATTGCTCCCCCTTGGATGTATATGCTTTCCTATATGATTTTCAATTTATTTTATAAATTATTTCTCTTTCTTTCTTTACTTCTCCTCTTATTACTCTTTCTTTACTTCTCCCCCTTTTTGTTACTCTATTAACTCTAAAGATATCTTTACTTCTCCCCTATTACTCTTTCTTTACTTCTCCCCCTTTTTGTTATCATCAAATAGGTACATGGGAAAAGATGCAATAAATACCAAACTTCAAACTTCATTGATCAAAATAGGAACATTTTAGTATATCAAAAGCAAAAGCAAATACAATATTCCTCAATCAAAGTTTAAAGATGCATGATAACCACCAAATACATATGAGAACTAGATACATATTCTAGTCTCTAAACAAGATCGTGAGACTCTCCCGGGTCGCTTGGCTACGGCTCTCTCGGGTCCCTATTTCTCCAAGATCTTGAAGTAATCTACTGTTTGGAGATGATTGGAGAAGATTTGAGAGTGGAAAATAAGGTTTTCGGAAGAGGACAAAGGGTAAACAGTGCCCTAGATAGCTCACGGGTCCCCCTTTTAACAGTGGGATCCCGACGTTGGGTCGACTCAAGAAACCTCTTGGGTCGACTCAACGTTGGGTCGACCCTATTCTGGGTTGGGTTGACCCAAGTGCAGAATTTTTCTTTTCTCTTCCTTTTTGCTTCTAAAAATTTTTCTTGCTTCCAATCCTTATAAATTCTTTCTGGGACAATGATACATGAGTAAGGAATCTATAGATAACAAGTTTGACTCATGTTTCATGGATTTTTAGAAATTGGAGGAATGTATCATGAGACTACTGGCTCCCTTTTATATTTCTTCAATAAAAAGAATCACATATACCTAATTCTCTCCTTAGCGTGCAGAATCTATCTTCACTCAAGGGTTTTGTGAATATGTCGGCTAATTGTTTTTCAGTGCATATATGCTCAATACATATGTTTCCATTTTGCACATGATCCCTAATAAAATTATATCTTATTTCTATGTGTTTGGCTTTAGGAATGAGATATTTAGGATATAAGCCAGAAGTGATCTCTAAATGTAGATTCCAAAGATATTTTTCAAATCAAGTGTAGATGGAATCTTTTTCAAGTTATTTCAAGGAGTATCAAGAATAATATTCAAAGAAGGCACGAATGAAAATTCAACATCTTTATATATATATATATATATATATTAAGTATATAACAAGATGAGAGCAATCTAATTAATTTTCAGAGTATAGTATAAGAGCAAATAAAGATCAAAACTTATATACTCGAAAAAACATAAGATTATGTTGAATCCTTAATTCTTAATGACTTCAAAGTTCTTTCATGATATAAAAGTATTGGGGCATATATACCAAAACATGAATTTATGCAGTGTAGGATATAAAATTCAAGGCTTTGAAAGTTCTTTTAGAGCTCTCTTAAAAACTTTCTTTTACTCCTTTAAAGATCATAGCATCAAAATCAATTAAAATGAATTGGCTCAGGATTGAAACACCAAAGTGCAAGCCAATAAGAACTCATAAGTAGATTCCAAGATAAATTTTCAAAACTAAGACAGATGGAATCCTTTTCAATTAAATTTTCAGAAATAAATGATTTACCGATGAATACAGATGGAAATCCAACTTTCAAAAGATATTCAATGAAGCACAAAGTTTAATACCACTTTACATTTAGTATTCTTTGTCTCATCTTTAGATGCGAATTTATACGATTAAGTTCTATATGATCTCTCACTCTGAAATTTTCTTTCTCCCCCTTAATTAATCATTCCATTTGAGAGTTTAGAGTTTGAAGATAATTTTCAATAAAGAGATTGAGTATTTAAAGCTCCCCCTCAAAAGATGCATTTTCTTTCAAACCTTTTTTTTTTTTCTTCTATAATATCAAGAATGTAGAGTGATCTAGAATTTTTCAAAATTTATAGCAATCACTCTTTTTAATCTTTCAAGAATAAATTATATTTCCTCTTATTTTTTTGAATATGTATGGAAATATTAATCAGAAAATAATTCTTTTGAAGCTCAAATTTCTTTCAAAAGTAATTACATTTTCTTTCCTATAAGAATTATTGAAGTGAGTTGAAATATTCTAAGCTTTAGGATCATTAACTCTCTTCTTAAAAATAGCTTTTCTTTTTAATGATAGAAGCATTTAATTATGTAGGAGTGTATATTCAAAATATTAATTTCTTAGTCATAGTTTTTCAGCAATATATATATGAAGCACCATAAATCTTTTTAATATCAAAATAATATCATATGTTTAGAACCATTTATTTGCAATCAAGATCATTGAAAAACGCATCATTTAGACTAATTTTAATAAACTTATAAGATAGAAAATGATATGTTTCAGATGCGTATCGGAGCAAACAATCAAGGCATCAAAATTAATTCTATTTTTCTTAGACCGTAGTTTTCATCTAGGAATCATATTGAGTTATTCCTCAAAATGATGCAATCATTGAAGCATATAATGAAAGTTACAAAAATGCAATGATAGAAGCATTTTTTAAATTAAGTTTAAGCTTTTATACAAAATCAGATTCTGAATTTCATAAAAATTTTCAAGGAGGCTTTCAGGATTATAATTTGAGATATGCATCTTCTACATTGTAGCTCATCTTAAATTATTAAGATTGAAAACACATATTTCAAGAACATTAGAGCACATCCAGAATCTTTGTAATTCATATTGAATTTTGGTACAAATTGGAGGACATTATGTACTAATGTTAGACAAGATAAAAGATAAATCAGAATCAATTCATTTTGCCTAATTTGCAAATTCAAATTATTCTTTTCTTTTATTTTTCAAAATATATTTATTAAAACAAAATGATGTTGTTGTTGGTAATAACATGTTTCAATCAAATTTTATAGGCATGAACCATTACAAGTTATATTTAGGAAAGATCTTTGTTATTTGAATATTGAAAACACATAATTCATAACATCATGTTACATGCAAAACATAATATGCATTAAGTCATAACATCATGTATTAAAACATTTAGAGCAAGCATGTCAAGGATCAAAATTTATTCTTTTTAAATAAACTCTCCCTATTTATATATAATTCTACACTGATTTTATCCTAAAGGTGTGTTTTCAAGTGATCGAAACTTCATTTGGTTTTTCACAAGCTTTTTATATACTTTCATTTATCTTGTCATTCATTTCCTCATTTTTGAATTTCTTCCTTTAACCACTTAGTGAACATTCTAATCTTTATTTCTTTTGGTTTTACTTTTCTATGCTCTATACTCTATTTGCTCCCTATCCGGTGGAGTTGGAAGGGGCACGAGGTACTACCACTAGCCTCCCTCTTGTGCCGTCCCTAATATGCCCTACACCGAATAGTTGGGTCAAATAGTGTCGGGTACTACCACTAGCCTCCCCATTGACACCATCCCTATGATGAGCAATATAGAAGGGTTAAAATGTTCACTTCAAGCTTTTCTTGTAATTAATTACGGATTTTATCTCTTCCAAAGGAATGTTCATATTAGTCTTACAAATGTGCCAAATATATTATGCTTGTTTTGCTTTTCCTAAAGATTGAAGCATTTGCCTTTACTTAGATTTTACTTTCCTTGAATAATTGTTCATTTTCTTTTCTTTATCTCTCCCTCTTTTTGTTATTCTCAAGTAATTTACATGAAAGAGCAGAATAAAGAATTAATCTAATATGCTGCATATAAATGTATATCATGCAAACAGCATTTTCATTATGCCCAATGATTCATAGCTTATCACAAGTTATTTTGAATTAGAGATTTGAGGCATAAACTTGTGTATTTCATGGTTATGCATTATATAGGAAAAAGTAAACTTCAATTTAATCACACCATTAAACAATTATCACTAGCATGAGAATGAAGCATGATATCAAGATGATCAGCAATTAAAGGTTTAATCATGCTACCATATAATTTCAGACTATTGATTTTGCTCAACTAACTCACAAGAGAAGAGTTTAGATTACCAGTACATTTAGCATTCTTCAAGCCAAATACCTTTTAGATTCTTTACACCCTTGGCTGAAGAAAATCTTCCTCTTTTCTTTTTTTTTTCTTTTTTTTTTGTTTCCAAGGGAATGTTTATTGTATCTTTCATCGAGGTGTCCTTCAAGTTGAAATTTCTTGCTCACAAATCCTGTATCATTAGCAAAATCTTTTTCTTTTCTTGAAGGCAATTCATTAGGTTCTCTAGGATACAAAAACATTCATACAACATATCTCTTAACTAGATGACTCAACATGAGACATGACAATAATTGAATTTGAGTCACTTTACTCAAGAGATTGCCTAAATATAAGCAAGCACAAGTCACTTGAACTGAAGAGATAACTTTATTAAATAATATGGTTCAAGGACACCCATGTGAGGCAATAAGAAGATTTATCAAAGTCAAACCAATTTCTTATTTTCAAAAGCAATTTAGCTTAGATTCTATTTGCTTAAGATAATTATCAATAAGATATACCAGTTAAGTTTTAATCAAATTATCTTAAATAGTTGTTTCTATCAAAATTCAGATTGTTACATAGAATCAAAGTGATAAACTATATTCTCAATAAAAGATCTAGTTTTAATAAGAATAATATAAATTGATCTTTCTACAACTAGTATCTTTTCATTGAATATTCTATATGCATTGCTTAAAGAGTAATATCCAAAGAAATACTTGTTTTATCAGATTTGGCATATATTTCATTCTTGAGAACATAATATGTATAACTGAAAAACATGAAGGTATGCAACATTTGATTTTCTGTTTTTCATGAGTTCATATGGGGTTTTCTTTAAAAATAGATTTAATAGAAACCTTATAATATGACAAGCTGTGATGATAGTATTAATCAACTGCTATCACAAAACATTGTCCTTACACAACAAAGGTTCTATTTTTTTTTTATTTTTATAACCCCTATATGCAATAGTGTTCTTGGTGCAAGCACAATTGTATTCAATACCATTTTATCAACAAATTGGTTTTCAAAGCTGTGCCATGAATTTTCACAGTTTGCAAACCTTTTTCATTTGAAACCTTTTGTAACTATGTGCCAAAGCAGAAAATATTTCAATTTAAGTGCCAAGAATAAAACCAACATTAGCTTTGAGAAATCATCCATAATTACAAAATTGGAGAGCTTATCTCCTAGGTTCACAATCCTAGAGATTCAAATAAGTTCTTATGGAGAATTTCCAACGGCTAAAAGATGGAAACAATATTTTCAAATTTAGAAATGATTCTAGTTTATTTTTCTAGATGACATACATAGCAAACTTTGACCTTGCAAAAATTAATCTAAGTGAACCAATGACAAGGTCTTTTGAGATTAAGTCCATACTAGTATGAGTTGATTTTATATGCCAAAAGTGGTTTCTTTAATCTTGGTATTCATAGTGCATATATTTCACTGAATGTTAATGAAAGCAAGCCCTTTCATCCTAATCTCATCTACTGAAAAAGGGGGCCGGGCGTAGCGCGTTCTTTTTTGGAACACAAACCTAGCCTGTTGATTTTAGCTGAAGAAGTGCTAAGCCGAGGCCTACAGGAGTTAGTATCATTGAAAATGATAACACCTTACCATGGTTTGAGATCGTGCCCAGCACTCTCCCACCTTCTCTTTGGATCTCGACCTGGACAGGCGCGGATCCTGTTCCATAGCACACGGCAGGAAAGGAACTGCTTACCGCAACTGTCGATTTCATAACTAAGCCGCCTGCGTTGCTTTAGTTTGAGATTCCGCCGCTTTCGGATAAGACTAAGTAACCTTACCAAAAACCTGACACGCTACGGCCTGACTTTGAAGCCGCAAGTAATGAAGGGAGGCAAATCGAAGCCCTGTCTCTTGCCCGGCGTAGCTGTAGGTTGACGTTATGGTCCAACCGGATGCTAGGAGGTGCATAGTTGTTGGCCCAGTCAGTCAGCCCTTTGAAAGTGTTACAATAACATCTGGTTACACACCAGAGGGGTAAATTCCTACTATTCTCTTCTTCAATCGATGGATCAAAACCCTTGTTCTCAAGCCCCGAAAAAAATTTGATTTCAAACCGGTATGTAATTGATTCAATATGGAATCATGAATAGAAATTAAGTTCAGCCTGTTTATCTAGCTTAAAAAGAGCCGGTTGAAGAGAGTTCTAACTATTATTATATTATGGGTATTGGGATATCTTCGTAACATGGTTCGAAGTATCCTTTTTCTTTTTCGAATTCAGCGAGCCCTAATTAAATTTTTGACTTTGTAGTTCAAATTGCGCGGAGGACCGGTAGGATGAAGACTTAGGTCTCTTCTTGTCCAGTCACCATTCAGAGTGGGGGACTGCGAAAGTCAATTCGGGAAAGGCGGGAGGCCGTTAAAGGAGATAATAACTCCTGGGCCCCCAAAATGACAGCCTTATCCCAAAAACAAAAAGGCATACCAAGTATACATTCTCATGTCTATGATCAATAAGATAATACCATTGATAAAAACTCTCAATCAAGTAGATAGAGAATTCATAGAGTTATTCTTAATAAATTGATTAATCATTTAGCAACTTATCCAGCAGTAAGTAAGGCATACTATAAAATGAAGTGATTTGATTATATTTTTAAAAATATTACCTATATCACAAAATTGATTAATACCTCCAATTTATGTTTTAATTAGATACTAAGGCAAAGAGAATGATGAGATGCAAGGATTACTAATTTCATTATTCTTTTCATTTCAATTATTTTTCTAAAGTATATTTTAAGTTTCATTCTTTAATATATGTCTAGAGCACCCAATTTCTAAACCTTGAGTGCTAGACACACCTACAGAAAATATTCAGATTTTCAACTTAGGAACCCAAGCTCTTTTGGGTCCTTGTAGGTTAGCTATTATTGTTCCTTTTGGAACCCATATTTTCTTAATGGCTATTTTGTCCATAGGCTTGCAGAATTTAGGATTATAAGGAGTGAATTTCTGCATTATCTTGTTAAATTTAACAAACATAGATTTAACATGAGTAGTAGATAAACTTACAATTTTCTGTTTTTGCCTATTAGGTTCATTAGATAAATTAGAATCCGTTTTAGGATAGATAGTGGAGGATTTAACACATATATCATTAAGGGATTTTTGTGTGTACCAAGATTGATATCCTAATCCAGCCTTTTCAAATTTAGCTCTTTGATTATTTATCATTAAGTTCAGTTTTTCAGAGCTGATAGTAAATTTTTCAACTATAGGCTTAAATTTGTTAACTTCTTTAGTTAGCCTTTCATTGTCTTCTGAAAGTAATTTATTATTTTTCTGAGTTATATTATAGCTTTCAGCAAGAGATAGATTTTTCTGATTTAGCTTTTTATTCTTTAAACTAAGTTTCTTATATTCTAAGTATAAATCAGAAAAAGCATCATGAAGTTCATCAAATGTAAAATCAGATTGAGCTTCAGTATGTACTTGATTTTTGAATGAGAAATCACTTTGTGTTCGAGTACATACCTCATCTTCATGTGCTCCAAAGCATAGATTTTCAGTTTCAGTTTGATGCTCTTCTTCTTCGGAACTAGTTTCAAATTCACTAGAAACGTTAGTGCATTCATATTTAACTTCAAGCATATTCCATATTTCCTTAGCAGTTATGCAAAAAGATATGCTATTAAGTTCACTATCATCCAATGCACAATATAGAATATTCATGGCTTTTGCATTTTGCTGAGCCCTTTCTTTATCATGATTAGTGTTTGTGTGTAGCCCATTGACTATGATACTCCATAAATCGTAGTCATGTGCTTGAATGAAAATGCGCATGCGTGCTTTCCAATATGTGTAGTTTATACCATCAAATAGTGGAGGTCTATCAATTAATTGTCCCTCACTCATAGAATATCCCACTTGGGTTGTCATGATCTTTAACTCTTGATTGTGAGATCAATGAGTACTATTAGAGCACCTTGCTCTGATACCACTTGTTGCCCAAGGTGACAAGCCAAGAGGGGGGGGGGTGAATTGGTTTCTTCTAAATTTTGGTGCTTTAAACGTTTTCTTAATTAAGTGCGGTGGATGCTTCCTTAAACTATTTGAATGATTTAAACTAGTGCAAAGATAGAAGATGATGCAAGAATAAACGTAAGCACAAGCACAACACAAACACAACAATATATAGTGGTTCGGTGCTCTCCTTAGCACCTACGTCCACTCCCCAAGCGTCTCCTTGGGAATTCACTATAATCCCGCGGATTACAGTTGGATTGTTTTCCGGGCTCACAATCCAAAAACCTTTGTTGGTTTTACGGGCTCACCAACGAACCTATACACTTTGGTTTTCCGGGTTCACCAAAAACCTTTGTTGGTTTTACGGGCTCACCAACGAACCTATGTTGGTTTTACGGGCTCACCAACGAACCTTTACACTTTGGTTTTCCGGGTTCACCAAAAACCTTTGTTGGTTTTACGGGCTCACCAACGAACCTTTACAAAGTGTTTAATAAACAAAGGAAAGATTCAAACTCCTAAATGAGCATATGAAACAATATAAGCTACAAGGAAGAGTTAGAAAGTATTTATCGCTTTGAAGTGGCTTTGCTCTTCTTTGTCAAGGATGCTTCACTCTTCAAGGGAGGATGGAGCTCTTGATGACTCTTTGAATCTGCTCAACCCCTTTCTTTTGACTCTTGAATGAAGCACTTGGATGAAGCTTGCCTTGCTAGGGTTCTCTCTTGAATGCACTTGATGTATTTTCCCAAAAGCTTGCTTCCTCTGATGAATACTCCTTCTTAAATACTTCTCCAACCTCCAAATAATCCTTTCTGACCGTTGGATTGAAGAAACTAGCCGTTTATAGCCGTTGGGAGTCCAAAAAGCATTTCTGTACAACTAGCCGTTATGTTCAGCCCGTGTTTGGGTCGGCTCAACCTGTCCTTGGGTCGACCCAACTTTGTCTTGGGTCGACTCAAACATTCCTTGGGTCGACCCTCTCAGAAACCACAGAAACCTCAATTTCAGCCTTCCTTCCCATGGGTCGACCCAACCATTCTTTGGGTCGACTCAAAGTTCACTTGGGTCGACTCAACTTCTTCTTGGGTCGACCCTCTCAGTAATTCCAGAGAACCATTTTCTGTCTGTCTTTCTGTCTTGCCTTTGGGTCGACCCTCTCAGGGTTTGGGTCGACTCAAGCTTGGGTCGACTCAACCACTGTGTGGGTCGACCCTCTCAGTAAATCCAGAGAGCATTCTTCTATTGTGTTTTGAGGTTCTTTGGAGGTTGGGTCGACTCATGCTTGCCTTGGGTCGACCCAACTCACTGTTCATTTGTGCCATTTTTGCAGGAGTGTGCCAGATGACTTCTTGATGTGCCGGGGTCGACCCAATCAACCTATGGGTCGACTCAAACCACACTTTGCTGCATTCTCAAGGTTAGATTCATCCAAATGAACAAGGCCATTTATCCATTTTCAATTAAACAAATATACTGAGAGTAATGTACTTATAAATGAAGTATCAATTTAACTTATAGCATGCTCTAGATAATTGCTTGTTAATCATCAAAATAACACTATCATCCTCAAGTCTCATCCCAGCCAGCCACCCCGGGAGTCATGAGATCACAGACTCGAAGACCCTCCCCAGCCTCAACACTAACCGTAGTCGGCCAAAGCCGCAAAGGAAGGCCGTCGACCCATGGGTCCCTGGCAACATCGATACTACACCCGTCGCCGATCAACCATCGGGTGTGACTAGACACTAGCGGCAAATACCCCGCAATCTCGCGCCATAGAAAAGAGCAGCTCCGCCCTCCTCGGGCCCAGCCCTCTGGGCAGGCCGTCCATAGCGGCTAGTGATGATCCGACTCCAGAACCCCCGCGGCTCCAGAATGACTCGGGCGGCATGCCGGGCAAGGAGCAGCTCTCGTCTCTCGAGGAGAGATACCACCCCTAAACCACCCTCGCTGAGGGGAAGGCATATGCTTTCCCACGCCACCAGGTGCACCCCCCGTCCTCCTCCATGTGAGCCCCATAGGAAACCCCGAAAAAGTTGCTCAATCTTCAGTAGAACAGACTTTGGCACCACCGTATTTGCCATAAGATAGACGGGCATAGAGCTCAAAACTGATCGAATCAGCGTGACTCTGCCCATCATCGACAGGGATGCTGCCCGCCACCCCTCTAGTCTACCCAGAACCCGCTGCACCAGTCCAGTACACTCGGACACACGCAATCTCCTGCCCGAGATCGGAACGCCCAGATAGGTCCAGGTACCATCCTGCTCGGGCATCTCCAGAATCCTCCGGATCCCCCGTCGGACCGCAAGTGTCGTACTAGGGCTAAAGGAAATGGAGGATTTCTGGACATTCACTCTCTGACCAGATACAAAGCAATAAGCAGCCAAAACCCTCCTGATGGTCTGAGCATCCACAACGCGGGCCCTAGTCATGAGGAGGCAGTCATCAACAAAAAGTAAATATGATATCGGCTGGGCCCCAGGAGCTGGGACGTAGGCCCCAAGCTCACCGGCAGCACATACATCCCGCAGCGAGCGAGATAAGACATCAGAACAAATAATAAACAAGTATGGAGATAACGGGCATCCCTGCCGAAGCCCCATAGTAGATCTGAAGAAAGGAGATGGGGAACCGTTGACTAAGATAGAAAACCTCGGTCCCCGAACACACCCCATAACCCACCTAATCCATGTCTCATGGAACCCCAAACTCTCCAAGGCTAACCTAAGAAAGCTCCACCTGATTCTATCGTAAGCACGTTCCATATCCAGTTTAACAGCCATCAGGCAATGTCGCTTCGGGGCCCGTCGAAGATCCCACATCATCTCTTGGGCCACCATGACATTGTCTGAAATATTCCTACTACCCACAAAAGCACCCTGCTCGGGACAGATAATGTCAGCAAGGAAGGGCTTCATACGAACCATGAGTATTCTGGCGACAACTTTATATAAAGTTGTACACAGACTAATCGGCCTAAAATGGCTCGGCTCGACCGCATTCTGACGCTTAGGTATAAGAGTGACGAAAGTGGCCTTCCAATCGTCAGGCATCCCAGCCCGCCTAAAGAAACACAAGACCGCTTCCACCACTGCACTCCGAACGATACCCCAATATCTACGGAAAAAGAAAGGTGGAAAGCCATCTGGGCCCGGAGCTCTATCCTCCCCTAGAGCCCAAATGGCCTCACGCACCTCTCCCTCCGTAACTGGTCGAACCAACATAGCGTTCTCGGTCATACCAATTTGGGACTCAACCCTCGGGAGCTGGCCCGCAACATAAGACCCACTGTCCTCCGTCCAACGAGATCGAAAGAAATCGAGCAGAATACGGCTGATATCTGAATCGCCCTCCACCCGATGGCCCTGGTCATCTTGCAAGGACCGGATCATATTCCGCTGCCTTCTGATGACCGTTGAGCGGTGAAAGAAACTAGTGTTCCGATCACCCTCTCTGACCCACTGGATTCTGGATTTCTGTCTCCAGAAGATTTCATGTTGACGCAGGATCGAGTGATGAGAGGCGAGCAGTCCCCGGAGGCTAACCATATCGGCCTCAGGGAGCACACCCACCTGATCTTCTCTTCTTTGAAGGTCGGCAATCGCAGCCTCCACACCTTCCAATTTCCTAAAGATATCACCCACAACCTCACGATTCCACCGCCGCAGCCGTCGCTTAGTCAGTTCCAATTTACGTGAGACCCTCTGCATGGCGTCGCCGCGAACCGGCAGACCCCAAGCTCCTCGGACAATGTCCCAGGATTGAGGGATAGACAGCCAAACCTTCTCGAAGCGGAAGGGGCACTGGTGACTAGAGCCCGCTGCCGTCAAAACCAGCAACGGGCAGTGGTCCGAAGCAATACGGGGTAAATGGCTAACCCTGTAGGAAGGAAATCTAGTGAGCCAGTCAGCAGAAGCAACCGCCCTATCAATCCGCTCCCACACTCTGGCACAACCAGACTGGTTATTACACCACGTGAATTGCGAGCCGGAAAAACCTAGATCAACTAGGCCATTTCTCGAGATGAAGTCGCGAAACTCCCTCCTGTCCACGGAATCAGTAAACGCCCTCCCTCCACGTTTCTCACTCCTCTCCAAGATACAATTGAAATCACCCACAATCACCGTCGGAAATCCCTGAGCGATCAAGTGGGTAAGCTCATCCCACAGCACCCTCCTGGTCCGATGGTCAGTACTAGCATACACACCGCTCAATATCCATGGAGCACCATTAGGTTCCGAAATAATCATCAGGACCTGTTGGGCACAGTTATGGAAAACATCGACTGTGGCCACACCCCGCTTCCACAAAGCCACAATGCCCCCGGACAACCCCTGGGATTCAACCACGTATGACTCTCACTCAACCTCAAACCGCCGTAATACACGATCCAGACCTCTACCAGACAGTCGTGTCTCATAGAGAAGGCAAATCTCTGGACTATGGATCTGAACCAACCTCCTGAAAGATGACATAAAAGCTGGCTTAGCCGCCCCTCTACAATTCCACGCAAGAATCCTCATGGGGAAAAGTCCGAGAGGTCGGCCGCAAGCACATCCACCCTCTGGGCCGTAGGGTCCATCGCTGCCTCGTGATGAGGAACATCCCGCATACCCTCATCCACACTAGGCCCGGACACAACACGCAACACTGCCGCCCGAACCCGCTGAACGACTGTCGAGTGGTCCGTAGACCTGCTCACCGCCTCCTCGGAGACACTCGAGTCGCCTAGCCCAGGCTCTACAGGTGCAGGCGCATCCCGCATCGGGCAATCTACACAGGTGCTGGTCATGGTCGGGGTGCCCAAATCGGGCCCGCTCGAGACACCATCCCCTAGTCCCACATCCGCCGCTAGGGAACCTCGAATAGGAGGGATCTCGGACGATGAGGCTACCCCCAAAGCCTGGGCACTGAACTGGAACCCAGGCTCACCCGCCAGCTCGGCCCGTGGATCGGGCCCAATAGCGGGCCCATCTGTGGACCCCATAGGGCCCACATGGGCTGGGAACAGTGGAAGGCCCCCACCCACAGGGGCCTTCCCAAAATCCTCCGCACGGGCCCCAGCCAAGCAGGGCCACGCCAAACCCATCGCGCGACGAGCCTGGGAGCCCATCGCGCGGAAACGACCATGCCTCCCGCGGGACCCACGTGCTCCGCGACCTCCCCCGTGGCCCGCATCAAGCAGCGACCCAGAAAATCTGGACCGTTTCTTGGAACCAAGGATCAACCCAGTTTCCGAGTCAACTCGTCCCACGAGTGAGTCGCCGGACATGTCGACTCGGGAGTCCTCTTCCTGCCTACCGGGAGCCGGGACCCCCTCCGTCGGCGGGGAATGGCGTCGGGCCACTTTACTTGGCTTTTGCCAGTCCTCAAGATCCGGCGGGGACACCGGAAGCCTGGGCGAGGCAACCGGCGAGGGCGGCCGAGATGGGGGCGCTCCGACTGAAGGCTCAGTCGTCTTCCCCGGCTGCGGCTGCGGCGGATCTTTCTCCCGCGTCTGCCTCGCACGGGTCGCCACCAACCACGGACCGTAGATCGGCCCGGGGATCTCCTCCCCCGAAGGGCATCCATCCGCCGGTGCCGGAGCCCCAAATCGGCACCCTGACTCAAGGTGTCCGATCCGCCCGCACCGCACGCAAAGGTCCGGTAGACTCTCGAAGACGAAAGGCTGCCAGAGGGCCTTCGTCTTCCCGAGTATCCGGATGCCAGGGAGGAGGAGCTCAGAAGCGTCAATCGACACCTTGACCCGCGCAAACCCCATAGATCGGCGCTCCTCTGTAACTCGGTCCACCGCCAGTGGTCGCCCTGCCTTGGCCGCGATCTCCAGAAGAGTCGACGCCGACCAATACTCCGGAGGGAGCCCAGGCAGCCAAAGCCAGACCGCCACCCTCTGCACCGGATTTTCCCTAGGTAGAAAATCCGGCGTCCCCGGCTCCATGGCTAAGAGCTGCCCCGCCACCACCCAGGGCCCTTCCGATAGGGCGCGATCCCGAACCTCCACCGATCGGAAACGCAGGGCAAAGTGGTCGTCGGCTAAAGACACCGCCACCACCTCCCCTGGTTTCCTCAGTCGGGCGGCCACATCCTTGGCCACCCACTCGACCGGCACCCGCCGACCGAGGCTCCGGCCAACGAGCGCTAACCCTTCCCATTCCCGGCGAGCAGCCTCAATGGGCTCCACCGGGAGCTCAAACACCGACGAGAAGTGGTGGCTCAGGCGAGCCACCTCCGTCTCTGTCAACCGGTGAGTGACCCATGGAGCCGGCCGCGGCCGGCCAGCGGGTCTCTCCCCTTTCTTTACCAGGTTCATACCTTTGCCTTGCGCTACAACCTCCGCCCACGTCCTTGTCGTCGCCGCCGCAGCCGTCTCTGTCGGGTCTTTGCCTTCCGCGGACGACGGCCCCGATGACTGCTCCCCTGCCGGACCCGTCGACCCCTCCATCGGCTCCTTCCCCTTCCTCCTAGCCATGGGAGACCTGCAACACAGTAAACAAACCGAAAAACGACAGACCCTCCTCACCGCCCAGGCACGGCCAGCAGCAGCTCACCGACCGCCGGCGAAGAGAGCCGTTGGGTTCTCGCTCCTCAGCGCTTTCTCTCTCCTCAGAGCTTCTCGCTCCCCACTCTTCATCCGTTCTACAAAGCCTCCCCACTCCCTATTCCCCATGGCGGAATGTCACGTTGTCCTTAATAATGATGGGACGCCTCCCCACTCCCCACTCCCCACTCACGGTTTGCAGCTCTCGTAAGGCCAGTTGTACTCTTTATTTGTCACATGTGTTCGGTTGGTGGATGGGATTATAAGTTTATTTTTTGGTAATTTAGATCGGCAGAAGGACACCTCACCAATAAGAACAGTGGTGGGGGGACCTGCGGCTTGTACAACTAAAAGATGGCACGAAGGAAATGCCCGAAAGAGCTCAAGCTGCAGGATTGGAAAAACGGTCATATTTGCAGAACGGATGGATGCTGTGTATGAGCTACTGGCTAGTAGTACGACACTCTTTCCTGCCGTTGGAATTTTCATCACGCATATCTAATATCTGCCTACTTATTTGAATTTTGAAAGTACATTAATTAAAGATAGTTTTTGTCACCGTTGCATCCAAATGTTTCTAGATTTTTTCATAGTTTGGGAGGGCCCAATCAGGAACTAAACCCGATCCGAATCCGACTCGGACCAGTCGACCAGACCTGATCCGATCCGAATCCGACTCGGACCAGTCGACCAGACCTGATCCGGACCTAAATTTTTTGGATCGGATCTGGATTATACATGGATCCAACCTGATTCGAATGACCTATTGGATCAAAAATTATAGCCGTAAATCCAACATGATCCGATCCGATCTCCAATCGGATTGAATTTGGATCCAGAATTAAGATCCGAACAAAAAATCGGATCGGAATCACTCAAGACCCGACTCTATCTATTTGTACCCCTAATAATGCTAGACCAACCTAGCATAGGCCCACCAACGAATATCCAGAGTGCCCGTGTCATTCTCACACTTATACATGTTTACTCTAATCTAACCATGCTACCATGCAGCCTAAAGGCATGGATAAGTGCCCCTTGTAAGTAACACATCGATATGTTGCAGAGAAGCACCCGACATGCAATGCACCACTAGAAGCCCATATTCATTCATTAATTAATTAATTATCTAATATTTATAGTTAACAACATATTAAGTTGGGATCCTATGCATTGCTTGTTTTGTATTGTAGAGATCTGCACACCTTTGATGGTCGCCACATCATTCGATCACGGAGATGGATGGTTGCCAAATATTCAAAAGCGATACAGTATATACAGAATGTAATTTAACAACATATTAAGTTGGGATCTTATGCCTTTTTGATAGCCATCTATCTCTATGATTAGATAATACGGCAGTCATCAAGGTGTATATACCTCTGGTGCATGATGGACTGCAGAGGATCCAAACTGGAAACACCAACCCTCTCATTCAACTTCCCAACCCTAACCATAGTCGACTTTCTGGTACAGAATGGGTCTGCAAATATAGATAATTATAAAAAAAAACTTGGTTACTTAAGTAATTTACTCAAAAGCTAAGACCATTTAATTACCCCAGTTTGTCGCGGTCTAATGGAAAGTTCTCCGCCACTGTTCCCTCCCACCCGCCATCCTCTCTCTCGTCCTAACCTCCGACCTCTTCGCGAGGGAAGAGAAAAAAAATCCCCAGATATACCCCAGCGCTCTCAAAAATAACAAAAAACCGGAGAAAAGAAGATAAGAGAACCCGATGAAGAATATTTTCAAAATCCACAGGAAAGGCCCCCACCGATCCAATGAGAACCCGTCCCCCCCCGCCGCCGCCTCGCCGGCGTCTCCGTTGACCTCCTCCCTGTCCCCCTCATGCGCCTCCGACCACCGTGCTGCGGCGCACGCCTCGACGGCGGCGACGCCCTCCCAGCCGTCGCCCTATCCGGCGGCGGAGACCGCGCGGCCTCCGCCTGGGGACCGGCAGGAGTATTTCTCGTCGTCGTCGGAGGAGTTCCAGGTGCAGCTGGCCCTCGCTATCAGCGCGTCCAAAGAGGAGTTCAGGAATGATCCCGATGGTGTGCCGAGTCTGGGAAGGCACGGGATGGATCAAGATCAGGAGGAGGGGACCGCGGATTCGCTCTCGCGGCAGTATCGGGTGAGCTTTTGAATCTTTTCTTCTTATTGTTGGTATCGTGGGTGGACTTCTAAACTATGAATTCGAATTAGGGTTTGGGAATGGGGTTGCTATTATAAATTAGGGAAAGATGAAAGTTTTGGGGTCAAATTCACAACCTAATTCTTAAAGAAACGAGATTTTTATTTTTGTGGTTAGCAATTGAGAGCATTTTGGAACAGTTGTGGTTTCTGAGATGTTGCTTCACGTTTTAATAACACTCGTCTTTCCCCTGAACCTCGAGTCTGACTGGATATGTGGCTATGATATCACGCCTTATAATTAAAATTTTGTTTAGGTTTTAGGTTCTGCTTGCTTATTTGCATCCTGTTGTAGTTAATTTATGCTCTTGGTGATGAAATAGTGAGCTGAAATCGATGGAAGTAGAATACTTGTTGACATTTTCATGTTGGACTAGCTTTAATGCATGATTCGAATAAACTTTGTACAAGCTCTTGCCAATTCTGGTTCTTTTTATTAATTAGCATGCTGTTCGACCAGGAGAAAGGACAACACCATTATATATGTTCTTGAAGAAAGTGAAATAGGAACATGAGTGGCGAAAGATCCTATAGTAATTTGATTAGAATAGGATAGGTCTGTCGAAACTTCTGTCTTCACGTCTCTTTTCACTTTATAATATGTGGTTGCTACTAGCACTTTAAAACGGCATTTGGCATTGCTCTTGGAGGGTGAAATACTTTTTGGGATGATTCTGAGGTGTTTGGTGAAAATTTTGACACAACTTTCTACTTCCTCCAAAGTTGAAAAAATCTACTAGGAAAAATCTCCAATTCCGGCAAAAGTTCTACCTAAGACATATTGGGAAGTTGAAAGTACTCATTGTAATAATATAATATAATATAGTGTAGTATGATATAATAATATTAGTATTAAAATATAATAATATGATGATATTATAATATATTAAAACAATATATTATTATTAAATTACATTATATTATATAATCATATTGTATAGTGCAATAATATTACTTTATTATCAGATTATGATTATCATTTTTAAGAACACAATATTATTTTATAATATAATATTATTATAAAAAATGACATATATTGTTGTTTTATAATAATATTATTTTATAATAATATAAAAATATTTTTATATTGTTATATTACATATTATTTATTTAGAAAATATAAAAATAAATAATTTATAAATTAAGAATACTTTAATAGTTTTAAATAGTATAAACAGTTAGACAATTGGAAGGACTATACAATTTCTTTTATTGTTATTTTCTAATACTAAAAGTACTTTTTTAGTTTGGTTACCAGACAAATGTTAAAGTTTCATGACACTTCAAAAATGTAGTTAGCAAACAACAAGCAACTTTTTATTAAAAGCTGTGTTAGCGAAAGTTCTAATACCAAAAGCTCTATTGACAAAAGCCCTACTATCTACAGCACTACCAAATGGGGCCAGATTATCTTTTTAAAATGTTCCAATGGATGGAGCATCCTCATGAATTTAAAAGAGTTTTCTGAAACTGTAATAATTCAACTGTTGGTTACAATACTAGTGCTTATGTTCTTGGCATGCAGGTATCTATCTATTCGTCTATGGATGCATCGTCATGTGCATCTGTGTATCTTTATTTTATTGACATCTGTGAACAGCATGTTCCTTATAAGGCTCTTTCTTTTATGGAACTAACTGTAGTGTTTTTCCCAATATGTTGACTTGCTAGCCCATTTGAATTTTTGTTTGCATCTTCTCTATTGATTCACTTTCGTCTATTTTGATTTGCATCTGCTGTGTCTTCTAGGACTATAATGTGCTTGACTATAATGAGAAGGTTGCTGATGGGTTCTATGACATATTTGTGCTCACAACTGATTATTCAAGCGAAAGAAAGATGCCATCACTTGTGGATCTCGAAACAAGCATTGGAGATCTTGGTTTTGAAGTTATTATAGTCAACCGTGCAATCGATCCTGCCCTTGTGGAGTTGGAGCAAATTGCACAGTGCATTTCATTAGGCTGCCCTGTTGCAGAGACTGGGATTTTGGTGCAAAGGATATCTGAGCTTGTTACAGATCATATGGGTGGTCCTGTAAGGGATGCAAGTGACATGTTAGCTAGGTGGATGGAGAAAAGCATTGAGTTACGGACGTCACAGCAGACTAGTTTATTACCGATCGGTTGCATAAAAGTAGGTTTATCTCGTCACCGTGCACTACTTTTCAAGGTTAGTGTTCCCTTCTCTTATGGACTCTTTAGGTTACATTGGTGCTCCCCTGTCTACAAGTCACTTTATAGCAGTTTTTGGTATATTAGTTGCTTGTGTATTTGTTATAATATTTTGGAATAACCAATGGTGACATGAGAAACTGTACAGTCAGTGTTATATTATGTATAAAGGCAATGCATTTGTTAGTATAACCTAACTTTATTAAGAGCTTATATACAAAAATAGTTTTAGTAATTTCAGATTGTAAGAAGCCCTACATTTAAGTTGCAATAAAGGAAATGATGTTGATGCATTAGTGCATTGGTAAACACCCTGGATATTAGTAGCTGGGGCCTTTACGCTATTACGGGCTTGTACCATGGCATGCCATGGCCAAGAAAGAGTTTTAAGTACCATCTATACAACTTGAAACGGAAAAGTTATAGTTTGACTTGCATGCCTGCAAAATGAAATGGTATCGTGCCAGCCTTGGAAATTTGCTCTAAGGATTGACTTTGACATCATTTTTCTTTTTTCTTTTTTCTTTTTGTGCTCTGTTATAACACTGCATCACTTAAATATGCATTAAAACCATATACTCCATGACAAGGATCATTCATCCATTTCCTTTTTGAAGGGTTTGTATGTTATGGCCATTATAGCAGAAATTGGAATCAAATTGTAGAATACAAAATGTGTCTCCAGATTTCTTTAATATAATTTTGTTTGTGCAGTGAATATGTATATATTGCTGATTAGCTGAATACTGAACTGTCCCTATAGAGCACGAGGACTTCATGGATTGAGAAAAGGGAAAAGAAAACAGTGTATAACAGATTTTTTTCTTCGATGCACAAAAACAATTTAGTGCCATTCATTTACAGCAACTGCAAGATTGAGATAAAAAGAAAAGAAATAACATTTAGGGGACAGAAACTCTGGAAGCTCTTCATTTATTCCAGGGTCAGCAGAGCTCGCAGAGATGGGAAAAGAGACTTGTTATTTGTTGTCTGTATTGCAGTGTTACAACTTTTTAATGTGGAATTATGTTTCAAGAAGGATCTTTGTTTCTATGAGTTTATAAAGATGAAGCTCTCCTTTTGTTAGGAACTAGATATTTTGGCCAAATATCTCACATTCAGTTTTCTTTGTCTAGTGGATGCTTAATCTCATCTGATCACTACCACACTTGAATGCAGATTCTTGCAGATTATGTTGGCATACCATGCAAACTTGTTAAAGGGAGCCACTACACTGGTGTTGATGATGATGCTGTCAATATAATTATGTTGGGTGATGGAAGGTTTGTATTTGCATCTATTATGTGTTATTCATGTACTTCATTGCCTTAGTTACTTCGAAGATGTAGTGTTATACATCATTTAGAAATTTTCCTATATGAAAATAAGTCTCTTTGCAAGGTACTTATTTCTTATAATAGCGACATTTCTAATTTAATTTCAAGTTCAAGAATGATAGCTTCAAGATAAAATCATCTTTCAACCATTCTTTATATTTTATTTACTAGAACACTGAAGTGTCATTAGTATTTTGTATTGCCCAAGATACTTTTTCCTTATCTTAATCTTTTTTTTTGAAGATGCACCACATTGCATAAAATCAAATAATATGTCATTGGCATTATAGTTATAAAATAGTTTATTTTATTGAATATTTTGTGTGCTCATATTGATAGAGATGCAAACATTGTAAATTTTTGTAGGTATGTATATATGTTGTTTGTGTATGTGTGTGTATATATACACACAGTTAGGCATACATATATACTTATATGTATATCTATACACAATATATATACATACATATATTTTATATTATATTAAAATATGGTTGCAAAAGATTTTTTTTTCTGATTTTTGGAAAGAGAAGAGAACAAAGTTCCCGAGTTACTAAAGATTGGTATGAGTATCAAGTTGTTGAAAATAATGGGTTGTTTTCTTGAGTAATATGAAACCGTTACCTTTAAACCTATCTAATTCAATGACTAATATTAAAATAATGGGTTGTTTTCTTGAGTAATGATTTTTTGGCGGGGTCAAAGAAATGATGGGAATTGGATTTATTAGTCTATTTTAGATTGTGAATATTAAAAGTAATTGGTGAAATTTATCATGCTCTCTGCTGTTTGGGTTTTCCTGCTGATGCCTGGGTGTTGCATACCCCATTTCTTTTTGCTATCATTAATAGCTTTGCTCCTATGGGTGACTAACTTGTTTTAGGTCTTCAACTTAAGAAATTAGCTAGTTGAGTATTTCCGTTGTAAGTGTTATTGCATTGAAATCTTAACCATCATGTTACTATTGCCAATATTCCTGGTTCAAGTTTAGTGAGTAAAAAAAAAAAATGATGAGCCTTGGATTATGGGCCTACAATCTTTGGATATGTTGCCTGCTCAAGTATTATAGGCTTTAAAACCACATGGCATAAAGTGACTTGTTCCTTGGATATAAAGATATGCTCCGTCTTCTTTGCTTTTTGAGCATTGTGCTCACTTTTCCAAAAATATATAAAAAAAAGGTTTTTTGCATGAATACCCTCCTAAATATCAAATTTTGCATAAATATCCTTCCAAAGTTTATATTTGTATGTATACCCTTGTAAAACACTTGTTTTGCTATTCTACCCTTTTTTTATTTTTGTTTTTGCATATGTAACCACAATATCTAACGACATTAAAAAAATTAACAATTTCAAATTAAAATGATTAAAATATCCTTAATGGGTAGACGTGCAAATAGATCGCGATCCCAATAGCAGGAGAAAAAGACAGGGACAATAGCATAATTTTAAAATTTTATTTTATTTTTAATTAATATAAATATGATTTTTCTTAACACCATTAGAACAACTGTTATATTAGAGGCATTTGTACAATAACAGAGTTTTACAAGGGTATACATGCAAATATCAATTTTGGAAGGGTATTCATGCAAAATCCGATATTTAGAAGGGTATCCATGTAAAAAAAACCCCCAAAAATTGTCCACTATGTTGTCTCAATTTATTTCAAATAGTTTCAAACAATTATTTAGATTCAACCCCTAGTGGACTAATCTATTCCTTGTTTCCATTCTTAAGCAGTTAATCGTGTAGAACTAATTAAGCCTTTGTTTGCTAAGACATAATAATTGATAGAAGAATTGCATTGAGACGATATTATTCTTGCATAATCTTGTGCATAATTGACATAGACTTTACAGTTTGTTTTACTGATTCGCATCATTGATTCTTTAGTTTTATAAAAAAATCTAAAAGCATGGTAGTTCACATATAAGCTGTGTATTAACATTCAAATAGGTGTATGTATGATAATTGTCAGAATTAAGTGCCAATCATCATTATTAATTGGTACTATTCTGTATTAGGGACTTTCTGGTTGATCTTATGGCTGCCCCAGGCACCCTGATTCCAGCAGATGTACTCAGTTCAAAAGATTCTGCCATGAATTCTTATAAGCCAATACTAAGCAAAAATGTAACTCCTTGGAGAGCAAGTAGTTCAGGTGAGGACTTATCTAGAGAAGAATCTTCATTTGGTGATTTTTCAGGTGGAAATAGCACTTCTGCTTTAAATGACAATAAGCTTGGAGATGCTAGACAAGAAAAAGAAATACCAGTACCTTCTGTTCAAAGTGCCTATACTGGTACAGCATTGACTCTCAGTGGAAGCAGTTCTAGTAGCAATATGAGTTTGTTTTCACAAGGCCAATCAAATCAGTTACCATGTTCTACCAGTGCAATGTCTTCAAAGCAGAAAGGGGTTATTGAGGTTCCCATGGATGGTGATAGTTCAAGGAATGAAAAGTTGAGCACAGTTCCAGATTCACAAAATACTGTGGACTCCAGAAACCTTTTTGCAGATCTGAACCCTTTCCAGGTAGTTGGAGTTGGCAAAAGTTCTACACCATTCAAAGCAACTGATATTAGAAACTCTGGATACCAGAGATGTAGAGAGAACATTGTCTCAGGCCCTGGGAGACCTCAACGTCCACTGGTTTGGAAAGGCCAGTCTGCATGCAATGAGGTTTCTAACACAAAGCAGTACAAATTTGTGGAGGGCCCCTTGCCACGGAAGAATTATGATCTTAATGCATCATCATCTCAAGTGCCAAACTCTTCTGGAAATATACATTCAGAAGGTTCTGATGACAATATTGCTCGAGTTTCTGGTATTTCATGCTCTGCTGTTGTAGCTACGCCTGGCAATGAGATGACTACTAGTTCTACGCAAACTACAGGCTGCCCTTCCTTTGAGCTTAGTACTTCAAGCACTGGTTCAGAAAAGAATCAGCATAGTGAATTGGATCATGGCTATGTTAATGCCTGGGCAAATAAACCACTTATTCAGTCATCCGGAGACAAACATAGAGGGCAAGATCATGCAAGTGGGTTGCTTTTGCAAAGTAGCATGCTGCACCAAATAAAGGAAGATGGGAAGAATGTAATTGGCAAACATGTTCTGAAGAAGTGCCAATATGATAGATTTATGGGAACAATTATGGAATCAAGGGATCAAGAATCCTCAGCTTCTCCATCACAAATGAGGCCGAGCAGGCTTGATTCTATGCTAGATGAGGTATCGGAATTGGAAATCCCATGGGAAGACCTTGTAATTGGCGAAAGGATTGGATTAGGTATTTTCTTAACTGGAGCTTAGCATGAGGAAATTTTGATAGATACCTCTTCTTGGGGTGCTCTTTACTTTTATTTATTGAAAGTTATATTACTCACATGAAGCCTATTAACCCAGAAATCCCAAACTAGATTCTTCCAAGGATGTTGTATAGCAGCTATCTTTTAAGTAATATGGTAATTTAGTTTTTAACCACTTTGAGGTCATATTTTCTGAGATTTCCCCCTATTGTTTGCATAAAATGTTCTTTCTACTGCTTCTGTAATGTTTTTCATATTCTTAACTCTTGTTTGCCTCATGGGAAAAATGGAGGTGGGAGTGGGCTTTTCTTTCACATTCAAGAATGTCTTCTTTTTGAGGAACTAATGAAATGCCATTCTTGATTTTGTGAATAGGTTCATATGGGGAAGTGTATCGTGCTGATTGGAATGGAACGGTGAGTAGTCTGTATTGTATTGAGTGTAGTGATTTCTAACAGGATACACCCTCCTAAAAATGATTTGAACAGAGAGGAAAATCATATGTTCTATTTTCAATTTCTTTTCTTGGTTAGTCTTTTCTTTGTGGGAAAGTGATTGCAGGATCAGCTTGTTTTCCATTGTCATTTTTGACCAAATTTGTTATGTAATAGTTTGCTCTCTTTAGCCGTTGAATCAGTTTTGAAAAGAAAAAAAAAAAAGAAGAAAAAGCACCAGACAAAGAAGAGGGGGACGGGAGGGCAGTGTCTTTTTGTTGTTGGTTGAAAAGAGGCTGGTTATACTCTTCATTGTCTTTTATGATTTCAGATATTTCAAATTATTTAGAGCTAAATTCTTGAATATGGGTGTACCTGATAGGCAGGTAGTTACATTTTTAAATGCTTTAGTGGTTGGTCGTATAAGTGGCAACCTTGCAGTTATGCTGACATCGGACATGTCCAAACTGGCATGAGTGATTTTGCTACATTTGGCTGTTTTTGTGCTAATTCTGTATTCTCATTCTTCTCAAAACTGCATTATCATAGTACCATTACCTTTGACTTAATGATGACTTTGTGGTATACTCTGTATCTTTGCACTAATTGAATCATGGAACAGAAGATGAAAAATGGATGATTGGTTTCTATTTGGCTGAACTGGAATGAGTTTCAGTGTTTGTGGTCACCTCAAGAAATATGCAGTTTCAATGTGCTCTCTCTTCGTTCCCACCATCAACTCTGCCTTTTAATCTGTATTCTCTAATACATGATTAGTTGTGACTTTGTAATGTACAGGCAGTTTTTCTTATGTACTTTGACACCTTCTTATACCTGTCACTTCACTCATTGTAAAGGTTATCTAGAAAGTGGTTGAATTTTGGGTGTTGGTAACCCAAAGTACTAGGCTTGAACTTCCATAAGTGGTTGCACCAGATTCCTTTTCACTGAGTGCCATCATTGAGGGAATGATTTTGGGCACGACAGTTACGATTCTGTACCGGGAATCCTGGATCAGACGTGATTGTCTGGGCCCTTAGACACACTTTGGACCTTGATCCCCCCACTACCGGACTGTTCTTGGTATTGGTTGGTACTAATTGGTACCAAGTAGGATGGGAATTGACAGTAATCATTATGGATTGATACCAATTGAGACATGCAGAAAAGGCACCTTATTTCCTTTTTGCTTGCTGTTGGTGTTCAAGCAGGGGGATGAAATGGGGAGAGAGAAAGAGAGGACAAAGAAAGGAAAAAGCAGCAATAGAAAAATTTAAAGAATCAATATGAAGGAAAACATCAACACCTTACCTAACCCTAATTTATGACCAAAAATGAACATAAAATGCACCACAGACAGCAATTTAAAACATCAAAACAACGAAAAGAAAAACAAAAGAAAAATTGGCATCCTTGTGTGTACTAGGATGCCAATGTGTCACAAGTGTCTGTGCAATACCATCTTAGTGCCACACTGACTTGGACCCCAATCAATACTGGCATCGTAACCAGGACTTTGAACCTTGGTTTAAATGATAGAGACACTCAAGTTAAGTGCAGAATGATTGTTTCTTTCATGGTACATCGTACTGGCCCGAATTGGACGGTATAAGGCGTATCGTACCATACCGGTTCGGTACCGGTACTTGGTATGGTGGCACCAGTATTGTACCGATACTGTGCTAGTATGGCACCAGTACGAAGTCCGGTACCGAGACGACAAACTTTGGTTTCTTTCTTTGAATTGCTTGATTGAAAGTAAACAAATGGGCATGTCTTTTCTGTTTTCTGCTGGCTGCTAGGCATTTTGACTGTACTTCATTAGTAAAATACTTTTTTATAGCACCTCAAGGAAGGTCATCAGGAAACACTTTGAACTACACTGTTCTGACATTTGGACTTTTGAAATATAGACTCATGAATAGGCAGAATTGAAGCACATTTTTCATGTACCAGTAATGGTTAGCTATCCTAAATTCCTAATCGTTAAACTTCATCATAAATTTTTCATTAATCATTTCTGAAAGAGCTAATGGTATAGTCAGAGTTAAACATTAAAACGTGCCAATTCAATATCAGTTAATTATTTATTGACATGCATTCCTTTTGTTTTTCAATGACAGGAAGTAGCTGTAAAGAAATTTTTAGATCAAGATTTCTATGAAGATGCTTTGGATGAATTCCGGAGTGAAGTAAGTGTCTTTTTTTTTCTAAATGTGTACTCGATGTTCACAACCGTTCTTCTTGAAGTTTTTCATGGTCTTCTGCTTAAATTGTTATTATACATTAATAATGAATAACATTTCACTAATATGACAGTTTCTTTGGTTAGGTGCGGATAATGCGCAGGTTGCGTCATCCAAATGTCGTTCTTTTCATGGGTGCTGTTACTCGGCCCCCAAATCTCTCCATTGTTACAGAATTTCTCCCAAGGTAAGACAAATTTCCATTGTATTTTACAGTACTTGAATGGAGAGTATTATGAAAGAACTTGCTAAATTCAACTGTCTAGAGATTACTGGACACTGAAGATAAGATAAACCTGGTCCTGCATTAACTTTGGTTTGCTGAAGATCACCTTGGGAGCCAGTGAAGATTCTATAGTTCTAGACATTCTTTTCTGACTTTTAGCTTTCCTTAGTAATCTCTGAAACGAGACCTTGTCCTTTTTGCACTTCTGAAAATGAAGATCACCACTTGAGGACCTTTTCCTTTGCAGCACCATATCATTTTCATTATCACAAAAGAGAAATCCTTGGACACCTAATCTTAAAAGTTGCATCTCCTTTTTATTTTAATTTTAACATGTTGATGAATGTCCACCAGAATAGTATTGGTAGAACCATCCTACATTGGTAGTGGCAATATGTTTAGTGAGACATGTTGAACGGGCTTTATTGTTAGTGCAAGTAAACTTCCTCTTATCTGTCTGATAGATTAATAATGATTTAGCGCCTGTTTTATTTTCTGAAAGTAAATACGAGTGCAAGGGAGAATCCCTTTATAGGCGTAACTATCTAAATTATTAGATGCACAGTGGAGGGGCAAAAAATGGTGAGACATGTGATTCAATGGAAGTTGTAGTTTTTCCTGTTCATTGTGAACCAGTTGGTCTTTGCGGCAAACTTGATCATCTAACAATGCCACACCTGGCTGCGATTTCATTGAGGGCAGGGTCTTCATATAACCCATCTTGGTTTGTAAACTCATGGTTCACATGCCATCTATTGACGGTGGATCTGTAGGACTTGTGTTTGTCTTAAGCCAAGTGAATCCTTTGTTTCTGGTTTGAATTTGGAGAACCCAGTATAGGTACATAAGAAATATTTTTACTGGGTCTGTTGCAGTCTTGGAAGTGATTGGAGTCTATTTTCGGTCTGGTGGACAATTGATAATGTTTCAGCAGTTGTGGATGTGAATCCATAATAACCTGGGAGAGCATGGGAGATCTGGGAAGGTGGGTGGCATTTGCTAGAACAAGGAGTTGATTGAGGAATTTAGTGAGATAAGCTGGGTATATTGATCACCTATGGGGCAGCTAGCTTCTAGTTTCCAAGAATTTAGAGCTATACTTGAGTAGAGAATTGGGAATACAGCAGTGGCTGAAGCTGGATAAGGAGACACTGAAAATTGCTTCTGGTCTGATTAACCAATAGAAAAACCACTGAAGCTGGGACAGGTGGAGAGACATAGGGGCAATTGATATTTAAAGCCTTAGCATGAAGTGGGCCCTTTGTGGGCAGTGACTCAAGTTGCATAGGATGTGGTCTACTTTCGAAAATGGCACCAAAGCTTTTTCTGAGTTCAAGATCACAGTGGTTAGTCTAACATTACAAGTTTCTCAAAACCTAAATATACGTGCACACCGGCTCTTCATTGTATTGATTTCAGGCGGCTATTATCTAGCTGAATTCAGGACCTCTAGTGTTTCAGTACAAGTTTCTTGAAACCGGAACATGCATACGCTGACTCTTCATCGTGTTGATTTGAAGCAGCTATTTTATTCTAAATCCAAGCATCGTTATATGATTACTTTGAAAACCAGTTATCTTTGACTTTACTTGAACTTATATGTTCCAAAGATGACCTTTTCATCTTTGTCTGCCTTCATCTGTCCAAAATATATTGGAATTCTTCTTCACGTCAATAACAACATACTCATGCTGTTTGAATATGTAAGGGGTGATGATGAAGCAGTTGAACTCAGGAATGACCGTTGATGGCTTAAAAAAAGATTATTCTGTTTTCCTTCTTTTTTATAAACTTTTTCTCAGGCACTGGCTGTCCTCCTTAAGCGTGATGAACTTAGCCTTCTTTCCAGCTTTGTTTTTATTTCTGGCAATTATGATGACACTTCACTTTCCAGGTTCAAAAACATGGTATCATTCTTGTATTTCCTAGCTACCATGTGAGTTTCGGTTTGGCAGTTTCAGCTATTTTGGGAGTTTTGGCTTCATTTGGACATTTAATTGCAGAAAGTTAGAATTATAATAAATAAGATATAGAAAAATGGAAGAAATAATATAAATCAAGGAAATCTCATCATTTTGTATGGTTTGGACTATTGGATGTACTGTTTTCAGTGTTCCGTTCCTAAACACCCAAAATTTATTTATAATGAATCATATTACAGAAGAAAGAAAAGTCATGTTTAGGATATTTTAGGGTGTCATGTATCATTCATTGATCAATGGGAATCTAACAAATTATTTGCTATACGTCTATGAGATACAAAACGCATGCATGCACATATGCCTGCTAGCGCACAACACATACAAATTTAAATATCATGAAATGCTACTTTGAATTTGAAGAAATGAAGAATAACACACGTACATAAAATAGATTTGGCCTCATGAGTCAATGTTCCCTAAAAGTCCAAATGGCCCTAGTCTCAGATTGTTTCCAACGGAGACCAAGACATTCTGATTTCAGCTGAAACTTCAAATTATGGTCAATCTGATCTGAAAACTTTCCATCTTCTTTAGCATGACTGGCAATGAAGGACTCATAAAGGTATTCCCAAATATTTGGGACAAGGATTGATAGTTTTGGGAACTTGATTCTTCATAATTTCGATCATCCTGGGTATGAATTCTATGTTCAATGTGTTCCTTAGTGAGTGGTTGGCATGAGAAAGATTTTGTAGATGGTCATAATTCCTGTACAGTGCTAGCATATACATTGTGCTTACATGTAATGTTTGTTGTCTCTTTTGTGACGTGGATCTAGTGTAACTGGTTGGTGTTTTGCTATTGTTCCTAGTAGCGGATTACCCTATCCATTAAGCTCATCCTACTTGTCTTGGAATTTTATGGTGATACATGTGATTATTGTGTTGAGTCTATGTCATTGATTCAGAACCTTATTCAAATTTCGTCAATGCGGCTTTTGACTGTCCCATCTTGATTGTCATTGAATTCCAGCAGCACCACACTAAACACTGTTACAAAAGTTTAATGATCCAACCTTTTCTTGCATAGGGATCTAGCTGACACTATCCCATCCGCTGTTACATGCCATATTCAGTTGACAATGGTTTTTAGTGCATTTGGTTATTCAATGGGGGTAATTGCACCATGTGAGCCAAGAAGACAACACAAACATATAGTGATATGCTATAAAACTTTTGAGAGGTTTTATTCAAGATTGTAAGATTTCCAATGATTTTAGATATCCATAACATTCAGGATTCTATGGTTGAATTTGATGATCCCTGGGTATCAAGCACAGATTGACTAAATCAGATGGTAAACTCTTAAGTCTACAATTATATCTCCCTCAGGGTGCTTGCTCTGTTGGCTCCCTCAGGGTGCTTGCTCTGTTGGCCAGGCAGCCAGCTGGCTGATTGCCTTCTCTGAAAACGTGGGTGGCTCTGAATTGGAGCATTTATTTCTTATCTAAACTTAGACCGTTAAAGCAAGGATGAGATCCAGTCTTGGCTCTGTCTTGAATTCATTATCACCAATGCTGAATCACCCTCTAGCCAGATTGCTGTGGCATCTAACTAATTCATAGCATAGAAGCTTCCTTCCCTGGAAGCTCTGAATTCAGCTGATGTGACAGATGTATCATGGAGAGGAATTGAACCAGCAGGTAAGAGTTTAGCTTGCTGATCATGGATCAAGAAGCCCTGCCAGAGGTACTCAAGTTGTGTGGGTATCCAGCAAACAAAGGTCAGTGTTGAAAAGCTATAGGAAGGAGAAAATAAAGTAGCAACCCAGATTCCCTGACCGAGGTTTCTGCTTTTCCAATAGTCTGCTGATAGAGTGAAAAATCTCCCCACACAGTTGGGTACATGTCTGATACTTGAATTTGTCCTATTATTGTATTTAAGAAAGGCTATGGATACTTCCATATGGACATATACGCTTCCCATTACCTTTAGGGAGGAGAGGAAGCATGGCTTTTTTATCGATGAATGTTGATCTTTTAACTACGAACATGAGAATCACTAATTGTAGAGCTTGTGATGTTGAAGTTATTTAGAGAGTATGGACTGTAATAGATTTTAATGATGACTAAAATGATGGAGTATGTATCTTGATGTCATCCATGGGTTATGACTATGCTATTGCGATAACTCCATATGACTCATGGATATTTTTTTAACATACTGGTAAAATATATGTGCAAATGCACATAGATTTAATTTAAACTAGCATTTAACCTGTGTGATGTGCACGGTACCTTTTTTGTTAAAGTACATTTGTTTTTGTGATTTGCTATACTTGGCATTTTTAGCCAAAAAAAAATTTCA
This sequence comes from Phoenix dactylifera, assembly GCF_051530095.1. Lineage (NCBI taxonomy): Eukaryota > Viridiplantae > Streptophyta > Magnoliopsida > Arecales > Arecaceae > Phoenix > Phoenix dactylifera. The sequence continues at coordinate 10,834,070 of NC_143207.1, read as the reverse complement.
CAAGCAATTTCCTTGTCCATATATGCCAACCTTAAAATTTTATTTTTTTATTAATTACATTGTTATTTAGAAAATAATATATTTTTTGTTAATATATAAAATATATAGTTAATTAATATATACTTTTATTAGTTTTTAATATAATTGGACAAGACAGGCGAACAATTCTCGGTTCAACTGGTCGAAATGACCGATTCTGTATGGTTTTAAAAACATTGATTTTTATATAAATTATCGAATACAAAATTTCTTGAATGCCGGAACAAAAAATTTAGAAAAGCTGAGAAGTTTTGCCCTCCCTGTAGATAATGTAAATTTGAAGCCACATCTCCTTCATCTCACCTTGAGGTTAGTGGGAGCAAATTTTCTAATAAGTTTTCTTTGCGAATGTAAGTGTGTCCCTGTCTGAAGCTAATGGGTGCAAATCCTCTAGTTTTACTTACTTAAAACCACCTAGGTCCAAAGTCCAAGAAATGGGAATGTAATGCCCACTCATGTAACTGCCCAAATTGGATCCAGCAGCCCAAGGATAGCAATCTACTTAGAGATTCAGCACAACAAAAGGTGAAGAGTTGAGATTCCAACCCCATTTGGCTAGATTTAAGGAAGGCCCAACTGGAAGAACGCGTAAGGTTGGTTGCTAGGATATGAATGTGTTGAATTATGGATGCCAGATGGCTCATTGGACCCTCTCAGACCAGAGTTCCAAAGAGAAAGAGGCTATTTATTTATTTATATTTAGAGAGAGAAGACCCACCCCAAGATAAATTACTCATGTCTAACTAGATATTTGAGGAAGTACCACTCGTGCCTTTGAATATAGAATCTCTACCGAGGAGAAGATGGGTGTGACGATTGATGTATATTATGTGATAAAACTATCGGTTCATTCCCTGCCCACGCTGCCCGTGAAGGCATCTACACAATTATAAGCGCACATTATCTCCACCCAAGACTACATGGGAGATCTTGTGACCATCTGCCTAATGACCCTCATTTTCTAAAATAACCCTCATTGGCCTCTCTAACAACGGATTTGCCTGATCGTCTTGATGGATATATGGGTTGCTATTGGGGGTTATTTAGGTCATTAAAACATAAGGTGAGTTGCGATAGGAAGAGAGTGGATCATGGGGTGGGGCCCATGGGGAGTTAGATGCTGCATCAATCACTTTCTCGTGGCACGCGTGCTGATTAATTTCCATGCCAACAGGAGACCTCCCTTCTCTTATGGCGTATTTTCGAAACTACCCCTCCACGTGCCAGCAAGTGGACAGCTGGTCGATGCGTGTCACAAGTGTTTCTGCGCGAAAGTAAATAATGTTGGACATGTGGTGAGCGGTAAGCTTTAATATCTATACAGGAGACGAATGGAGAGCTCAACTGAAGCAGAGCCTGTATTTAGTGTGCGTGCACGCACGCATTAGATTATCAATTTTATCAAATTATATATGCCCAAATAGCCATATGTAAAGTGGATCAACTTATTGTATTTTGGGCATAAATTTTATCTCAACAGATGACATTAATTAAATTATAGTAGAATATGTTGGATCGGAGTTAGGTATGATTTGTTTTGGATCTAATTGAAAACAACTAAAAATCTAATCTTTAGTCAATAGTAGTAATTATAGTGAGTGGGTAGGGGGTGGATGCATTTCGTGTTGGGATTGTTGAATCTATTTTTCTTTTAAGAGTAAAAAAAATTTATTCTTCATAAATTTAACATCTTTAAGTTGATTGTGATCAGGGTTTGCTGTACCGGGCCGAACTGGACGGTATCTTCTATACTATACCATACTGGTTTGGTACTGGTACCCGATACGGGAGGTGTACCGACATTCGGTATGCTGAAAAGATTCCATACCGCACCGACACAGTGCTAGTGTGGCACCGGTATGGGGTCTTATATTGAGACGGTGAACCTTGAGTGCGATGCTAGTAGAACTATAAAAACAAGGAAGATTTAGAGAAAAGTTGACCAAGTTTATATTTTTAACATACTTGTGGCCCAATTGATGTCATGCAGATGAAAAAATTGATAATATATTAGTTGACCCTTAATCCGTCATATTTAGGTTCAGCAAGCATCATCCACCAGTAAACTATGAGCTTTGTGTACATTGAAAAACTCTCACTGAGTTTATTTTCTGAAACTGTCCCTCCATGTGCCAACGAGTGGACAGTCGGTCGATGCCTGTCATGGGTGTTGAAAATAAATAATGTTTAGACACATGGCGAATGTGAAGCTCTAATATCTGTAAAGGTGGCGAATGGAGGGCTCTGTTGAAGCAGAGCCTCAATTTTAGTGTGTGTGTGTGTGTGTGTGTGTATTAGATTATCAATTTTATCAAAATTATATGTGCCCAAATAGCCATGTGTAAAGTGGATCAACGCATTGTATTTTGGGTATAGCTTTTATCTCAATATATGACATTAATTAAATTGTAGTAGAATATGTTGGATCAGAGTTAGGTATGTTTTGTTTTGGATCCAATTAAAAACAACTAAAAATATAATCTTTAGTGAATAGTAGTAATTATAGTTAGTGGGCAGGGTCTAGATCCATTTCATGCTAGGATTGTTGAATCTATTTTTCTTTTAAGGAAAAAATTCTTTATTCTTCCTAAATTTGGCATCTTTAAGTTGATTGAGTGCGATGCTAGCAAAACCATAGAAACAAGGATAGATTTAGAGAAAAGTTGATCTGGTTTACATTTTTTACGTACTTGTGGCCCAATTGATGTCATGCGGATGAAAAAATTGATAATATATTAGCTGTCCCTCAATCTGTCGCATATTTAGGTTCAGCAAGCATCATCCACTGGTAAACTATGAGCTTTGTGGACATTGAAAACCTCTCACTGATTTTGTTTTATCCTTTGTTTTGCCCAGTTTATATCCATAATAATAAATAGGTTTAATCTTTTATCAAGAATAAGCCAAATGATGATTAGAAAGGAAAAGATTTATACTAATTGTTAAGGAATCTTATGATTAAATGGTACCCCAAAGTCTGCTTTCGATCAATATGCAGCTACAAGACCCCCACACCAAATCCTTGCACTTATGACACCAAAATCATGATGGCATGAGAGAGTGGGTCGGGCACTCTCTTGCCTTCTCTTTCCGTGGTCGCAGATTTCATTCCTTTTGTAGTCCATATGATGGTGGATTAGTTTCCCTTCTCTCTCTTAACTTTAGGGTAGCCTTACGGTGAAGAAAAACACAAGCGATCCCTTGATTAACGATTTTTTATTTCATTTTATTCTATTTATATGTGGACATGGCTACAATTACTACAATCCTGTTACTGGCCCAAATCTTTCTCCACAACAAAAAATAAATTTTCAGCTGAAACAAAATTTTGAATTTTTTTAATGAGTTTTTTGCATGAATACCCTCCTAAATATTGAATTTTGCATGAATACCCTTCCAAAAGTGATATTTGCATATATATCCTCATAAAACACTTGTTTTGCTATGTTGCCCTTTTTTATCCTTGTTTTTACCTATGTACCCACACCATCTAACACTATTAAAAAATTAACGGTTTCAAATTAAAATTACTAAAATACCTTTAATAAGTAGATATGTAAAAAGGAATATTTATATGATGATCACAATGGGGGACAAAAAAAGTAATTTCAAAATTTTATTTTATTTTTAATTAAAATAAATATGGTTTTTATTAACAGTGTCAGAATAACCGTTATATTAGGGGCATTTGTGCTAAAATAGTGTTTTATGAGGGTACAGAAATAAATATAAATTCTAAGAGGGTATTCATGCAAATTTGAATTTTTAGAAGGGTATCATGCAAAAAACCCTTTTTTTATTTATGTGTATATATGTGATAAATAATAACCATTGTTGCATTTATAATGGCCATCATAAAATAAAAACCATTAAACAATGACCAGTAATTAAGTTCATGTTATTGAATGTATAAAAATTAAGGGCTCCTTCTGAGATCATTACAATAGCCATTAATTTAAACCTACAAGTAGACTGGATATAACACCATGTGTCGTACTGAAAATCTCTTCACAAATATTAAAAATATGAAAATCATTTAAAATATCAAAGAAATCTAAAAATTCTAATGGTGCAGGTCTTGACATATCTTTACTTTGAACTGAGGAGGCAGAGAAGGGATCTGGTTTCAACAGATGATGGTAAAAGAAGGGGGAAAGGGAAAAAATTGGATGGGGTGATTAAAGGGAGTTGGACCAGAGTATGGAGTATCAAACCTTGTTTCTCAAATCTTTCTAATATTTGTTCTCAATAGACCAGAGACATGAAAACATGTTTTCCAATTCTTTCTTGTCTATGCTTTCTCCCGTGAAACAAAGGCATGCGAACACAGTGTTGGAAAGGAGATGAAGTAAAAAAAACATAATCAATTGGGATTAGAAGTGGTTTTGTGTTGGACAGCTTTGATGAAATAATTAGAATATAGTTTTAGTTTGGATAGTCAGTTTTGGGTAATCATCAGGAATCATACTAAATCTGAAATTGAAGAAGTTCTAGGACCGAGTTCTTTTAGGTTTTGAGTTGTTATCTCAATGGCTATTATCCTCTTAACCAAATCCAACAATTATAATCGTCTATGGACAAAAATTTATGGGTACTTTTATATATAATATAGATATGTAAAAATCATATAAATAATTAGAATATAGTTTTAGTTTGGATAGTCAGTTTTGGGTAATCATCAGGAATCATACTAAATCTGAAATTGAAGAAGTTCTAGGACCGAGTTCTTTTAGGTTTTGAGTTGTTATCTCAATGGCTATTATCCTCTTAACCAAATCCAACAATTATAATCGTCTATGGACAAAAATTTATGGGTACTTTTATATATAATATAGATATGTAAAAATCATATAAATGTCGGGTGTCCCATCAGGTGCTGGTGGCATTACTATTTTTTTTTATTTTTTTAGGATGATTGTTGTAGGAACAAGAATAGTATATCCTAGTTTGGAGATAGATTTCTTTTATCCATCTCTTATAACATGATCAACAATAATTCAGAGGAAGTAATCTTTCTTAATACTGCATTTTTGAAAATTTTGTTCTATGGACTTAACTTTTCTGGAATGTTTTGTGATCCGGAACTGTTTTTTCTCTTTGCTTTGGGTACAACTGACCATGTGCTATTTATACTTCTTTGCATATTGTTTTATAAAGGGCAAATGTACTCTCATGTGGTGATTAAGGAAGTTCGTCACCATTCCAATTTTTCTTGTAAATACTATTTGACTAGTTTTTTTATTTATCTTATGTGTATATTAACTTGGCATGTTTCATTCATAACTTCTGTACTTGAATTTTAGGGGAAGCTTGTACAGAATTCTTCATCGTCCATATTGCCAAATTGATGAGAAGCGTAGGATAAAGATGGCCCTTGATGTGGTATGAAGGCTGAAAAGTTGTGTACAAACTTCTTGATAACCCTTCTTACTGCAAGCTACTAACTCTCTCTCCCCTGCCTCTCTCTCAGGCCAAGGGCATGAATTGTTTGCATACTAGTGTACCAACAATTGTTCATCGGGATCTAAAATCGCCAAATTTATTGGTACACAAAAATTGGACTGTTAAGGTATTTAGCGGTCTTGCCAATGCTGAATTTTGTTAACCTATTATTGGCCATTTTATGATTCATTATTATAGCATTCTATTAGCTGTTCGAAATAATTCTGGTGCCAGTTGATGCAAGTCAACTAGAGAATGGTTTAATTGTGAATTCTTAATATCAAAGTAGGTTGGTACAAACATTTTTCTAACATGCTTTTGCAAAGACCAACTAGGACACCTTATTTTTGATTCTGTTGTGTTTTGCTTTCATACAAGTATGCAATACACTCACTTCAGTTAAAATCTAGGGGAAACTGAGTGATTGATTTAAGTTTTTGCAAACTAAAGCCAACATCTTTGACTAAATTATTTAGATAAAATGGATGGTCTTTTAGGGCCCCATTCTTTGGTGGGTAAGTATCATGAAAAAGTTGGTCAACTTTCTCATTGACCAACTTATCCATGTTCTCGTGCTTTTTTAGGTGGGTAAGTTATTTTCCCATGGGTAGCAAATATCCATGAAATGGAGGAAAAGTCTTACCTAGAAGTGGGGTAAGTCATGGTCCCATTAGCTAGAAAAATAACCTTTTTATTTTATTTCTAAATAGCCCTAACCTATAATAATAATAATAATATAATAATAATGATATAATATATATTATATTATTATAATATAACACAATATAATATATTATATATTATACCAAATATTATTATATATTCTATTAAAATAATATAGTCTAATACATTAATGTATTATAATATAAGATAATATAATATATATTATTCATCTTATATTCTATATTATGATATATTACGTTATATATAATATAAGATAATATAATATTTATATAATAAAGGGTATTATGAGAAATATGGATAAATCTTAGCAACTTATCTAGGAAAGTAGCAATACAAAAGAACATGGGCAATAGATTCTAGAGCCGTTTTCCAATGCATAAAAGAACATGGATAAATTATTTTTTTGTCTAAATGTTGCCTGGGAAACACTTACCCAAGAAAATACAGATTGCTGGCTATGATTTTACCCTCCAAAGAATGGGCCCTTAGTTTCAAAATCGATTTAAATTCACTTGGCCTTTGGAATTACTTGCAAGTAATTGTCCACTTGGATTTCATGTGTTCTTAAATAGGAAACTAGTGTGGGTGTATAACTAATGTCTTTTCAGCTATTATGCAATTTCGTTGACAAAAAGAAAATAGGAATGACAACCTTTTTTCGGTTAATAGGAAAGACAGTTTTTTATGCTTAGTCGAGGATTGTTTCTTAATAAATTTTTCGAATGAAGAATAGCTCTTAAGAATTAGTGTGTCAATGGTTGACTTTGAAATTTTATCTAGTTGTTTTAGGAGGTTTGAATATGAGTTTGAATTTTGCCAAGGCTATGGGATTCCCTATGAACTGCATGCCTTCCCAAAAGCAATGTGCCACAACTAAACCTGATTGTGCTAGAAATTGATAGGGGTTAGCTAGAAATTGATGGGGGTTAGCTAAGGCATCTTTTTACATGTGTGTGCATGCACATGCATGGGTGTTTTATGCATATGTGGGGTGTGATATGGTCTACCATATGTGTGTGTGCTGCCGTGTATGTGTTTTGTACATGCTGAGGTGTGATTTGGTGGACCACATGGGCTGTCCACTGAACCTGCCAATAAGAGTCTGTCCACCGAAACTGCCCCTTAAGAGGCATGTGGGTGGGCGGATCAGTGGAGGTATTGTGCCTGCATGCTTGTGCATGCATGCATGTGTTTTGTGGGGGGTGCATGGGGCGCAGATTTATGGAGCCTAGAGCTCGCAGTCCTTGAAATCTGCCTAATAGGAGACATGCCACATATTCTACCAGTCCACGTTGTCAAATGATAGTGAGAGTACATTCAATTACTATGTTGAGGGGGAAATTGTGGAAGTGGAACTGTTCTTTGTGCAGCCACTTCATATCCATTCCCTCACCCTCCATTATCTCTGCCCCCTTATCAATCCATGATCGAGCAATCTTCACATCTCCATTATCTACTTGTTTGTGCATGCATGCATGCGTTTGTGGGTGTGCATGGGGTGTAGATTTGTGGACCCTGCCACTTGCAGTCCCTGAAATCTGCCTACTAGGAGGCATGCCACATGTGCTACCAGTCTATGTCATCCGATGATAGTGAGAGCACATTCAATTACTATGCAGAGGCGGAAAATATCTGGAAATGGAACTGTTCTTTGCACAACTGCTCCATATCCCTTTCCTCACCTTCCATCATCGCTGACCCCTTGTCCATCCTTGATTGAACAATCTTTATATCCGTTCAACCTCAATGGTTGTTCCCACTCTCTTGTTTGCTTACTAGTTGGGATTCATCTCGCACTGTTCCATTACTCTACCAGGGATAAAGAAAAAAGAAAGAGGAGAAAAAGAGAAAAGGAAAAAGAAAGTTCATAGCCGAGCCCTCCCCTCAGTGGTGGCACTGCCTTCGTCCACCTCTCTAATCTTGGCCACGAAGACTCCCTTGTCTCCCTCTCAAGTGGCCGGGATCCTAGGGATGTTCTTTTCCTCTGCCATGCTATGAATTCCATGATCTGGGAACTCAACTTGAAGGCAGGTGGCAGAGGCTGCTCGAGCCATTAGCCAAAAGAATCCTCTCCACTATCTTTGCTGCCGCCCCTCCTTGATGATCCAATCTATTAGAGTGTGGGAGTGAGAGAAGGTGTAAGATAGAGCGGAAAAAAAGAGAGAAAATATGTTTTTTTTCTTGATTTCCTTCCTCTCCATTCATGAGCAGGAGACTGTGGATTGAGGAGGACAAGGGCAAGATGTTGGACATCTCTGGGAGGTGGTTGGGAGTGGACAATGAAAGGTGGAACATTGAGAGGGCAAGATATGTCTTTTTCCTCCACTTTTGCAGGAATGGAGCTTTTTGATCTCTTCCTATTGCTTATCAATATGGAAAGCAAGTGTTGTAACAGCTCATAGTTGGGTGGACTTGGTGCATTGAAGCCTTGTGTCTACCAAATCTGAAGCCCTTGTTCTTGTGCATGCATATGAGTCTGCATATATGCGGATGCATGTATTTTTATGTTTGTCTATGCATATGTGAGTGTATATATTTTACACTCTTTTCTTTCTTTTTTTCTAAACACTCAAATACTTGCACTTCCAATCAAGGTTCGAAATCTTGGTACCGGGTACCGTATTGGTACCTCATCAGTTCGGTACAGTATGGTGCACATCTATGCCGAAATAGTTTTCTAACCTTTTTTTCAATTTTTATCACGGTACATTTTGGTACGGATTGGTACATGCCTCGATACAGGCGGTATAGGGCTTGTACCGACTTGAAGGTGTTTCGTACGGGTTTTCTTCCAGTATAGTATGGTATGGTATGCCCTATACTGGGCGGTATGGGGCGGTACGACAAATCTTGCATCCAATCTTGTTCACTTAATCTACCTCTCAGCGTAAACATTCTTTTTTCATTACTAAATACCTGGACACTGCCTACTTATCTACTTTTATTGTAGACGAGCTTCATTGGTTGACTACATCTTAGCATTATAAAAAGCATAGACCACTTGCATTGCTTGTGGGACTTGAAGCCTTGTCTAGCATAGATCCAATACTTACCAGTGCCATGGAGCACTATTCTAATGTACAGTTCCTCGGAAATTTTCTTGCGAAGCATTACTTATTTTTCATCAAGAATAAAAAAAAAACTTAATTAGCTTGAACCACTCATGGAGCTGTCCAAGGCTCCAAGCTTTATTAAGATATCCACTTTGGATTCGTGTCATCAGATGTATTTCTTAATATGATAACATTTTTATGACTCGTTTAACTTTGTTCGGATGCATCATGGAGAGTTGCCACATTCCTGACCAATGAATGTGCAACTATGGATTCAATTACATGATTTAAGTAGTGCTTTCTCACTGAAGAGGCCAAACAATGGATTTGGAACCTATCTTAATTTTAATTTTGTAAAGGAATCTGTAACCAAACAAACTTTGCTCTTTTTTTTTCCTTAGTGTCCAGTACCAGCCTGCTGTAAAGGGACGATGATCATGTTGTCACCTTAAACTAGGGATGGCAATCGGGCCCGGTCGGACCGGATATGGGTTGGATCGGATACAAAATAGATCGAAAATTTGTTAACTCGAATCTGAACTGTTTATTAAAGAGGTCAAAAATTCAGAACCAAATTTGTCCATTTTATTAAACAGGTAACCTATCCTAACCTACAATGGTTTGAATCAAGGTCTGCCTAACTGGTCCATACCGGCCAGTATGGGCCGGTACGGCCTGGGACTGGTACCGAATCAGCGTGGAATTTGATACTGGTAGCTTATCGTTGGAGAACTTGTATGGGACCGGTATGGGATTAGCGTGGATCAGCGTTGGATCAGCATGAAATCTAGAACTGGTATGGAACCGGTATGGGACCGGCCGCCACCGGTACGCCGACCGGTACTGGTATGGCGGACCTTGGTTTGAATCAAGGTTCATCATTTCGGTACTGGATCCCATACCGATGCCACACTAGTACTATGTCGATACAGTACGGTTCGAAGTCTTTACAGTGTATCGAGTGTTGGTACGCCATTCGTATTGGGTATTGGTACTGAACCGGTACTATACGGTATGCTCCGTACCGTCTGGTCCGGGCCAGTGCGGCAAACCATAGTTTGAATCAAGTTAAACAGGTTAGATGGTTAAGCATTGCCACCCCTACCTTAAGCCAGTTGCCATTTTCTTCTATTTCATTTTATTCCTTTTGTCTTCTATGGTTCGGGGGAGGGGAAACCTTCCCTTCCCCAGATCTCGACGGTGAATTCATAAATCAAAACTTTAGAAAGCTTCCATATAGCACTACAACAGTATGGAGCCAGCGTCGGTCGGTCAGCGTGGGCTTTCGTGAAGGAAAGTCCGTTGGTTCCCTCGGTGGGATTAGTTCCAACAAACCCTACGGACTTAACCGAATACTACCTGAACCAACTAGATCTCCGCGTTCTTGTACGTACCACTGATTGAGGGAACCCGCAGGTCTTGAGTCTTAGTGGGAAAATATAAACTACCTGTTCATTGCATTAGACCTAAGTTTTGGAATTTATAAACTATTAGCTGCACACTGAAAATATAATGATCCAGTTAAGTTTACTAAAACTGAACTACTTAACCCTCTCATATATTATAATCAGAGCTATTATAACCCAGCTGAAAAAACTTGTCTTTTATATGGTGTCACATATAACTACCATACATCTTAATTTGCATCTTTTGATCCCAAAAAAACTGCAGGTTTGTGATTTTGGACTTTCACGCTTGAAGCATAATACATTTTTATCATCCAAGTCTACTGCTGGCACGGTATGTGATTATCATCAAAAAAGAAAAAAAATCTGTTTATACTTTGTGGTCAATGGTTGACCATATCTCTGCATTTATCTCTTGATGTTTTAGCCTGAGTGGATGGCACCAGAGGTATTACGCAATGAACCGTCCAATGAAAAGTGAGTTTCCTATCTACTATTACTTTAAGGCCCTTTTCTAATTATATATATTTTTTCTTATTATGTGGTCATCTTTTTATTTTGGTAGACTTTATCCCGTTTTCTCTGCTTTAGTTTCTAATTGTATATCTCCCAGGATGGAGCAAGTGCTCTGAAATAGAATCATTTTGTCCATTTATGTAAGACCAGGTGCTTGATTAACTGATACATGCTTCTAGCATCCTAAAGTAATGATGCCAATTATGGCTTACTACAAAGCAGCGTACAGATAAAGATAAACTAGGACTGTCTTTTAATAATGTCATCCTAGAATATTTTAAAATGTAGGATGTCTGAATCTGGATATTTAATCAATAGCATGAACAACAGCAGGAAAATAGGTCCTTAATCCAATGAAAAAGTAACTATGATTTTCACTCAAAAAATTTCTAGAAAAGATGCATTATTAATGAAATTATTTTCTGTAACAATTACTGTACACCATGTGTTAGTCAGGGAAAGAAGTTGAAGTGGGGGACAGTGGAAGTTCAGATATCGGTCTCCTTATCCCACATTTTATTGAAACAGCAGCCTAGAAGTTATGGTAAGAATAGTTCAGGGCTCCACTTATGAGAAATGAAGTAATTTGTTGTGTTGTTGCATTTAGCTTTGCTAACAGATACTGTTAAATCATCAGATATATTTGGACTAGCTATGTGGTTGGTTCTCTGAGAAAGTGTGATCTATCAGGCTAGTTAATCTGATGATGTATTAGTTTGTGATATTAGGAATGTGACCTCTAAGCATTTCGTAATTGCAGCAGGTGATCGGGTTCTTTTGGGGTATTAGTAATATGTAACCCATCTACCATTGAACCATGCCCTTGAACTGGGCACATGTTGTGCCTGTTAAGGAATTTAAGTGGATTCATGTTAGGTGCAAATATAGAATTTAGATTTTTTTTTTTTTATGTGGACTCTAGAACTAGAATTTTGTGGACTCTAGAATTAGAATTGTTTGTGGACTCAAGTATTTTATTTTTATGCGGACTCTTATTAGGGTTTTGAGTTGTCTAAATAAAATCATTGCAATGTTATTGAGAATACAACTTGAATTATTGAGATCACAGAATATTTAGAATTCCTACTCTCTCTCTCCCTCTGCCTTCTCTCTTCTTCTTCTACTTCTTTTCTTCTCCCCCTTGTGTTCTCTCCCCTCTTCTTCTTCTCCCTCTGTCCTGTCTCATGAATTGCTTTCGAACCAATTCTGTGTCCAAACAACTCCTGTACTAAGATGTTGTAGCAGCATGCCAGTTCATACTCGAACTGCTACTGAACCAAACCAAAACTGCTCGCTAACCACTGAACTATCCAAATCATGGCAAAATGATTGAAGCAGGCCCTAGCTGTCAATGGTATTACCCTCACATGGGGTTTCAAATGAGAAACTGCTTCTTTGAGGCTTAAAGCACTAGATGATGCACTTGAGGATAAATTAATAATACTACTAGCTTAAATTCTTCTTGAAGTGGAAGCAGTGGAGGAAAAATTCGAGAATGCTAAGATTGAAGGTTTAAATGTCACAGGTATAGCTATAATTACGTAGTGATTCCAATGAACTCAATAGGCTCATGTAGGACAGTGTCGACAAAAAGGAAAATTCTAATCAAATCTTTTAGTGGACATAGTAACAGTTTGCTTGAACAGTTGAAAAATTCTTGAATTGTTGTCTATTTTTTCCGTTTGTTGAATGATTCTCTGTGTTATGCTTGTGTTATTAACTGTGAATTGTTTGATAATTCACATATTTGACATTTTACTAATGAATGATGTTATTTATTGTTGGTCGTGATGTTGTTTTTACTCTCATTTATTGTTCTTTTTCCTCTGCCTGTTTTCAAATGAATAAATCTGTAAATATTTTAATATTTTTCTTCAAAATTACAATTTTATCTAGTCTTTTTGAACATTTTGCTAGTATTTTGTTTCTATTCCTTGGAATTCAGAACTTTTGCCCCTAGTTGAATGATTCTACAACACTAAATTGACAGAACACATGCAATGATATAATCCCTGCTGAAGTCGGCATCTTGACCTGGTGACTATTCATGAGATGCTGCTTGGTATGATGCGATGGTCTATTTTTCGGTGATGGAGTTGGACATTGGCCATTGGCCATATTTGTGTTGTTGCTCTTGATCACCTTGTGAGTGGCGATGGAGCTGGTGGGGCAGCATATGGATCTAGATTGTGCTACCATTAGTGTTGCTGATGCACTGTATCCTGTAGATTGGAGAGTTTGAGGATTTGGGAGTTTCCAAGGTTGAGGGACACCATGATTTCAATTACTTGTTGATTGCATATAGTAGACATCTTTTAATCTTCTACAACACATTAGAAAAAAGCAATATATATTTAATTAAAAATTGTGATAGCTTGCCTAAGACAGCCTTTATTGTTCTCATAACATCTGAGATCCTAGGTTGTGATGGTGATTTAACAATGTTATGAATGCTATTTGTTCTAATGAAAACACCAACACATGTATAATCATTAATGGCTAGTATGACCTTTATTGACCACTGTTACAATCGAGGTTCCTCGGACCGGCACTAGGGGTCATATCGGCTGGCCACCGATTTGGTATGGTATTGGTATGTAGCATACCAATCCTACCGATATGAGGCACAACAAACCAAGGGGAGGGAGAGGGAGGGGGGAGAGGGAGAAGTAGAGGGAGGAAAAAAGAGGAGGGAGGCAGTAAGGGAGAGGCAGGGAGGGAGGGTTATGGAGAGGGGAGAGGGAGAAGGAGAGGGAGGAAGAGAGAGAAAGGGAGGGAGGGAGGAGAAGAGGGAGGAAGAGAGAGAGAGGTAGAGAGGGAGAGATGTTGGCAAGGGCCCCCATGGCGCTGATTGAGGGCGACGATATCGTCTTCGGTGCCGTTTGATGGCAACAACCTTGGTTGGCGTCATTTGAGGGGAGAGAGAGAGAGAGTAATTAAGAAAGGTTAGGGTTGGGGGGGGGGGGTGGTAAGCCGGGTCGACCCAGATAGCCAAACCATCCTGATTTTATATCGGTTCGGTTCTGTACTAGCCAAACCGCCTGATTTGTTTTGGTTTGGCAAATATTGCTTACAATTATGTAATGCATGGAGCGGTTGTGTTTGTTCCATTATTATACTTTGTTGGTGCAAAGCAGTCTGAAACTACTTTATTGGGTATCATAAAATTAAAAATTCTTTCTAAAAGCCATAGTTTGTAAATAAATGGTGAAGGATAGCTACCTTCTTGTGACATGAAAATAAAATAAAAAGGATAGCTACCTTCGTGCCAGTAAAATTACTATACAATCCGTGCGACTGATGATAGGAACAAGTATTGGTTTTGAACTTAAGAATGCATCTGTTAAGAACAGTCTTCACAGCATTTTCTAAAAATTGAAAAATAAGGACTTGTATTGTGTGAAAATTTAATCTTAGACATTTAACATAATAGATGTATGGTAGAAGAAATGATTCTTTTTATTATTTTGCAAATAAATGATCTACATTAGGCTACTGTTTCCCCCTCTTATAAATTAAATCTGAAATTTGTACAGGTGCGATGTCTATAGCTTTGGAGTGATCTTATGGGAGCTTGCGACACTGAGGATGCCGTGGAGTGGGATGAATCCAATGCAGGTGGTCGGTGCTGTTGGGTTCCAGGACCAACGTCTTGATATCCCAAAAGAAGTTGATCCCCTGGTTGCAAGGATTATTTGGGAATGCTGGCAAATGTGAGTGATTAAAAAGAAAACCCATGTTAACTTTCTAATATTGGAATCATATGCCAGGCCTTTCTCACTGTAATTAAGGTTGTGGATATGAATGCCATATGAAAACATGATTAGGTGTACAGATCACCATTAATAGCTCAAAACAATCCAGTTGTTTCTAGATGGGAATAAATGTGCCTCAAGTTAATGGCCATGGTGATCTACTCTAGGTGCATTTAGATAATGCCCTGATATAGATTATTGGTACTTTAATATCTACTAATGCAATTGTTTGATTGGTTTATAGCTGTTCTGACTTGTGGCTTGAATTGTTTTTTTGCTAACAGAGATCCAAGCTTGCGTCCGTCATTTGCACAACTAACAACTGCTCTGAAGTCCTTGCAGCGGCTTGTCATCCCTTCCTATCAAGACACACAAAGCCCATCGGTGGCGCAAGAGATATCATTGAACTCTACACCCTAAGAGCTTGGACCGTGAAGAAAAGTAGCGGCGTGATTTTTGTAAGATTGGGTTAAAAGTTGGAAATGTGGGTGCTGTGTTTGTTGGTTCTTTGGGCTAGTCGTACTTGACTGTCCCCTGTTCCTGCCATGCCCAAGATCTGTGGCGGTGACTGTACAGAGATGGTGTCAATAGCATTTCGAAGTCCAAACCTTGTGCCATGTAAAAGAGAATTGCATAGGCCTTTTTGTTAGGTTTGTGCTTGCCAGAAACCGGCCAGCTTTAGTGAATAGTACCCTGAATTAGGGGGGAGGTGTATTTTATGTCAGTGATGGCGCTTTCTGGTGAAAGCATTTGATATAAATGTTAAGTCTGTCAATATACAAATAGTGTATTATTATACAACCATTGGATCTTGTTATTGAGTGACAGGAAAAAGAAAAAAAGAATCATTTATCAATATGGTGTATCTTGGAGTAAACTTCATGTTCCCAAGCAGTTCAGAAAGTGGCATTTTATTTCATCTTCCAAGAGTAAATAGACGCTAAAGTTTGATATGAGTGCTTGCTGTTGTGGGATGGGTTCCGAACTTTAGTTTCATATCGGCTAATCAGTGGAAAGGTCTGTGCCTTATAATAAGGAGGTGCGAACCTTTTCTCACGAGGGTCTTTTTATAGGACAAAACCGTGAGGGGGCGCCTAAGCCGCCCTGCGCGAGCTCCGCGCCCGCGGGTCTGGTGTGCACCCTGCGCGAGCTCCGCGCCAGCAGGACTTTAGAGCGGACAATATCTCGGGAGGGACGCAGTCGCTTTTCCTGCTCGGCTGGTGTACGGGCTGGTGTCGGGGTGAAAATCCCGCATCACTTGCCAACCAAGATTTTAACGTCTTCTTGGACCTCTAAAGGCAGTCCTTAATTGGTAAACTACTTTTGCCCGGTTTGGTTCGGAAGTAGATTTATCCAGGATAACAGAACAAGTTTGGGGAAAACTGGAGGAGTTAGATTTAGTTTCAATAAATCTATCCGACCATTTGGTTGAATAATTTTGTTCGGGTTATGTGGAATATAAGTGGTTAAAAGTTAGAAGGTCAACTGTTCTGCAAACTCACTTCTATCATACCTTCAGTCTTCGTTATTGTGGTTTTGTGAAGGCTAAGGTTCTGTTTGGAGGAGCTGTTGACAGTAGAGCTGTTGGAAGTAGAAGTTTTATAAAAAGCTATTTGCTGTTTGGTAACTATATTTCTAAAATGTTGTGGCACTTTAACATGTGTTTGGTAAACAAACTGAGAAAGTAATTGGTATGACAAAATGACCATAAAGGACATTACTAGTAGGGTTTTTTGCATGGATATCCTTCTAAATATCAGATTTTGCGTGAATACCCTTCCAAAATTGATATTTGCATATATACCCTTGTAAAACTCTGTTATTGTACGAATACCCCTAATATAACGGTTGTTCTAACGGTATTAAGAAAATCATATTTATATTAATTAAAATTAAAATTAAAATTTGAAATGAAGTTATAATCCTCACTCTACTCCACACACCCCCCGCTGCGGCACCCGGCTTCCCCACCCCTCCCGGGCTTCCCCCCCACGCGCCCCCTCCCCCCGGGCGCCCGGCTTCCCCACACCCTCCCGCGGGCTTCCCCCCCGCTGCCCGGCTTCCCTATCCCCGTGGGCTTCCCCCCCGCCCCTCGCGTGTCGGGATCCTGATCGCGGGCGTTCGTGATGGCGAGATCACAATCGTGGGCGTTCGCGATGGCGAGATCGTGATGCAGTTCGCTCGCAATCTCCTTCCTCTTCCTCCCTGTTCTGTAATCCAATCGACGATAAACAAAAATTCTTCTGACTACTAAACTTATCCTTTCCAAAAGTTAGTCGTCAACGCGATCTATCTTTCAAATCTTTTAGATCTCTCCTATCTGTTGATCATAAAAAAAATATTTTAAAATCATCTTACCCTCTCTTCCCTTTCGTTGATTTATACTATTTTTATTTTATTAATCTGAAAAAAAATCATTACAAATGTTAGAAGAACAATAATAATTGTTGCAGCTGATTTTATTTCATTTCTATTTTTCGCTGTGAATCTATATTGAAGCTCTATTTTTTGATTTCTAGCTGCATACCATATATTTTATTTGAGCATAAATCCTATTATATATTTTTGTTATATTCATGATAAAGAAATATGCCTCTCGTCATAGAACCAAATGCATTTTCTAATAAATACAGAATTATAAAGGCTATCACATTAATTAATGTATCTAAATTCTTTCCATCTACTAAGATTTTTTTTACGTATATACCCTTCTAAATATAGAAAATTATATGAATATCCTTATAAAGTTACTATTTGCTTGTATACCCATATAAAAATTTCTATTTGCATGCCTACCCATTAAGGGTATTTTAGTCATTTTAATTTGAAGCCGTTAATTTTTTAATGGTGTTAGATGGCATAGGTACATATGCAAAAATAAAAATAAAAAAGGATAGAATAGCAAAACAAGTATTTTACAAGGGTATACATGCAAATATCAATTTTGGAAGGGTATTCACGCAAAATTCAATATTTAGAAGGGTATCATGCAAAATCCGATATTTGGAAGTAGAACTTTTATAAAAAGCTGTTTGCTGTTTGGTAATTATATTTCTAAAATGTTGTGGCACTTTAACATGTGTTTGGTAAACAAACTGAGAAAGTAATGGGTATGACAAAATGACCATAAAGAACATTACTAGTATTATACAACAGAGCATAACAAAATATAATATGTATTAATATATAAATATATAATATAGTATAATATTAATATAATGTAATATAATATTATTATAATATAATATTATTATAATATAATACTATAACATTGTATACTACAGGATAATAATTTAATATAATATTAAATTATTTAACATAACATATCAATGTATTATGATATAATGTAATATAATATTATATTTATAGTATAATACAATAATAAATATATAAATATTATAATTATTAGTATAAATTCACCCTTCTGATGACCATTTATCTCTCGAACAAATTTTCTAGATAGGCGATAAAATTGGTTAAATAATTACTAATATTTATTTTTATTTATTTATTATTTTATTTCATTGAAATATATAAATTTATTATCTTATTTATTTATTTTTCTTTTATTTTCCTTTTCTTTCCTTTTCTTTTTTTTCTTCTTTTTTTTTTTTCCTTTTCTTCTTTTTCTTTCCTTTTCTTCTTTTTTCTTTTCTTTTCTTTTTCTTTTCTATATTCTTCTCTTCTTCTCCTTATTTATTTATTTATTTATTTATTTATTTTATTTTCTTTTTATTTTCTTTCCTTTTTCCTCTTTCTCTTTCCTTTTCTTCTTCATTTTTCTTTTTTTTTTCTTCTCTTCTTCTCCTTCCTTCCTATCTTCCCTTCTTCTCCTTTCTTCTCCTCCCGCGAGGCCGGCGGCGCCGAAAGGGGGCCGGGCCGCGGCCACCGCGGGAGGTGGTCAGGCCATGGCTGACGGCGGCTGCCGCAATCTTGGCGGAAGGGAGCCGAGGTGGCTCGCTTGCCACCATCGCGGGCGGACATCGCCACCCCATAGCTCCACGACGGGCGCACGTTGCCGCGAGCGGACACTGCTACCCAAAAGAGCACCCCACGGCCGGCCTCTATGGGGGCTTCGCTGCGGCTCGCCTCCCTGATCCCGCGGCTGGGACGTCGTGTTTCCGCAGCTAGTGGAAGCCCGACCACCCCACGACCAAGCCTGGCCACGAGCTATGGGTGGCGTCGCAACGACTTGTGGAGGGGTCGCTGGCCACGAGTGGTGGCTGCCACCGTGGGCAACCACCCGTTCACCAAAAAAAAAAAAGCAAACAGCCGGCGACGTTGAGAAGGAGATAGAGAGGGAGAGGGAGAGAAAGAGGCGGTAGAATGGAGGGTTTTGGGAGAGAGAAAGAGGCGGTAGAATGGAGGGTTTTGGGAGGAAAAATGGACTTTTTAAATGGGGGTATTTTGGTTAAAAAACAGTTTTCCGACAAAGTTGAAAACAGCATTTTCGGAAAACTCCAAAATGAAGCTTCTCCCAAAAAGCTGTTTTCACCTTTCTGGAAAAGCTAAAACAGCTTTCCAAAATTTTTACTAAACATTCTTTTTCATCTAAAAGTACTTTTGGAGGGCCAGAAGAGGACCTAAGTAGGATGTGTACATATTTATTTCATCTCTATATACCTATAAAGAGGAAGAGAAAGTTAGAGCCTTCCCCAAAATTTTAAAAAAATTAAAAAACATTTATAAAAAAAACTAGAGAAGAAAGAAAAATAAGAAGACTCTATAAAAAGAAAATTATTTGAACAAAGCGTGTCTGAGATGTAGAAATTTTAATAAAACCACAATAATCCCACTAAAAAATTATAAAGAAAAAAATAATGAAAACAAATTCCAGGAACAAAAAATCCCACTAAAAAATAAATAAAAATAATAATAAGAACAAATTATGCTTATAATATAATTATTATAAGGGTTGAGCCGGCTCTGCACAGAAAAAGGAGAGGGTATAGATGGTTAAGAAAAAAAAAGGTTCCATGGTGACATCCTTGCGTATGTTAATGTTTTGAGACTGGAGATGATAACTTTAATACACTTTTCAACCTTAAGGATAACTGATGAAAACACCTTGTTTGGCAGGATTATCAAACTTATGACCATACCGCAAGTACCAAAAACAATGGGAAGATGACTGTCGGTTGGAGTTTGGTGAAACAACAATTCAAATGTACTTTTGCCATTTAATACTTTTGTAAGTAATCAATTTATCGGATACACCATCGTGTGAACGCACTCTAAAAAAAAATCTAAGAGAAGGTTGGCTTGGAAATGAAGAGCACAAACAATATTGAGTAAATTCCGATGCTTTTGCTCAACCACCCTATTTTATGTCCATATGGGCTCCTTTGGTTCACGGGAAACATTTTCCTATCTCAGAATATGATTTTTGAGAAACAGATTTTTAGAAAGAGGATGCTTAGAAAAGTACTTTTAGCATGTTTGGTTAACCATGAGAAAGTGACAAATTTCCGAAATGCTTATGTTTGGTTGACTATCCACTTGTCTGGAAAAGTTATATATAATTCCTATTATGCCTTTAATAAAAAATAGATTTTTAATGCCTTTTTAATGCTTCTTTAATGCTGAAAGGTCTTTCTGGAAAAAAATAAAAATGGAGTGAGCCTCATGGGAAAGTAACTTTTCCATATTTCTCATGGAAAAGACTTCCCATGAAATGTTGGAATCATATTTTCATGGAAATACAACTTTTTCATCTCTCTTTTTTGAAAACTCCAACTAAACAAGAGACATCTCATTACTTTTTCGTGGATCATACTTTCCTCCTTCTTTTCCTACGAACCAAACGAGCCCTATCTTGATGAATAATACCCACCTAAGAAAGAATAGGAGAGAAAAGATTTTGTTATTGGAGAATTCTCGATCGTTGTTGCTACGAATTTGTCGTATTTCAGTATTAAATTGTGTTTTAACCATGACAGAAAATTTTCAAATGAGTGACGCCGTCTTTCGTTCTCCTTTGGTTTATTTTTTTTATTTTTTCAGGACCTTCATACGGAAAAAGAAGATTCTACTTATATTACTATTAATTTATTCTTAACATGGTATCAATGCTTTTGAAAAGATTCTTGGACCCACCACGTGTCCTAACAGTATCCTCTTTTAATCATCTTTAGCTTTTTGGTTCTCCAATGGCAGCGGCAACCACACCATCTCCAATGATTCTTCCTCCTCCCTCCCCATTAATTCAACAAACTATTACTCTTCTTCCCCATGTTACCTTTTTTTTTTTTTGGATAAAAAAAAAAAGAAGGGGGGGGGGGGGGGGGGGGGGAGGGGGAGGGACCAGCCCATCTATGTAGCAGCCTTACTACTGAGCCTTCATTCTATTAGAGAATGTTCGAGACAGATTGCAGATTTTCGCGTGCCTTTCCTAGCCTATGGGCTCACCTCATTGGGCTCACCGCCTCACGCGTGGGTTTGTCACCCCAGCGCCACCTCGGTACAGATAAAAAAAAGCATATCTGCCAGCGAGCCGTCCGGGCGTGGGGTATCCGGTCTCCTAATTTAATCGACGTCCGCACATTTTAAACTCGAACAATTCGGATGAAATTATCGCTCCCTTACCATCAGGCTATCACCTTGGTGGCTCCCCATGTTACCTTCATGACCATAAAAAGAGCTAGAGTAAATTATATTTATTATACATACATTCAATAATTTATAAAATCTACACATACACCAAATTAAATTAATGGCATTAATAAAGTTATTTACCTTATATAAAAGTTGAAATTGCTCTAAAGTATGAAGGATGACGCAAATATTTTTTTATATCTTTGGATGGCTATTATATCACTTAAGATTATTTTGATCATTTTTGAATTTTTTTTCTTCTGATGTGGTATTTGGGTTAAATATTTTGATTAACATTTTGTTGAGTTGCATATGGGTTAAAATATTAGATAAAAATAAACCTCAAAAAGATAAGCGTAAATTTTTCAAATTATTGGGTGTTAGTAAAATATACCCTTAATCTCAAGGGAGGTTTTTATAATTTACTCAAAGAGATAACTACCTTATGTGAAAGCATGATATCTACATGATTTGGAAGCCAAAGACAAGCTTGTCTTCATTGATGGAAACATTCCTAAATCCGTTGAAACTTCCCAGCATCTCCTACAATGGGTACATTACAATGGCATGGTCCTTTCTTGGACCATCAACATCATTTCTCAACTTATTTGGTTTCTGAAAAGAATTTTTTTCTCACTAGAATTTTTTTCTGAAAAATTAATACGTGGGTATATGATGCCTAAAAAAGCGATTTTTACATATTTCGTTGACCATGGAAAAGTAGCATATTCTAAAGTGGTTTATGTTTAAGTTGCACATCTACTTTTCTAGAAAAGTTGTATAAAATATCTAATACCCATTCTATCTGGGTATATAATATCTAAAAAAGTAATTCTGCATATTTGGTTGATCATGGAAAAGTGGCATATTTCAGAGTAGCTTATATTTGGTGGAGCATCTACTTTTCTAAAAAAGTTATATAAAATACTTGTTATACCCTTAATAAATGAAAAGATTTTATCTTATCCCATTCTATCCAAAAGCTTAAGGACACTTTTGGAAAAAAAAATTCTTCAATTTTCAACCGAGGGGAATTGGATTTTTTCATGTCCCATATGGATTTGCGTCCATAAAATGAAAATCTTATTACCATGAGAAGGCTACTTTTTCAACTCTCTCCTTTGAAAACTCTTATTAAACATGAGGCATTTCTCAATTTCTCCGTTGATTACACTTTTTCTCCTCCTCTTTTTGTGAACCAAATGAGTCCTTAGAGATTGCTAACAGGGTCATGAATACTACCATGAGACATGAAGTTTGGTTTTGACCATCACCATTGCTTTTTTCAACAAAATGCACTCAAGATCTTCAAGATTGGTCGCTCCATCTCTAATCACAGATAAGTTAACAACTCCATATCTTATTATGCCATTTTAAAGGATTATGTGATGAGCTGCCTTCTTGCAATCCTTTTCAACCACTGGCTTGTAGGGTATACACATAGAGAGGGAGAAATTGATAGCTTCATTATTGCGATTCTGTAAGAAAACGATAAAATGTGCCAGCTACATCAATATTCAAATTGAGCTGGACATTAGCTTTGTTAGGGTTTCTTAAGTGTCAAATTCTGAAATCTTAAATTAAAATATACAACCCAATAGATAATACGTAATAAAATTTGAAATTTTAAAGATAATCTTGTTGATCTAGTCTATTAAAACACCTAAAAAAATGCTATTTTTCATTTTGAAAAAGCTCAAATAGAATTTCTAATTATTAAGCAATTTATCATCGGCCTTGTCTGCATGAATTTTCTTGTAACCTAACTATACTTTGTTCACAAGAGTAGATGTTGTGGTAAAGTAATTTAGTACATTTCAACTTAAAATTGAGATATGATAATTGATAATTAAGTGGGCATGATCTGCTTGTCTTCAGCTATTATCACACTATCACTACATGGATCCTAGTAGGAGTATTTCTAGTAGAAAAACCTATTATTTGTAAATTATGTAGGTGTTTGCTCTCTTGTGAGAGGCAGGATTACGAGCTTGCAATTAGGTCAAGTGATTGCACGGACATGCCATTGGTGTCGGATAGTTAGAAAGAAAGATAAGAGAAAATGATAGTAGCGTAGATCCAGATTCTTTGACCTTCCAGAACTTTCATTATCATAACACCACCTCCTCAGTAGAGGAGAAGGTTGGGTGTAGCGGGCGCTATGAGTCTACTATACTATTACGAGTAAACTAAAATTCTGTTAAGAAACTAAAGTATAGAATTTAAAGAGTAAAAACAATAATAAATTAAGAATAGATATAAAGATAGTAGGATGTTTGATTAGCAGAAGGCCTTTTCTCATATTACATCATCTAAGTTATACAACTTAGCAAACATATGGTTAGGAGTGAAAGTGGGTCGGATAATTTTTATCCGGATTTGCTTTTATATCCGAAACTATCCAAATATGGATAGAAATTTGAGCATCCAACTAATACTCATATCTGTATCTATATTCGTCAAAATAAATAGATATGGACATAGTGAAATAACTATTCGTTCCGTATTTAAATATCCGATTTTATTTATAACTCTATTTAATTTTATATAACACTCATAAAATTTTTTAAAAAATAAATGACCATATTAACATACTATTAAGTTGATCACCTACTTACTAATATTTTTAATTCTGAAGTCATAAAATTAATTATATTTATATCTATATTTGTTATTGTATTTTTGATATCTCATTTATACTTATTTAAAATAAATATAGATAATAATGGCCCACAAGTACCACTTTCCTTGACAGCTCTGAGACAGAGGACTACCATACCGCGCGCCGCCCCGTATAAATATCTGAAAGCAGCAATATTTTATTAATCCATTTATTATCAAAATTCGTGGGGAGTTGTCGAGCAGTGGCAATCCTCGTTATTTCACTCCCCGACAAGGGCATATCTATCAATACTGTCGGTCGACACCCGCATAAACGTTTCTATGAGAGATCATGATCTGCTGTAGTTGTAGTCCTTGAGGCAGTGTGGACGGGTGATATTACTCCCGCAGAAAGGTTTTGGTACGCTCGTTTGGAGGGGGAGTTTCGTCTCTTTCCGTTTTGGTCTGAAAGGGGGTGGAATGCGTGCACCAGTCCGCCGACTATTTAAATCCGACTGCGAGTCATTTCGGATCCGTGGTCGGTTCCGGGTTTCAAGCTCTCGCTTCCCCACTGAGGCAGACCAAAGGCTGCTCAAAACCCTATCTTTGATTCCCCAAGAGAATCTCCAAAAGTTTCTGATGAAATCCTCCCATTTTCTCTCGATTGCCTCTCTGATCGATCCATATCGCCTTCGCGATTGCGCTGGCTTTTCCCGTTGAGATTTTGGCCGCTTCTACGAGGATTTCCGCCCCGGAAATGGTGATCTCGGCTTGTTTCCGATCGAGTCCCAGGGATTCAACCACGGCGGAGGCTATCAGCGTCTTTGCGAGCATTCTCCTCTTCTTTCGATAAGACGGTGAGTTGAGCTTGGTGTTTAGTCTGTTTTCATGTTCCTTTTGTTTTTTGGAGCGATCTTATGGTTTTTGTGCACGATCTGTGGTTTCAGGTCTTCTTTTATGGGGTTTGTTTGAAGAGGAAGAGAAAACGGGGCTTTGATTTGGATTTGCTGGTTATTGTTGGCTATCAGTGTTTAGATCGAGGTGTGCCTCAAACCCGCTGTGGTTTACCCTCGGATCTAGACTCGAAACGCGATTTTGCCTGGTATGTCATCAGATCCTTAGATTTTGATCCTTTGAGCTATGGAGTGTTTTCCCAATAGATTGGAGCTATTTATTTCTGTTTCCCCTGTTGATTTTTGTGTTCCTTGTACTTTCCTGGGTTTATTGTCGGAAGGTCACTGGATTTGATTGGGAAAAAAATCCTACTTTGGATCCTTTAAGGAGTTTTGGGATTTTGAGATGGAGACACTGGTTGTGGTTGCTCAGCATCGGAATCAATATTACAACAGGGGCAAATCTCAGATCTCCGATAGGTTCGGTGTTTCTCCTTCAAGAGGCTTCAAAGGGATCAATTGCCGGACTTTCCAGTCCGGTGCCGGTATTCTGCCACGGCTACCCTCGTTTCCCAGCTCCACCGAGCCGAGATCGCCGTGCTTTTACTCGGAACCACCCAAACAAAGTAGAAGAAGCAAACCCATTCCGATAAGTCCTTCACCGTCTCCTCAAGGAGCAAGCTTCAATGATGAACTCTCTTACTCTGAGCTCTGGGCAGGGCCGGCTTACTCAAATTCACCCCCTCCGAGTTCTCTACCCATCCCGAAATTTTCCCTTCGGCAGAAACGCAGCATCTCTCTGGAATTGCCAGGTCCTTCATCTGGAATGACTCTCCATCCATTGTCCAAGTCGGCACCTTCTTCTCCCACCAGAAAGTCTGGTTCGTCTGACAATGACCTCTTTCTCAACACCGTTACTGCTACGGAGAATTTGAGACGGATTCTCCATTTGGATATCGCTGATGACTGAATTTGATGCAGGACTTGGGGGGTTCTGTAAATATTTGCTGCACTGATGTTGGCTTTTGACGTTTGTTTACTTGTATAGGGGTAGTGAATAACTTTTTGGATAGTGTCTTTGGAAGAAGATGATTTAGAATTCTCTAGTTGGGGATGAAGAAAAATGAGGCTGTATGGCTGTAATCAAATATGATTTGGCATTTGAGAAGGTAGGCGTTGGAGGAAGGCTGGGAAGAAGAAAGTTGTTGATCATGAAGCTAATCAAATTTATTGGAAAGGAAGTGGGGAATGTGGGGAAGCATTGGAGACAATGGCTAAGCACTACTCTTCTTCAGTGCTGCCTGTTATCTGGGTAGTTCTTTTTTCCCTGGGTTGACACTTTGAGCTTTATTACTCTGGACTGGTTATACTATCTGGTTAGGCAAGTTCAATTTAGATGCTGTCCTTTGCTCTTTTTAATTAGGTTCGGTGCTTCAAATTTTCCATAGATGAGTCATATTATGGAACTTTGACTTGTGTCTTTAGGTTATCTGCTTTTCTGTTCTCGAAGAGCCTGCGTTCTCTAGAGATATTTCTCTCGTCTGTTCGAACACTTAAAGTTCGGATCTTTTCTCTTCTCTACTGTTGTTTGTCTAACTTCTGACTTGCTCTGGTCCTTCGCAAGGACATCGAGTTCGCCTCATCACTTCTTCTGGTTTTTTGGAGGAAGAAGTTGGGAGGAGAACTAGAACAACAACTCCTCTCTCCCTTCTGCCACTTGTTTTGTCTGTCTCAATGCGTGCAGGTTTTAGCTGTTGTTTGTATAGCATGTTATCTGTATGTGCTAAGCTCCATTAGGTTGTCTGCTTATCTTTAGTAGTGGGTGCTGAGTCAGGTAGTGTAGTCTCATATTTCATAAGTTGTCAACAAGAAGTTTGTAAGTTGTTTAGCGAAGCATACCATCCATGAGAGGTAGCTGAACAGTGTCCATGGGAGGCAACTGAACCTATGATCTGCAACAAGGTACTGATGCCCTTAAATTTTTATCTAATATTCTTTCAAAGCGAGTTCTTTGTGTGGCATTTTAGTGAACGCTCTAATTTTCCTTTCTTTTCTCCATGTCTGCTATGTTTGGAACAGTTCTATTTTGGTATGGCGTTGAGGAACTTGCTGGCATCTCAACAGATGGTTTATTCAGCACGGATGGTTTAATTCGTCAATGGCTGGTTTCTTTCTGTTAGCGCCGGCACTCCACAACTAATTTCTATGTAATCTAAAAACTGTTGTCTCGGAGTCGTGATGACCCAGTCGGTGAAGACTTCTTGGCCGTCGAGTAGAAAATTTGTAGCAAAGACATGAGTAGCTTATTTTATGTAGTATTTCACTTTCGTTAGTATTAGTTATCATATTATATCAGTATTTCTATAAAACTTCATTGCTGTCTATGCTTATTTGATAATATAAGTATTTGCTGCACCATGTTTGATCAGTGATTTTATGTCTACTTCTATGACTTCACGTTGGTGCATTCACGTTGAGAAAGAAAAAAATAGATATGGAGTTTGTTTCATGCAAGTTCTGCACATCAAGTGGCAGCAGCTCACTCCTGAGCCATCGTTTACATGGATTGGTGAAGTTGGATTCGTGTGCCAGGTACGTGCTTGTGTCAGGGGCGGCTCTGCGGCCTAAGGGGAGTCCAACGGAGCTTTTTTTTAAATAATATTTTTTTTAATAAATATAAAATATTTAAAAAATATATAAAAATAGATAGCTATTAAGTATACTATTTCAACAAATGTTTTAGACTTTTTGTTGCCCAAGGTGACAACCCAAGAGGGGGGGTGAATTGGGTCTTTTAAAACTTTTAAACTACTTCTAAAACTTTTTGATTAACTATGCTAAGTTGTCTAGATGCACAGTGAAAGTTAAACTTAGCAAGGGTTTGATGTATAGACTTCGACTTGATTAAATATGCTTGCAACTAAAGGATGTGCGGATAAGAATTAAGCAAGCAATTTATCTAAGTAAGTAAGTGTGTTAGTTAGACAATAACTAGAGGCATTACAAACACAAAGGACATATAGTGGTTCGGTGCACCCCAGCACCTACATCCACTCCCCAAGACCTCTTGGGAATTTCACTATAATCCTACCGATTACAGCCGGTTGTTTTACAAGCTCACAACCCAACTTGTTGTTTTACGAGCGCACAACGAACTCGGTCGGTTTTCCCAGGCTCACCGACTAGAACCAACCCCGATTGTTTTCCCGGGCTCACAATCAAACCCTTAATCCCGTTGGTTTTCCCTTTGGCTCACCAACAAACCTTACACCGTTGGTTTTCCCTTTGGCTCACCAACAAACCTTTAACCCCTTGATTCAATCCCTTGATTGAATCAAGTTACAAGATATTAAAACAAAGAATAAAAACAAATCAAAGCTTCTTAAACAAGCAGATATGACAATATAAACAAATAGAGTAAAGAGAAGCCCTCAAACGAGTTTTGAAGATGGAGGAGCTCGGCTTCTTCTTTACTTGATCCTCTTCTGATTTGGCACGAGGTAGAGGATCACTGAGGCAGCACGCGGATGGAGAGGAAGCTTTCGGATTCACTTGGATGCTCTTCTTCTCTCTATTTCGTTTTGGATGGCCCTTTTGTGCTTGTGGGAGATTTCCTTTGTAATCTCTTTGAGATCTCTTTCCTAGATGATCTCTCCCACTTCCATGCCTTCTCCCCTAGCTCTCCTCTTGTTTTTATAGCTTTAGATGGCGTGGAAACAAGAATCTAGCCGTTAGAGACAAAAATAGAGCCGTTGGACACAGTCTGCACTTCCTGACAATATTACCGTTGGGATCGGAGTCGACTCGCGCGATCAGGAGTCGACTCGCCTGTTGCAGGAGTCGACTCGTGCTTTACTGGAGACGACTCGGCCACTGTTCCAAATTTGAATTATGGTGCATCCTCGACTGGGAGTCGACTCGTCTTAACCCGGAGTCGACTCGCCAACTTCTGGAGCTGACTTGGCAATTTCGGAGTCGGCTCATCCACTGAAGTCCGTGGATCCAATTTTGAATTTTGTCCTCTCGAGTCGACTCGACTGTCCTGGGAGTCGACTCGAATCTCAGACCCCGAACTCCCGATCCTCTGTCTTTTGGCTCGTCCAGTCTTGGAGTCGACTCGAACTTCCTTGGAGTCGACTCGGCTCTCAGTTTGTGAAACACAACCTTCTGCCATCTTGGTGTAGCGCTGCCTTGGAGTCGACTCGAGCTGTCTGGGAGTCGACTCGAATCTCAGAGGCAGTAACTTGGTTTTCTGTCTGTTGATGGTCGCGGAGTCTCGGAGTCGACTCGTGCAATGCGGGAGTCGACTCGAATCTCAGAGTCCCAAAAATGCTCTCTGACTTTTTCCTTGTGTTCCGCTGAGAGTCGACTCTTGCTTTCTTCGGAGTCGACCTACCAACCATCGGAGTCGACTCGCGTTCCACTGGAGTCGACTCGAATCTCAGACCCGAAAACTGCTCTCTGACTTTTCTGCCTGTGACTCCTAGGAGTCGACTCATACTTCCCCGGAGTCGACTCGGTAAACATTGGAGTTGACTCGAATTCCTCAGGAGTCGACTCGAAGACTATTCTTTCGAATTTTTCCTTTGATTTTACTCTTCCAATTTGAACCTTTTGAACTTTAAACTTGGGCCAATGAATTGTAGCTTTCTTCTAACTTTTCTTGAGAGCTTTTGGAGGCCTTCTTATGTTCTTCCAACTTGCTATGTTCCTTGCAAAATAAATATCTTTCTCCTTGCAACATAAACATTAGTATCTATACTTCAAGGTTTTGTGATCATCAAAATCAATCTATGAATCAATCTTTGGGTCATCAATCTCCCCCTTTTTGATGATGACAAAACTTGGAGTATATGCAATATAAAAGATATTGTTTTCTAGAAGTAATACATAGCAAAGTTGCATGAAGTAGAAAACATATATTTTTAAAACATACTTCATGATAATGCTTTAGATTTAATCAGCTTAACACAATCAACATATTTCAATTTAAGCTGATTTGTATTCAATTCAAAGCATAAAGGCATTATGAGCATATACTTAGATATTTGCATATACTTAGATATTTCTCCCCCTTTTTGACAACATCAAAAAGATAGGGAAACATTAAGCACAAAGATAAGAACACTCAAATATTTCTTTCCCTTATTGTACTCTGATTTGAATGTTAAATTATTGCAAGGATATGAATCATATAACTTAAGGCAATAATATTGGAATCAGATTAGTGAGCACAGATCAGAGCCAATTAAGATAGTTTTCAAGAAGTTTTTCTAAGTTGATACCACAGATAGTTTTCTAATCAAGTGTAGGTGGGATCTTTCTTAGGTTAATTCAAGAAGTGGAAATCTAACCTCTCTTCAATAATAAGTGTGAAAGCTTGTTCATTTAAGATCTTGTGCCCAATCTATTAAGTATTTTATCAACATGAGAGCAATTTAACTAATTTTCTGAGTATAAGAACAATATATTAAGTATGATTGCAAAGTTCTTTTATGGTGTAAAAATATTGTGGCATAAATACCAAAATATGAATTCATGCAATTTATAATATATCTTAGAGTATACATAAAGTTCAAGGCTTTGAAGGTTCTTTTAAAGCTCTTTTAAAGACTTTATTCTTCTATTCCAAAAAAAAAACAATTTGATACATAAAAATATGAATTGGCACACAATTTAAGTTCTAAAGATCAAGTCAATTAGGACTCATTAGTGAATATCAAAATAGGTTTTCTAAGAGATGCTCAAGAAAATTTTACACGTTATTCTCCCCCTTTTTCATTAAGTTAGAGGCTCTTTAAGCTCAACTTGCAATTTGGTTCATGATTTATGCATAAGATATACTAACCAAATAACACGCCTCAAGGTGTATCATAAAGATTTTCAGATTAAATTTCAGATGATACATATTGGAGAGTATTAGGATCATTTTTCATTTTGTATTCTTCCTCTCTCCTTTAGTTATAGATATACGTGATTAAGTTCCGTGAGACCTCTCCTTCTGAAATTTTCTTTCTCCCCCTCTATTGATCATTCCATTTAAGAGTTTAGAATTTGAAAATAATGTTCAATAAAATTGTCAATCTCAAAACTATATTTTCTATAAGTTTCAGCTTATTTTCACAAGACTCAAGGTTTGAGATAAGACAACCTTTATAGAACTCATCTCAAGGTAATTAAAGCGTGTCTTGTAATATAAGGAGGTTCATCAAAATCAATCCATAAAATTTAAGGTATACATCAAATTGAAGTAACTTTAGGATAAGATACTGAATATCTAAAGCTCCCCCTCAAAAGATGCATACTTCTTTAATCATTCTTTTCTTTTGTTGAATTTCAGATTTTAATGACAAACGTGAATAGAACTGAAATTCTATGATATCGAGAATGGAGAGTGATCAAGAATTATTCAAAATTTATAGCAATCATCCTTTTTAATCTATCAAGAACAAGTTATGCTTCCTCTTAATCTTTGAGAAAATGTACTGAAATATTAATCAGAAAATGATTCATTTGACGCTCAGTTTCTTTCAACAGCATTTACATTTTCTTTCTTTTAGAGTCATTTGAGTGAGGTGAAATATTTCTAGCTTTTAGATCATTCACTCTATATATATTCTGATGGAAATCTTTAAGAATGTAGGAGAGAAAAACATATAGATGATCATTGAGGTATATATATTTATAGAACTCAATTTCTTAATGATAGTTTTTCAGCGATGTATACATGAATCACAATAAATCTTTTTAATATCAAAATAAAATCATATATTTAGAAATTTTTGTTTGCAATCAAGATCATCGAAAGACACATCATTTGAACCAATATTAGTATACTTTGAAGATAAGAAATGATATGTTTCGGATGCGTATCGGAGCAATCACCAAAGGCATCAAAATTAATTCTGTTTTTCTTAAAGTAAGACTTTATTTTAAAATTACATTTAGTTTAAGCTTTTATACAAAATCAGATTCTGAATTACATAGGATTTTCAATAAAAGCTTTCTAAGTCATAATATGAGATATGTATCTTTCACAATGTAGCTCATCTTAAATTGTTACGATTGAAAAATACATATTTCAATAACATTAAAGCACTTTCAGAATCTTTGTGTTTAATTTTGAGTTTCGATACACAATAAAGGATATTTTAACAAGTATTAGGACATTATGTATCAAAGTTAGGTAAGTAGAAAGATAGATCAAAATCAATTTATTTTCCCTAAATAGAGATATTCTTCTCTTCTCCTTTCTACAATTTTATTTAGCTTTCAGATTTTAACAATGATTGTGAATGACAAATCTGAAATTTCTTTTCAATAAAACTAAACAAAGATGTTATGTAGTATTTCATTCAATCAAGTTGTCCAAGTATGGGGAACTACAAAAAATATTGAGAACCCATAATTTAAAATATCATGCTATATGCAAAATATAGTGTGTGTTAAGTCATACATTAAAATATTAAGAACAAGCATGTCAAGGATCGAAATCAATTCTTTTCGAATTAACTCCCCCTATTTAAATATAATCTTCCACTAATTTCATCCTTAAGGTGTGTTTCCAAGTGATTAAAACTTGACTTGATTCTTCTTATATACTTTCATTTACTTTGTCATTCATTTTTACTTTCTTATGCTTTATACTCTATTTGCTCCCTATCCGGTGGAGTTGGGAAGGGGCACGAGGTACTACCACTAGCCTCCCTCTTGTGCCGTCCCTAATATGCCCTACACCGAATAGTTGGGTCAAATAGTGCCGGGTACTACCACTAGCCTCCCCATTGGCACCATCCCTATGATGAGCAATATAGAAAGGTTAAAATGTTCACTTCAAACTCTCCCTGTTTAAGTGTAATTAATTATGGATTTTATCCCTTCCAAAAGAATGCTCACACAAGTCTCACAAATGTGCCGAATATATTATGTTCGTTTTGCTTTTCCTTAAGATTGAAGTATTTGCCTTTACTTAGATTTTACTTCTCTTGAATAACATCCATTTTCTTTTCTTTATCTCTCTCTCTTTTTGTTATTCTCAAGTAATTTACATGAAAGAGCAGAATAAAGAATATGCAAACAACATTTTCATTGTGCTCAAGGATTCATAACTTCTCACAAGTTATTTTACATCAAAATTTTAAGCATATACTTGTGTATTTCATGGTTATGACACAGACAAAGATATATTTTAGTTTGGGCAAACCATGAAACAATTTCTAAAAGTATAAGTCAGTCAATACACATATAGACATGATATCAAAAATTAATAATTAAAGAATTTAATCATGCCATAATAGGACTTAAGTTATTGACTTTGCTCAATTAATTTATGAGAGAAGTATCTAGAATTACCATTTCATTCTGCATTCTTCAGTCAAATACCTACTAGATTTCTTATGTATGAACTTTTGGCTGAAGAAGGTCCTCTCTCTTGTTTGCATGTGAATGTTTATTGTATCTTACATGGAGATATCCTTCAAGTTGAGATCTCTCATTTTCTTGCTCAAGGATCCTGCATTATTAACAAACTCCTTTTCTTTCTTGAAAGGAGGTCATTAGTTTCTTCAAGATACAAAACATTCAACCAACATATTTTTATTTAAACTAGATGACTCAATCATAAGATATGACAATAATCAAATGTTGAATCACTTTACTCAAGAGATTGCCTAAATATAAGCAAGCACATTTCACTTGAACTAAAGAGATAGTTTCATTAACCAAGATAGTTCAAGGACAAGCATGTGAGGCAATAGAAGATTTATCAAGGTCAATTCAATTTCTTATTTTCAAAAATAATTTAGTTTAGATTCTATTTGTTTAAGATAATTATCAATAAGATATTTTAGCTAAGTTTTAATCAATTTTATCTTAAACAGTTGTTTCTATCAGAAATTCAGATTATGATTTATTTGTTATCAATAAAATAAGATTCATTAAAGTTAGATTGAAGTCTTGCCCAAGTGCACATAATGAGCATACATTCTGGTCTATTAGCTGTATGATGAAATAATTATTCTATCAATCTTCAATACAACTTTAAACAATAGATCTACTTTGCTCATCCTATTCAAATTCTACAAGATGGGGTCTTAGATGTACCTTCTTCATGCCAATCTTCTATAAGAGTGTTCTTGTGGACTAACATTGGTCAATGAAGATCCCCTTTCTTGTTTGTCTTAATTTGGAGTTTGAGAGAAGATGTTAATTCATTCATCACACATATTTCAAACTCACCTTACATGAGCTAAGTAAAATCTTCATATAACTCTTCATTAGTAGAACCAAAACTGATGTCATCAATGCATTCTTTGAGCAAATAAAATATTACAAATTCTTCTTTTTGATCCATAGATTTATCACTATTGCTTTCTATCAAAAAATTTACTTAAGCTTTTATATATTAAGTTTTTGATGCTTGTATCAAATCTCATATTGCTTTATCATATATGTAATGTGTATTTTTAAGTATGGTGGTTATTTTACATAGATCTCCTTTTTAATGAAATAACCACACAAGAGTGTGTTCTACACATTCATTTGATAGAAAATAACGCTCGTAAAGCAAATAAATGATAAAGGTGATTTTTACTTCTAATTATGCAAGAATCTTATCAAGATCTATTTTATCTTTTCTTAATTTAGTCTTTTAATAGTCAAAAATTTTTTTATTAAGAGCATATCTGAAAAATCCAATTTGGTTCTAATTATTAACAAGTTTTTCAGATTGTTATATGTAAAAGATTAACCATATAATTTTAGTATCTTGATAATAAATCACTAGTCTCATAAAGAATCAAAATGAATTGATACTTCTACAACTAGAATCTTTTCATGAATGCTCTATATGCATTGCTTGATGAATGATATCCAAGAATAGAAATATCTTTATCAGATTTGGCATTATTTTCATAAGAGCATATCAAGCATAACATGTACGACTGAAAAGGATATGCAATGGTTCATTTTCCATTTTTCAGAAGATCAAAATTTTCATCAAAAATAGATTTAATAGAAGTCATATGTATGACAAGCAGTGATGATAGTCTTTTAAATAGATGACTATCATACATAATTGTCTTTTTCATTTCTTCAAGAATTCTATTAATTCTATTTTACTTATGGTGTCCTTGGTGCTGAAATCATTGGATTTAATATTATTTTCTGTATAACTTTTATCAGGATTTTGGTTTTCAACACTGTGTCATGATTCTTCACAGTTTGGAAACCTTTTTCATTTGAAACACTTTTACAGGATTTAGCAAATACAGAAAATACTTCAGTTTTATTTGCCAAGAACAAATCCAATGTAAGCTTTTGAAAACTCAGTGATAGAAACAACATCTTTAGATTTAGAAATTGATTCTTGTTTGTTTCCTTAGTTAACATGCATAGCAAACTTTGACCTTTCAGAAGATACTCTAAGTAAGCCAATGCCAAAGTCTTTTGAAATTAAATCCATACTCGCATGAGTTGATATTATATGCCAAAGATGGTTTCTTTAATCTTGGTATTTATAGTGCAATATTCAAAGGCATACCAAGTACACATTTTCATATCTATGATCAATAAACAATAATGCCATGGATAAAAGCTCTCAATCAAGCATATAGAGAATTCATAGAGTTAATCTTAATAAATTGATTAATCATCTAGCAACTTATCCAACAATAAGTAAAGTATAATATAGAAAGATGGAGAAATTTGAAGTTATTTCTTCTATTTTAATTATTTTTCTTGATTACATTTAAGTTTTATTCTTTAATATATGTCTAGAGCACCCAATGTCCAATTTAACATCTTTTGTTGGAGCCTTGAGTGCTAGACACACCTGCAGAAAATATTTAGATTTTCAACTTAGGAACCCAAGCTCTTTTGGGTCCTTGCAGGTTAGCTATTATTGTTCCTTTTGGAACCCATATTTTCTTAATAGCTATTTTGTCCATAGGCTTGCAGATTTTTGGACTACAAGAAGTGTATTTCTGCATCTTCTTATTAAATTTAACAAACATGGATTTAACATGAGTGGTAGATAATCCTTCAGTTTTCTGTTTTTGCCTTTTAGGTTTATCAAATTTGTAATGTACAGATTTAGGAACAGAAGAGATTTTGCATAACCTTTGTTCCTGTTTATCAGCATTATAAGAATCTATTTTAAAATGATTAGAAACTGTTTTAACAAACATATTCTTGAAAGATTTTTGGGTGTACCAAGGTTGACATCCCAATCCAATATTATCAAATTCAGCTCTTTGATTATTTATCATTAGATTCAACTTTTCAGAGCTCAAAGTAAATCTTTCAACAACAGGTTTTAATTTGTCAACTTCTTTAGTTAATCTTTTGTTATCTTCTGAAAGCAATTCATTATTTTTCTTAAGTTTATCATGGCTTTCAGTGAGAAGTTGGTTTTTCTGATTTAGTTCTTGATTTTCTTTAATTAAGATTTCAGTTTTACTAGTTAGTTTCAGTTTTTCATCTATTAGAATTTGATTTTCATTCTTCAAGTTCTTGTTCTTACAAACAAGTTTCTTATATTCTAAATACAAATCAGAAAAGGCATCGTGGAGTTCATCAAATGTAAAATTGCTTTCAGTTCCAGCATGTACCTCATGTGCCACCAAGCATGGATTTTCAATATGATACTGCTCTCCTTCTACACATGATGTTTCAGATTTGTTAGTGCATTCATATTTGTCTTCAAGCATATTCCATATTCCTTTAGCAGTCATGCAAGAAGATATGCAATTAAACTCATTCCTATCTAATGCACAATATAAAAGGTTCATGGCATCAGCATTCAATTGTGCTAAATCCTTTTCATTAAAAGTTTGAGAGAGTGTGTGAAGATCATTTATTATGATTTTCCATAAATAATAGTTTTGTGATTGAATAAAGATGCGCATGCGTATTTTCCAATGTGTATAGTTTATGCCATTAAATAGTGGTGGTGTATCAATTGATTGTCCTTCTCCTAGAAAACTATCTATTTGAGTTGTCATGATCTTTGGCTCTAGTCGGTTAAGACTACAAATAATATTTGAGCACCTGCTCTGATACCACTTGTTGCCCAAGGTGACAACCCAAGAGGGGGGGTGAATTGGGTCTTTTAAAACTTTTAAACTACTTCTAAAACTTTTTGATTAACTATGCTAAGTTGTCTAGATGCACAGTGAAAGTTAAACTTAGCAAGGGTTTGATGTATAGACTTCGACTTGATTAAATATGCTTGCAACTAAAGGATGTGCGGATAAGAATTAAGCAAGCAATTTATCTAAGTAAGTAAGTGTGTTAGTTAGACAATAACTAGAGGCATTACAAACACAAAGGACATATAGTGGTTCGGTGCACCCCAGCACCTACATCCACTCCCCAAGACCTCTTGGGAATTTCACTATAATCCTACCGATTACAGCCGGTTGTTTTACAAGCTCACAACCCAACTTGTTGTTTTACGAGCGCACAACGAACTCGGTCGGTTTTCCCAGGCTCACCGACTAGAACCAACCCCGATTGTTTTCCCGGGCTCACAATCAAACCCTTAATCCCGTTGGTTTTCCCTTTGGCTCACCAACAAACCTTACACCGTTGGTTTTCCCTTTGGCTCACCAACAAACCTTTAACCCCTTGATTCAATCCCTTGATTGAATCAAGTTACAAGATATTAAAACAAAGAATAAAAACAAATCAAAGCTTCTTAAACAAGCAGATATGACAATATAAACAAATAGAGTAAAGAGAAGCCCTCAAACGAGTTTTGAAGATGGAGGAGCTCGGCTTCTTCTTTACTTGATCCTCTTCTGATTTGGCACGAGGTAGAGGATCACTGAGGCAGCACGCGGATGGAGAGGAAGCTTTCGGATTCACTTGGATGCTCTTCTTCTCTCTATTTCGTTTTGGATGGCCCTTTTGTGCTTGTGGGAGATTTCCTTTGTAATCTCTTTGAGATCTCTTTCCTAGATGATCTCTCCCACTTCCATGCCTTCTCCCCTAGCTCTCCTCTTGTTTTTATAGCTTTAGATGGCGTGGAAACAAGAATCTAGCCGTTAGAGACAAAAATAGAGCCGTTGGACACAGTCTGCACTTCCTGACAATATTACCGTTGGGATCGGAGTCGACTCGCGCGATCAGGAGTCGACTCGCCTGTTGCAGGAGTCGACTCGTGCTTTACTGGAGACGACTCGGCCACTGTTCCAAATTTGAATTATGGTGCATCCTCGACTGGGAGTCGACTCGTCTTAACCCGGAGTCGACTCGCCAACTTCTGGAGCTGACTTGGCAATTTCGGAGTCGGCTCATCCACTGAAGTCCGTGGATCCAATTTTGAATTTTGTCCTCTCGAGTCGACTCGACTGTCCTGGGAGTCGACTCGAATCTCAGACCCCGAACTCCCGATCCTCTGTCTTTTGGCTCGTCCAGTCTTGGAGTCGACTCGAACTTCCTTGGAGTCGACTCGGCTCTCAGTTTGTGAAACACAACCTTCTGCCATCTTGGTGTAGCGCTGCCTTGGAGTCGACTCGAGCTGTCTGGGAGTCGACTCGAATCTCAGAGGCAGTAACTTGGTTTTCTGTCTGTTGATGGTCGCGGAGTCTCGGAGTCGACTCGTGCAATGCGGGAGTCGACTCGAATCTCAGAGTCCCAAAAATGCTCTCTGACTTTTTCCTTGTGTTCCGCTGAGAGTCGACTCTTGCTTTCTTCGGAGTCGACCTACCAACCATCGGAGTCGACTCGCGTTCCACTGGAGTCGACTCGAATCTCAGACCCGAAAACTGCTCTCTGACTTTTCTGCCTGTGACTCCTAGGAGTCGACTCATACTTCCCCGGAGTCGACTCGGTAAACATTGGAGTTGACTCGAATTCCTCAGGAGTCGACTCGAAGACTATTCTTTCGAATTTTTCCTTTGATTTTACTCTTCCAATTTGAACCTTTTGAACTTTAAACTTGGGCCAATGAATTGTAGCTTTCTTCTAACTTTTCTTGAGAGCTTTTGGAGGC
This sequence comes from Phoenix dactylifera, assembly GCF_051530095.1. Classification (NCBI taxonomy): domain Eukaryota; kingdom Viridiplantae; phylum Streptophyta; class Magnoliopsida; order Arecales; family Arecaceae; genus Phoenix; species Phoenix dactylifera. The sequence goes on along the minus strand of NC_143207.1, from coordinate 10,795,091 downwards.
CTTCTTATGTTCTTCCAACTTGCTATGTTCCTTGCAAAATAAATATCTTTCTCCTTGCAACATAAACATTAGTATCTATACTTCAAGGTTTTGTGATCATCAAAATCAATCTATGAATCAATCTTTGGGTCATCACTTTTCAATTTAATATAATTTTTAAAATTTATTATAATTTTTAAATAGAAGTATATAAAAATAATTACTCGGTCATGAAATTGATTTGGCTATACTGTTTACCACGTGAAGCAAGAGCGAAAAGGAAAAGGTCGTCCCATGGCACTTCATGGCCAAGGTAAGGACAAGAATTTGTCCATAAAAAACCCTCTCAAAGTAGGGTTATTATGGGAAATTCACTCCATCTAATTAATAAAAGTCCCATCCCACCATCTCCCCTTCAAGTGAGTGCCCAAGCGGCAACTGCAACATCACAGCACAGCAGCCATTCAACCCCCTCCCTCCTTTTCTCTCCCTACCACCCAAGAGGGGAGAAGAAACCGAGAGGAGAAAACTAAAAGAATATCCATCCTCCAAGAAGTCCATCTCCAATTCCCCTATCTTTCTTTCGGATGGCCCAGCTGGATCAGGAGTATTGTGATGGAAGGAAAGCCAAGACCAAAACCAAAAAAGAGAAGGGATGAAAGATAAGAGTGGCTTCAGGCGTCTATCAAGCAAACCAAACCCCTCCTCTCTCTCTCTCTCTCTCCCCTCACCCAAAACAAAACTACTGTCCCCAACTTTCCAAATTGCCCCTCTGCAGGCCAGGAAACTCTCCACCTCCCTTCCATCAAGGGGGAAGATTCGTAGCCAGCTCCAGATCCCGTTTTATATGGGACCTTTGCTTCCTTTTGATCAGCCTCCCGGGGGTCTTTCATTGGCCTGGGGCCTTAGGCGACCGCCTCGGTCGCCTAGGGCTCGGGCCGGCCCTGGCTTGTGTGCAAACCACAGATCCTTTCAATTATTATTATTATTATTATTATTATTATTATTATTATTATATTATAGTGGGTTTATTGGATATGGATGCGTTTAGATCGCCTTTTATGATTATTGTGATTGTGATCATTTAGGGGTTTGGTTGGTGTCTATGTGGTGTTTGGTATGAATGCTTCAGAGAAATGCTTGTGACCTTTACTGGTGGCGTCTTAAGTGTCGTTGGACAGCTTCAGTAAATAATCTTGGCTTTAGTGTCCATGTTGATGCGTGACTACTGCATGGAATCATGCCACCTGTTGGGAAGTAGTCATGCTGCGTATTGGAAGATGGTAGGAACATTGTGTTTAATTCTGTGTCGGTGTTGTCAGCAAAATAATCTGCAAACTTTCCAAAGCTGCTATCAAAACGTAACCAAGCGTGTTAAAGTTTGAGTGGATAGAGTATGCGTGATATTAGGGAAAACATAAGGATGTAGATGCAAAAAAAAAAAAAAAAGTTAGCCTCTAATGATGGAGACAGGAGACATCAAGTTATTTATCATATGTTTGATCTGTTGACATTTCTTTTCAAATAAATATCATAGTATATGGTCGCAACTTGATGCATCCATTTGAACTTTTAAATTATATATTCATGAGAGCAGGACCTTTCGAATTTTCGAGGATAACAGGATGTATTCGAGGGTGGTAGTGGATAGAGCTCTACTTCATGAGGCGGAGATTATTGGTACGACTGCGATGGCTTTCTTTGAGATGGCTAGAGACATCTAGGATTTTCATTCTGCTCAGCGATCAGAACTATTTTTGTTTTCTAGGAGCTCCTATCTCTTGGCTTTCTTAAGGTGAACTTCGACGGAAGTATTGGCGAGAGAGGGACAGCGAAGGTGTAGATTTGTCATCAAAGATCACAACACCAGACTGGTAGTGGTCGAGGGTCGGTGGATTTTCGATACTTTGATCATCAATGCCGAGCTTAGAGTTGCATGGGAGGGCATCATCTATGCGAGACATGTTTTGGGTGCGGACCGCATCCTCTTCGAGGAGGACTCGGCTACGATGATCGAGTGGATTTGGGGTCGACGTAGCGCTGCTGGTAGGATGATGCTGTTCTACGACATGTGCAGACTCTTGAGAAAGCGTGACTCTTTTCAGGCACTCATATCTATCGAAAGACGAGCAGTGCTGCTGACTGGGTTGCTTTCTACGCAGCTCATCACTTCGGAGGTGTTTTCTGGGAGAACCACATGTCTGCTTAGAGTCAGCGGATCTTCAATACTTTGATCATCAGTGCCGAGCTTAGAGTAGCATGAGAAGGCATTATCTATATGAGGCTTGTTTTGGGTGCGGACCGCATTCTCCACGAGGAAGACTCGGCTACGGTGATCGAATGGATTCGGGGTTGACGCAATGCTGTGTTAAGAACCCTTGCAAATTCCACTATGGACCATGCCCAGATATCTGCCCCACCTGTGCATGAGCACATGCCAACACATCGCATTCAGCCCCCATAGTAGCTTAAATTCAAATTTGAATTCGAATTTTGCAGCCATCAAGCACCGTAGCAATTAAAGTCAAGCATTGCGCCGCGCCAACTTGGCGGATCAAATCCAGCAACAATTGCCCCATGCGCCCAACTGACCAGTCTTTATTTGAATTCAAATTTTGAATTTGAATTCTGCAATCCACACGGACCGACGCCTATTGATCACGCCCAGCAAATATCAAGCCACATTCCATGCCACGCGTTGCTCTCCATCTTTTCTTTGAATTTAAATTTTAAATTTAAATTTGAATTATTTAAAAATTCTGCATGTGTCCATGATAAGGTTTATAAAAGACGTAGGATAGGATTAGTAAAGGTATCTTGGAAGTATTGTTTTTATCTATCTAGAGTGTGAGTTGGCCGCAAAGGCTTGGGAGGCCTAGTGTCAATTATAATCGGCCTTCGGGCTTGGGCTAAGGTTGGGATAAACCAATCCCTCCTTAGATTGTTCTTGGCTTTCTTTCTTTCGGAATCAAATCAGCAAGTTTTTCTCTCATTATGCATCTCGCGTGTGTTGATTCAACTTGGACAAATCAAGGGATAAGCTGCAGCCAATAATCCCTTGGTTGGTTTAAGGATTCTGAGGAAGAAACAACCATCCTTCTTGTGCAAACATCAAGATAAGCTGCAGCCAATAATCTCCATTTTGGACCTTGTAAATAATATGCAATGGATCATTGTTGAGGGTGACTCATTCATCTCGATCTCTATCCTGAGAAAGGGTGAGGGGTACAAAGCTTTCATGAAGAAGATATAGAACATACATATAGAGAGACAAATAGGGTTACGAATGGGATGGTAAACCTCGTTCCATCCATTTCAGATTGGCCTTGGCATTTGGGTTCAAGTTTACATTTGGAGTCAAGCTCAATGCTGACATCGATGCTCGAGTAGTTCGTACTCGTTCATTATTGTTGATCTTTGGCTTGAGAATTGTGATTGCCTCATGTACAGCATGATGAAGTAGGAAGGTTATCCTACAGGGTATAAGTAGATCAAAAATCATCAGTTTGGATTTTCTCAAACGAAAATAAGGGGGGAAAGAATCATCAATCTAGAAGTTTAGATTATGTATCCAAGCATTGTCCTGTCAAAATAATGTCAGCCATAGCAGATTTTCATGTCTAGGAGTCCATGCCAATCCTCCAAGGACTGATACCAAATTCCACCTATCTACAATTGGTCTTCAGATATCTAAGTTTGCTTTGCAATATTTAGATTTTATCAGGACAGTTTGGTTATTGAAAGTGAACTAGAGAAATGAAATGCCATTAGGTCTATTGCTTAAGTTGGTTCCTTTAACAGAGTTTCTTCCTAAACAAATTACACAACATAATATTTCATAGAAATGTATTCACTAATAAAAATTAAAGATACATAGAATTACCATCAATATTTAGTTTTTTTTGGACAAATATCGAAAACTTATGAAAACAACTTCCAAGCAAAGATTTTTTTATTCTGATGCATGTTTTTGGTTGATGTCCACATTTATCTCAATAAAACTGATTAAAACTCCTGAGGGGCTGAAATCTACTTCTAGAGACCCCATCTTTAGAGCCCATGGAGAAAACAAGTTCTTGCTCTTGGATTATAGAGAATGGAAAGGCATGGATGAAGTAAAAAGAGGTGTGGCACTGCCCTTCCAGATTTATTGTGAACTTAAAAGCTAATGGACACTGGACAATGACAAGTCTCACCTAAAGATGCCAGTTCTGCTCATGCAATTCTACAATGATCACAACCTTTCTCTTGTCTCCTTGATAAGAAGGATTAAAAGCAGTCTGTGACATGCCGGAAGCTTTAAGATGGAAATTGAGAACTATATAGAAAAAGGGCTAGGTGTAAGTATTCAACCTTTGATAGGGTGAACATTAGAGCATCTTTATTACTGTGGTTCTTACTTTATTGTCCTAATGCTGTGTCACAATCTCTGTGAATGGCGCTCTCTTGTTGGTTTTCCCCATATCATTGAGCCTGTGCATTGACTTGATCATTATTGGACCTCATAAAGTAAATCTTTCAACTTCATTAAGTCGTAACTAGTTCATCAACTGACCGTAATCATCATTAGAGTATGCACTAAGTTATGCTTATAAATGTCATATTTTATTTTTTGGAGCTTACACCCTATGCTGTGAATGTTGATTTGGATAGAGTTTTTCATCTCAAAGAAGTCAAAACATATTTGGTGTGAATCATGTGGCTTGAGGGTGGTCACAAGAATGTTACTGTCAACACTTCCGAACTAGCTAAAAACAACAACCATATCTTCTATAGAACTTAAGATTCAGTCCAGTAGTCAGACAACTGTATCTACTGACTCCGTTAATTTTTTGAAAGGTTTAGTTTTTAGAATTGACAATTCAAATGCTTCTATCTGAAAACTTGCTAGCTAACTTGTTCAATATATGGCGTCTCGTTCAGTCACTGAATTATTTTCAGGTCTCTCTTGTCCTACAGGAGGCAAACCAACCAGTGGACTAGGGGTGCAATTAGGCCGAGACAAGCCGCGTATCTCTAAAATATTCAAAATATTTAGGCTCAAAACTCGACTCGGGATTGATCAAAAATTAATATCCATGCTCAAGCTCAACTCGATAAAAAAAAAGTAATATTCGAGATCGATTCGAATATGAACTAAGCCGTACTCGAAATTGAGTTCGAGCCTTAATCATAATTAAAAAATATAGTTAAAAGTTAGGAGTTAGATCAGATTAAAAAATATAAATATTATATTTTTCAAATTAAATTAATAATATATATTATAACAAATATAATATTTTAAAAATGTATATATGCTAGGCTCACATGCTTTTGAGTCAAGTATTATGCTACTCGAGCTCAATAATGGTCGAGTTGATCAAGCTTGGGTTCGAGTCGGGCTCGAGCAACTCATGAGCTACTCGGCTCATTTGCACCCCTTAACAAATCAACAGACTGCTAATGTAGCTCAATCTAGAAAAATAATCCTTCCCTATCTTTGCATATCTTAATTTGATGGATTCTAATGGCTGCATCTATCAATGATTTATGTAATTTTGTTTTTATCTACGACAAAATAAGTGAAAAAAAGTACTCCTAAAGTACATGTCCTAGCAGATCAAGTTGGCTTGCGTCTATTGAATTATGACCTTTCGTCGATCGGCTATTGTACAATATGCTACATAATTGTCAACCCACAATAGGTTAATGATCTGATAACCTAGTCCACTGAAGTATCGGATTAGGTTGTTAACCTTTTTTTGACTAGAAGTTTCAAGGTTCCCACTCATTTAAATGAGAAGCCATCAAAATTAGGAAGTACGCTAGGTTTGAGAAGAAAAACAGTACGTAACATGGGTTGAATTGATTCCATGACCACAATCACTAGCTCCATCATCTACCAACCATATGTGTTTGCCTTGAAACAAAATGGACATTCTCAATTTTGTGTCATTTCTACGCATGCATAGGTTTTGCCATCTCAATTCTCACCTTGTTCACATCTTAGTCATTTTGAAGATAAAAAGCAAGAACATTTATTCCCTTTCAGAATTCCATTCTAATATCAAAGCCTAGAAAGTCCACAGTGATAGCAATATGTGACAGCCTCTAGGTGAGTCCATCAGTGCCTGCCATCTATATGCTGATGTTGTAGGTATCAATGGCACCATGTTTGTTCTCAAACCAATGACAACAATATCAGCACCAAGAGTGGCAATTTCTAACCCAAAAGATCATCGTTTGAATATATCTAAAATGAATAGGTCTGAGTAAGGATTTTGTCTAATTGAGTTGAGTTAGATTAATTAAGACTAAACTAATTATAGATGTGTCAGAGTTTTATTTGGACATCAAATTTTTGGAGGCAATTCAACGTGGACAAACTAGATTTCGAGCTGGTGCAATATACTCGTTGCCTCTACACTAAAAAAAAAGTCTCTCAAGATGGTGGTGGTAGCATTGGTGAGCTACTAATTAAGACCATTCAAATGATATCAGAGATTATTTAGCTAATAGCAAAGAAGAAGATTTAAAAAAATTATAGGGAATAAAACAGTGAATAAGGTTTTAGAATGTGTTATTTTTTCTTTCACTTCTTTTATAGCATCCCTAGCACTATCCGAATGTCCAATCCCGCCCTTCTTTTCTTTTTTCAATTTCTTAAAATATATAAATGACAGATGAAACCCTAATCGAATTGGCAAGTTGGATATGGATTCATGTGAATTAAATGGACTGGACATGGTTGATTCCTTTCACTAATTATAAATGTATGGAATAGAGGATTTTTAACTTAACTCAGACTTGACCTAACTCAAGCCCTATTTAACCTAACCCGTTGCCTTTATGTTCGGTACATCAATTATTGATTTTTCTTGAGAAAAATAAAATTAATTATTGAAAATTAGGTTTTGTATATCTGATCATGAACCTCATACATTTCCTTTCCTTTCCTTTCCTTATCTGATCATGAACCTCATACATTTCCTTTCCTTTCCTTTCCTTATCTGATCATGAACCTCATACATTTCCTATGGGTTTTGTGAACCCATAGGATTTACATGAAGCACCATTTTGATGGGCGATCTTGTAATATGGCTAACTATGTGGACATGTGGAAGAGCATGGATCCTCGGCATATGCGGTTTGCTGTGAAGCACTCAATGACTACCATCAAGAGATGAATAGTTATTAAATAAGATGATTTTATGCACCATATGCAGCATCTTTTAATTGTAGCGACCAGTTCTGCACGGCATTCCGTGGTGCAAATTGTTAGACAATCCTAGATCGATATGGAGGTGGCCATTGGGGAGGTCTTTTCTCTTTAGAAATGATGGGAGTCAACTTCTCGTTGAAGCCTTGGCCTAATATTGTGAAGTCTAGGCCATATTGTTCTTTGAACCTAGCATGGGACCCAATAAAATTAAGGTGGGTAAAGATGAGAGGTGATGCCCAGCCTCTTGTGGCCCCCAACACTTTTCATTTAGAAAGGGACATCCATTTGGGCAGTTGAAGATAGGTCCTATGAAGCCCTTAGGTCATGGAATGGTGGGACTCTGCCCTCTCTAACATATGCCATTAAAGTTGAAAGGTATGTGTCCAAGCATTAAAGGGGGTTTGGTTGACATGATAATGATAAAGGAGCATGGAGATAGAGGAGCTCAGGCATATTATTCAACTAGGGGAATTTTTTTGGCGAGCTCATATGAAGTTGATAGAGGAAGCCAGTCTTAGCCTCTCAAGGACATAGGCACTAGGGCACCACAATAGGGGCAGTAGCTTTTTCCAATTGGAAATTGATATGATTATGCAAGACAAAAGAAGCATGGTTGGAACCAACTACTAGACAAACATAGCACTCATAGAGTTGGGCACCATAAAAATATGGTGTGCAACAAAGTAATTGCAAGGGTATCATGAAAAATTTGGAGAGGAAAATCTAGGGACTTTTATGTGAGGAAATGAGCACTTTTCTTTAGTAGATTCTCAAGGCTGTAGCACTTATATATCTACTAACTATTAGCGCATGTTGTTATAGGCACCATCAAAGAAAAGGAGGAACCCTAGCTATTCATTTCCTTTGTCCTTTTGAAAGAGGAAGTGTGTGCCTTTTAGGGTTAATTAGAGGCACTTAGGTGACCACAATTTATATAAAACATTAGGCAATGACACTTTTTATGTTTTGAGAAGGAATAAGCAAAACGACTTATATGAATGAAATTAAGCATATGTAATTATGATATTTATGTTAGGGTTATAGTATATCTATTATATATATGTCAAATAGTGTGAACTTACCTTCATTTAGTGCAGCAATTCCTTCTAGATACGTGAAGGCCTTTTATTGGTCAAATAGATGAATCAACAATAACAATGAATAAATTATATATATATATATATATATATATATATATTCATAGAATTTAGGTACTTGAAATTTATGCTTGAAAAATATACATTTTAGATATTAATATATATTATCAATACTAATATTAAAAATAATTATATTATCCTGTTTGTTTGCATACTTTTTTGTACTTTTCTATATTTATCTACTATCACAAGTTCTATGAATACATATTTCCTTATCCATTTACAGCTGGTTTTTTTATTTTTATTATTTATTCTCAAAAAATATTGGCAATAGAATAACAAAAAGAAGTATTTTTTGTTATGATTTCCAAAAAATTATATTCTAGTATATTTTTTTAATATATTTGTACATCGTATCTTTTATGTTTCCTTATTTATTTCTATCATGATTTTTGTAGTCAATGTTTGTAAATAGTTTTTCAACATTTTTCTTATTTTGTTGAAAGCTTTTTTTTTTTTTTGATTTTTTGCTCATTTATTGTTATGAATGCAATTAGATATCTTTTTATTTATCTTAAACTAGGTCTAATTTTGTTTCTTATTTGTATAGCTAAGGTTGTATAGGTGATCTAGAAAAAGTGAAAGAAAGTTTTTGGAATCAAAAAATGACAAATAAAATCTAGAAGGAATATTTCTAGATTTTAGAACTCATATTTAAATTGTCTAATTTTTAACTACTTGATACGTATGCTAGGGCCTCCAAATTATATGATTTTCAATATGCAAGTAATTTGAAAGTAGTGGATCATATCTAGCAACTCGGATCATCAACTTGGGACCTCCATTATCTGATCAAAATCTGACCGAATTTGAGAAAGATCCATTCAACCAGATCCTAGTCAATCTGTCCATCCATCCATCCATCCATCTATCAATTTATATACTATTTAGTATGGTAAATATATGATATTCAAACATGGATTTCTTGATGTAAGGGATGTGCATGTCTTATTCAAACAGTCAGAATAGGTGAATGAAAATAAGTTGGTTAGCTTTTCCTTTATTTTTTCCATTTTGTGTGTGTCAATGCATATGCATGTACATTTCTTCTCTTAAGTAATGAGCTCGAGCTTTTCTTGCACTACTACTTAAAAATATAGTAAAGATATTTAGAAAACAATTGAATGGAATTATAATCTATATTACAAAGCAAATGCTGTCTAAAAGAGAACCACAATACTTGGTAACTTATACAAATAAATTTACGTTATTGAAAAACAAATGACCACACAATATCAAACTTGCCGCTATAGAAGATTTTCCTCTTTTATTTTTTTTTTAAGCTTGGGAGCCGAATGAGATTGACATAATGCTCATGCATGTTACTAACTCAATCTCACATTATTCTTACAAATTGTGGACCCATCAATCATCCTTCATTACTTAAGATCGTGGCTGAATTTATGATCAATCTGAAGTGGGCCATGATGGGCCACACTTTTGAATGATTAGCAAGCCCATCAGCCCCTACGCAAAAGATTAAGCCCGAAAACGGTGAACCATGAACAAAGGATACCCAATTGGAGGGGGCAGGGGGACCCCATAAGATGTGATTCTCCTGCCCATCTCTATATATGTTGTCATTCACCAAAAGTGTTGAGGCTTATATGACTTTCTAATTACTCAATTTCCATTGGATTCCCTATAGCAAAACATGATCATGAAATGCAAGTGCTAAGCCCACTTACACATCTAATCCAGCAATAATATGTGACCCATGATGACGATTAGAATTGCGGTTAGTCTTGTAGACTGGTTTTCGATTAGGATCCAACCTGATTTAGGCTCCACCTAGATTTAAAATTATATTCATAGGTTCCTTTGAAATCTAAAAAGTAGGTTCAATACTATAGTATATAAGTTTGATTAAGCTAAATTCCCACAACCAATTTAAGTTGGCCCCCCAGACAAGTAGGCCCTACCCATTTGCACCCACTATGATGACATGATTTCTATCTCTTGACCCTTGCCAAGGACTACTTTTGCCCTCACTTTCCTAACTAGGATGTTGTCATGCTTACTCTATTGCTCTAATATTTTAATCTGCATGTCATAATGGTCATACTGACCCCCTTCCCCTGATTAGGGTTGAGGCCCACACTTTAAAAGTGGACAAAAAATGCTCCAATTGGTGATGGGTGACATGTTTAGCTTTCTTGCATCCTCTTATCTGAACACTGTCTCATAGCTACCTTAACCTCCTCCACCAAATCTCCTTCTCAAAAGATGACTAAGAATGACTTATATTGTTTAGATTTGTTCTTTTTTCTTTCAAATGATCCTATATCTATCTACTCATTGCTAGCCTTTTTTTGTCTTAACACAAATATTAAAATGATTATTTATAGTTAAGCATTAATTAGATGCTAGAGAAGCAACCTTGTCATCATCTTAGTGATCTGTAACTAAAGAACAAAACTCAATACCATGCCATTCAAATCTGGAACACTTGGTTGGCTATAAGATAATTATAAAATCATGCATTAAACTACAAGATAATTATAAAAGTTCTAGAAATTTATTATGCGATTCAATGAGAGTTTAGTTGGGTATAAGTCTACGAATTGACTGAAGGAGTAGCAAATATCAACAATACTGTAAGGTTTTCTAGATGGAGGTAGAGTGACCTATAATTTGGGAAGAAATTCAAACATTAAACTTCGAACAAACTAGTACGAATTGTAGAGCTTTATTTGAAAATGATGTGATAAAATATGCATCAAAGTAGTGATGCCGTCAGTAGAATAAGTGAATCAGTAAAAATGTCTTTTAAGAAGCACGACATTGATAAATTACTAATATTGTCTAATCCTAATTGTAAGTATTGGATATCGCATTATTATGATCAGGTAATTATCCATCATATCATCAAACATAATTTTTAAACGGTTGATTAATAATGATTCATTAATTTCATTTAGGCAAATTTAGATTGACATTATCAACTTCTATTACATCTTGCCTGTAGGTACAATAGCTCTCTCCTAATGAACAATAGCTTCGTACCGTTTCTGGCATTTGGATACAGGAGAGATCAAGATTCACTGTTTCGGTACCAGATCCGTACTCGTGCCATACTAGCACAATGTCGGTACAAATTTTTTTTGACCGAGTATCGGTACACTATTCCTACTGAATATCAGTGCTGAACCAGTATGATACGGTATGCTCCGTACAGTTCGATTCTGGCTGGTGTGGCATATCTTGGGAGAAAATAGTTCAAGTAAATAAAATATCATATCATTGTTAGTAGATACCATGTGATGATGGTGTTGGAAATTGTATCCTAAATATCAATCGTCAGCATGTTGATGATTGAATTTTATAAAATAAATTGATAAATTAATAAAGTGTTATTTGGCATTATTCATCATTTCATTATACATCTTCAAATGAACTCTTATATGATGAAGTCCTTAGGACTTAATTTATGATAAAAGAAAATTTATCTTCAGGTCCTTAAACCTGTTCGCGATCAAATGATATGCTGTTAATAGGACGACAACATTATCGAGATTAGGTCGTTGTTTGACATATACGTTGGTTGTCCTTTTAACCAAGAAGTGTGGAGACACTGATATTTCACACAGGTGAAGTGTAGGAGTACATTTCACTGAACGTGATCAATTCCGGAACGCTCTACTGTCAAAAGTTGTTCCGAGTGGATATGGGTATAAGTATCCTTCAGACCTAAGATCACCATAGTGATTAGCAAGCAACTCATTGTACTTTAGTACCGGACTAACAGAATTTCTAATTCTGGGATGGAAGGTCACTGGGTACAGTCAAGTACTTGCGAAGTCGGTGCGTGAGTTAAGATGGAATTGACCCCTCCTGAAAAACAGGAGATAATGCTTTGTGTTCAATTTAGCAAAACCATGGCCATGGTAATCCTTGTGATGAGTCGCAGGATTTTTAAAGTTGATCACATAGTGGATGTACTGATTAGAGAATTGACAGAACTCTGAGGTCATCCTACCATTAGGAGTCAAAGGGATGAATTATACAGTAACCATAGTCCAGGATTCCAGAATATTTGCTTCACACATATTCGGCCTATCCGGACATCGGGTACCATTGCTAGATGGTCACATCGATTAGTGCAAGAAGCTGTTTCTGTACTACCGGCTTAGGTTCGAACCTATGAGGTCACACGCATAGAAGTTTCCTGATTGATCAAGATAGTTGATGGATGATTGAAAATCATTCTGGGATAATTTGGTGAATTCGATTAGCAAATTATCCTATAAAATAATTAAGATAATTATTGGAGGATTAATAGTAATTGAATTACTAATAAACTCAATTTGATTGAGTGTTTGGACTAAGGATTAGCCAAATTGAATTGAATTCAATTTTGAGTTCAATCAAAGTTTTTGACCTGATTGGAGTCGACTCGAGTTTCCTCGGAGTCGACTCGAGATGGGCTGGGGTCGACTCTCTTAGAATCCACAGAAAACGTCTTCTATTTTTCCAAGTGGAGTCGACTCGAGTTTCCTTAGAGTCGACTCGAGCAAGTTGGGGTTGACTCGAGCTATGAAGGGGTCGACTCGCTGGGCGTATCAGAGAAATTGTTCTATATCGTCTCAGCCGGAGTCGACCCACGAAGCTTTGGAGTCGACTCGAAGGGGAAGGAGTCGACTCGAAGATCGGGAAGGTCGATTCCTTTCGAAAAATCTGGAGTTCGCAGATGTTCTGAACTTCCGGGATTCAATCCAGAAGTGGTTTTTCAATGAAATCTCGTGGGATTTGGATCATGGAACATGTGGGAGAATGGGTAGATGATGATGGAAGATCATTACCCCACATTTTGATCCTATCTTATCCGCATAAAACATATGTTGTTTGAATTTTGAATTCAAACTAGATAAGATCTATCTTGTTGCAACCATCCCTTTCATACGCCAACAAGATACCAGATTTCACCTGAATTTCGAATTCAAAGAATCAGATGGCGTGGCTATAAAAGGAAGAGTACCTTGTGTCGCCAAAATCATGAAAAATTGTAGAAGGGAAAAACCAAAGGAAAAGAAAGAAAAGAAAAAGAGTTTTCAGCCTTTCCATTCCGACCATTCTGAATCCCTTTTAAGTTCATTTTGAAATAGCTAGTAAGGATCCCTTAAAGAGCCTTTAGATTAGATCTAAGTCTTCTTCAATCCTTACTAACCATTCCTCCAAGTTCTTCCAAGAAGGCGGATCAAAGGTTGATCGCGATTGGAAAGATCAATATTCAGCAACAAGGAAGATTCTGCACAAGCTAGCACTTCCGCGAGATTGGATCATTCCAGAAGCTTCGCGTGGATCACTCGTAGAGGCCAGATAAGTGTGTAGCTACGAAGCTCTAGCATCAGATCCAATATTTTCTGATTTCATAGAGGTATGAAACTAAATTCAAAGATATCTCTTATAAGTTCCAATCCCCGAGGGTTAAACCACTTTTGGGGCTCTTCACAGAGTAATCTTCAAAGCCTATTCAATGGGCATTCGAAGATCAGTGCGTGATTAGATTAATTAAGTTTAGGACTTAATTTATAGTCCCATTTCAGATCTGAATTTAATCATGCAATGATTTTAGTATAATTGTTTTAACGATCCTGGTATATTGATCATAAATACTTGTAGTAGTAAATTGAAATTTGATTTCTTATGCATGCTGGAATTAAAATATTTAATTCAGTTTTCCGCTACATTTTTCAAAATTAAAAGAACTATGTGTGGCTTGATCCCTCTTGTGAAGGAGTACGTAGGCAACCCGAACAGGTACAACCATTGATTTTTGAAAAAGTTATTAAATTTCAGCATGCAATCACTGTTACCATCTTCGATCCCTTTCAGATGGTTTGTTGCTGTGCAATTGTATTTTAGACCATTAGTGGCTTATGGCCTTAAAAATAGAATTTTGAACTTAAGTTAATATGGAAGATGCTCATTTAGACCTTGGAGTAGTAGATTAATTAAAAATAATAAATTTATGTAATATATTAGAATGACCATATCCACATAACAACTACGAGCAAGACCTAAATGTAATTTTCAGATAAGATTGGGTTCCTGTGTTATAATGGTTACACCAAAAAGCAACATTTCTCAAATAGGAGGCAAATATAGATACGATACTACAAAGCAAGGACATCGATCGTATGCTAGAGGGAAACATTACCATCACTCAAATTTAAAGCATTTAATTAAGAGCTCCATGATGTAAACTCATAAACTTAGGTTTTAAATTACCTGGATCATGAGATAACCATAAAAGAGTTGATGCAAATGAATTCTTTGCTTTGTGTTCATGCAGCAATTTTAATGGATCAAAGTTTTCTAATTTTGAAAACATCATGCAGGTTGTGTAAAATTGTGTAAGCTTGTGCATCAAATATGGATAAAATTTGACACTTGCATCATGTTAAAATCACCACTCATTTCGGAAGCTTAAGCTTATAGAATGAGGTAGATTTATTTATATATTTTATATTTTCTTACACTCTCCATCACATGTGGGTTGAACTTTTCTTTTAATGGGTAAGCCCAACATGTGAAATTTTTAATAATGGGGTTAAAGAGTGCGGAGACAAGGTTCGAACTCAGGATCTCTGCTCTGATACCATGTTAAAATCACCACTTATCCCAAAAATTTAAGTTTATAAGATGAGGTAGATTTATTTATATATTTTATATTTTCTTACACATCAAATGTGGAGTAAAGCATAGATATCAAACTTCAAAATTGCATAGTTTTTCTATTACCATCATTAACAATTGTAAGGTAATATATAGAGTTCTTAAGCTACTATTTTCATTTTATTATCTCATCTCACCATGGGTCTCCTTTGCTTATTTGTATCCTCTAGAAGTTTGCAATATTTCACTTGAAATGAAGATAATTATCTATCAATTTTCTAAAACTATTTTGCCGATCACAACTTATATCGACTCCTGTAGCATTATTAGGGAAGTTATACTTCTATGAGAGGCTTTCCTCAAAACTTTAGCCTAGAAATTAAGCTTATTATATTTATATAGGATGCAACTATATTTAAATAATTTCAACAATAGGCTTAATTATTTATTCATTGTCACATCACAATACAAAGTTTTTTTGTGAGAAAATATAATAACACAGAGTTAAATAAAAGTTTTAGGCCTTACCTGGTTTAGATGCAAGTGCCATTCATTGGGGACAATGGCTCATGCCTTTGCAAGCATATAGTTGTATATATAGTTTACCTTTTAATAATTTGACTAATAATATAAGTCTTTATTTGAAATAAATCCCCCATGGAAAAGCAAGATAGTAATCCAATTGAAGTAACACACAAATATTATTCTCTACCCTACTAAAGAAGGATACTTGTGTAGCTCAGGGAAATATTGCTTAACAACAAGGATACTTATTTTACCTAAAGCAAAGCAAGGCCCAATGCCAACCACTTTGTGTGGCATGTTATGATAATGAGCACCCTTTACTCATTAGAGCCCAAGCTTTCTCTTCAATCAAGGAATTAAACAACCTTTCATGGAGTTCAACCTCATCAAACTTGAGTTACCTTTTGCACCACCAATACATCATAACCCAAGTTAAAAACCCAACCATTCTTTTAACTCCATTATTGGATATCATTACATCCACCAAAATCCACAGTAAGTACTACCAACACAAGAGACAGCCATGGATGGCCCTCCCCCATCCTCCAATACCTATGACCTAGGCACTAAGGTATCATTTGTATTCTCTAGACAAGCAATAATTGTATCTGAGGGAGCATTCAATCATTCTCACAATCCACATAAGTACACATTAAACCCACTTTTTTGAACAAATATTAACCCAAAAACTGGCACTAAGTATCCCATTTCTCTTAAAATAATGTAATATTTGATCAGCTCCACTTTTAATGCCCTGTCCCAAGGATGGGTAGCAGTTCCCCACTATTGAATGCAGGCCTTAAAATATTACTAGTCTCACACTGTCATGCGGTCAGACCGAGCCGGGTCCGTGCGGGGGGGCCGGCGTGGACCGGGCCTGGGCCTTACACGTGTGCGAGTGGTGGCCCCAATTGGGGAGCTCGATGCCGTCGTATCCTGGGACACGTGGCAATGTGACTGCTCTCTTGCACGCGTGTGGGGACGCCAAAAAAGAGAGGGGTATAATTGTAAATGGGAGCTAAACGACAAAAAGATATCCCTTCGAGAGGATAAAAGCCGAGAGGACGACGCTGGGACCCGGTGGGAACCTATGGTTGCAGAAGTGGAGGAATTTACGGATGGACCATTTTTGATAATCTTGTAATTATGGGGAGACTCGAGGGTAGATGTTAAAACTGGGAGTTTGAGTGGGGTAGTTCTAAATACACCCCCCCGATTGCTCAGGACACCCCCCCAAAATTAAAAAAAAATTAAATACTCTCTACACCCCCCCATTTGCTAAGGACACCCCTAAAAAATTAAAAAATCCTAAATTACCCTTCACCCTCCCCACCCCCTCACCTAAATTGCTCTCTACACCCCCCAAACCCCCCCCCCCCAAAACCCCGCTCTTCCCCTCCAAAACTCCACTCCAGCCGGCTTCTCCCTTCCGCCCAAAAAACTTCGCCTCAAGCACCTCAAGCACCTCGCCGGCGGCCAAACCCCCTCCGTCTCCCCCTTCTCCCTCGCCCAAAACCCCCCCGTTCCCCCTTCTCCCTCTCGTCGCCGGCATTCTCTCCTTCTCCCTCTCGTCGCCGGCATTCTCCCGGAACCACCTCCCCGGCCATCTCCCGAGCAACGAGCACCTCGCCGGCGCCTCCACGACCACGTCGAGGTAGCTCCCCGCCCCCCCGCCTCCAGTGCTCCGTTCGGCACTGGATCGCCGAACAGAACCCTTCTGTTCGGCTGAACAGTGCCGAACAGAAGCCCTCTGTTCGGCAACACTCAACCGAACAGAAGCCTTCTGTTCGGCTGCACGGTGCCGAACAGAAGCCTTCTGTTCGGCTGCACAGTGCCGAACAGAATGGTTCTGTCCGGCTCTGAGCAGCCGAACAGAAGCCTTCTGTTCGGCACTGTGCAGCCGAACAGAAGGCTTCTGGTGCCAAATCGCGTGCCGTGCTGAATTTTGTGCCGAACATTTATGTATGCAATTGAATTATTTTCTTTGATATAGCCTAACATTGAATTTCTATATTTTCAGACATGGATCCCCGTCCTGCCAGAGTTAGACCTACGGCGTCAGCTAGGAGACGTCGTGCTAGGATTGCTTCTCCCGAGCCTGCTCATATGCCATCGGACTCTCCTGAGTCAGAGCATGATGATATGCCCGCTAGGGGCGAAGACGATGAGTCCGTCGGACCATGTCCAGGAGGTCCAGAGGATGAGTCCGTCCTGATCAGTTTCAGGACGCATATAGCAGCTTCCATCTGGAGGCAACAGGTATTGTTTATTTGTTATAGCATTATATTTTGTTTATTGATGTTTTATAAAGTAGTAGTAATTATACATTTATATTACAGGAACGAGCTCCACTAAAGTGCATGAACCATACTGCCAAGGTTGGTGAATGGAAGTGGTGGTCTTCAAACCAACCAAATACCAGGTTCAGAGCACTATTGAGGCAGTCGGGCCTCGTAGAGTTAGTACAGTGCTCTTATCGATTCATCGATAAGATTCTGATTTCGGGCTTCGTAGAGAGATGGCAGCCCGAGACGAACACCTTCCATATACCATTTGGCGAGATCACTATCACGTTGGATGATGTATCCGCCATTTTAGGGATTCCTGTCGCAGGTTCCTCAGTATCAGTTTCTCCTGAGAGGATGAGTGATCGGGATGCTGAGGAGCTACTTGTGGAGTTGTTGGGGGTGTCAGCTGGAGACGCGCGTCAGGAGGTACTGTCATCGCGCGGTCAGTCTGTGAGGATGGAGTGGCTGAGGACTCAGTTTCACTCTGTATCTGATAGAGACAGGCAGCAGAGGATAGAGTGTGCAGCACGAGCCTATTTGTTATTTTTGTTAGGCTGCACACTCTTTGCTGATAAGAGTGGGACCAGGGTGCCTATAGCGTATCTGTGTTTACTGCGGGATCTGGATAGGGTGAGCACATATGCCTGGGGTACAGCTGCCTTAGCATATTTGTATCGGCAGTTGGAGATTGAGTCGAGGTCATCAGTGAGACAGATCAGTGGTTATATGACGCTTCTGCATGCATGGATTTATGAGCATTTTCCAGCACTCAGTCCTCACCCGTCGCTCGAGTATACTGATGCCAGTCCCCGCGTGCACCGCTGGATGCCCGGTACTCCATCCCGTACCACGATGGACCATTTAGTGGTTCTACGTGAGTCATTGGACCTTTTGAGCATCGATGAGGTATCATATTACCATTTGCTTGTGTTTGTCAGTACTTTTAATATGCGATATAGTATTAAACTGAAATGGACCTTTTGTTTTACAGGTTATTTGGGATCCCCATCATCGGCTTCGGGGAGATCGCCCATATATACCCGTCGCATTTTTTAGTGGCTCCATCAAGTGCCTTGATATCGTAGAACCCTATCATCCAGAAAGGGTTCTTAGACAGTTTGGTCGTATTCAGACCATCCCTCGAGCGCCACTAGCCCCTACGCGAGCCAACAGAGGTTCCACAGCAGGCTCGTACCGGATACATTACTCCTATATGGATCAGCTTTGGGAGCGGTGGGAGGACCACGTGCTGAGCCAGGCGAGCAGGAGCCACCCAGTTACCCGGCCATCAGACAGCGTACCGGGATACATGGAGTGGTATCTCCGTATCACGCACGTTGCAGTTCAGCCTCCTCATCTGCGCTCGAGTACTCATTCTGGAGCTAGGGGAGGTCATGATGATGCTGACATGCACCGGCGGCGTAATGCAGCTGCACTCGGTATCAGTACCGACATTGTACGGATGGGTCCCTCAGAGGCTACGTCACTAGGTGCCGGGCACCTATATGATGCTATTTCTCAGATGCATCAGGTACTTCTGGGTGATGAGCCTGGCCCGAGTACAGCACCCTCTCATTCGGATCCAGGACCCTCTCATTCGGACGTACAGCAGTACACGCGTCGACGATGGCGTCATAGGGATTGATGATGGAGCCTTTGTAATCTTTGTAAAGCCTTTGATATTAATGAAAAATATATATTTTTGGTACATTTACGTGTAATCTTTGTAAAGCCTGGCCCGTTCTATTTTACACAAATATAACAGTGCACATAACAATCAATCTAACAATGCGAAGACAGATATTTTTTGATTTATATTGATGATGGAGTTTCACAGTACATGACTCTAAGAGGCCAAAAAAATTTACAACTTTCAAAAATTGTACATATATAAATAATCAATCTAACTCTACTGTCTCGCTAATTATAACATTAGGTGAGATGCTCTCTTTGAACTGTTGAATCCGTGCTTCATATGAATTTTCCCATCCGGTAGCACAAGGAAGATGATATTTTCGCCAGTTGGTCGCTACTGGCGGAACGGGATGTCCCGGCAACAAGAACACCTTCAAAATTAGAAATAAGAAAATATTAATAGCTACAAAATTATAAATAAGCAAAATTAAATAAGCAAAATTAAATATTCGCAAGTGTTGTGAACGTAGTACCTCAACAAAATGATTTCCATTTACGAATCCGATAGCGATATCTTTGCGGGATAGAAGAGGTACTGGCACAGAACGGAGAGGTAGGAAGGTCAGACATTGTTGCAACGAGAGATGGTATAGGACAACATTATAGCAGGATGCTATAAGATGACCCATGTCCGGCATAGTCATCCATCTGTCATATGGTGGACAATCATCATAATATGATAATGCATGAGTGATCTCAGCAATCGTCCCTTCCACACCATATAATGTGCGATAGTGGTCCGAATGACATTGCAACTCTTGCAATAAATCCTTCCTAACACGCACCCAGTCATCTTCTCCAAATCCCAGTAAGTCAGCTATTGCCCTAAATCCGCAATTCCCATCAGCTTTTACATCCTTGATATGCTGGATGTATGGTCTCAAGGCAGAAGGAATAGCATCAATATAGATAATGGGCGTATGTGACTGGGCTCTAGTACGAAAAATCTGCAAATAATATCAAATGATAGAAAATATGTAACAATGGCAGAACATGTCCCGTATCGGCACATCTCGGCACGGCACATCCCGTATCGGCACATCTCGGCACGGCACATCCCGTATCGGCACATCTCGGCACGGCACGTCCCGACATGTCCCGTATCGGCACATCTCGGCACGGCACGTCCCGACATGTCCCGTATCGGCACATGACATACCGGCACGGCACGGACCGTCCCGTAGACGTTGTGATACCTATTGTAAGGAAATAAATATTTGGTACTTACCTTTTGCTTGGGCCGTCTCTTTTGAATCTGAGTAGATGGATTGCGGATGGTAACTTTCTCAACACCAGGTGAATAACTATCCTGTCCAGATAGAACCAACTCAAACGCAGACGGGTCACGTCGAGTAGACGTATCAACCTTCAGTGAAGCGCGCCCACGTGAACCGGTCTTCCGTTTTGCAGGCTCTAAAAGAGGTGTACTATCTGGACTTGCAATCTCTCGTAACTTCTTGATCATCTGCAATTGAGAAGCCCCATCTAACTTCTTGAATCGTAGCGCAATCAAATCTAACTCTGCATCACAACTCAACTGAATTGGCTGCACGGGGGGGGGGGTAGGCAGAATATCAAGTTTCCTCCAATGAGGATCTATGCAGTCGAGAGGAATGGGCCGACCTTCCACCCTGTACCGCGCAATCTGGTGAGCACATGGTATACCATGTGTGCGTCGAATAGCGCACCCACAATTTGAATCATCAAATCCAACTGAATTGGCTCGTTTCGATTGGGCGAGGACATGATTTAACGCACTTATAGATATGAAACCTCGCAACTCTTTGAATTCAGCTGGCTTGAAGTTGTGCTGCACTACCAATAAACTCTTCTCCAATGAGGCTTTAACGGAGCTGTGCTGCAACTCAATCAATCCATGTATTCTAGTCCAAGATGACTCGAAACTTCCTTGGCTTGATCCAAGCTGCTTTTTGAGCTTTGCATGTGCACTCTCGACCCTAGTAAACAAATGAAAGTTAGATATAAGAATTGAGGCAAATTAAAATTAAATGAGTCTTTATTTGTGATACCTATTTGTCGTCACATTTCCGTAGTGCCTGCATGTATCAGTCCACGCCGCAACAAATCTTTCCTTGTATTTGCTCAGCCAAGTATCTGACACATACTGTAGTGCATCTGGATAGGTACCGAACTCTCTCTGCAGTGCACTCCAGCGATCATTATACTCGTCTTCCGTGGAGGACAACACTAGTACATTCCAACTCATAATAAATTTATCCCATTTCTCCTTCAATTCGAAAAATTTTTTGCACTTGGCCAAAACATTCCTACTAATATGCCATCTACATAATAAATGTCTAGCAGTAGGAAATACTCTATGAATTGCATTCATCAAAGCCAAGTCTCTATCTGTAACAATCAACTCAGGCAAAACATCATCAGCTATGACACTGCGCAATCTCTCTAATGCCCAAGTATAGCTTTCTTCCCCCTCAGAATTTAAGTATACAAAAGCAACTGAAAATGTCATGTCAGTAGATGTCACCCCCACAATCTCTAAGAGCGGAAGACGATACCTATTCGTCTTGTACGTGCAATCCATTATCAACACACGGGGAAATGCACGGAACAAATCAATGCTGCCAGGGTGTGCCCAAAATAAGTCATGCACAACATCCGTATTAGTACAATTTCTATGCCACTCAATATATTTAGCCTCTGATAATTTACCTAATAGATGTTGCATTTCAGACCTCCCGGCTTTCTCTGCAACCTTAAACCGTTGACGTACATTGTAGATAGTCTTGATAGTCGTAACATTGAGGGCATCTCTTTCCTTCAATGTGGATAATATGTCCTTTGGACGAACCAAACTCTTCGACATATCCACTAACAATTCCGTCTCCTGCTCAGATAATCTCCCTGCATATGAGTGCCCCTCCAGATTCTCTGCAGCGGGATGATTGTGCACTCCACATACGACCAGTAATATCCAATCATCCGCAGTATCCAATTTCTTTCCTCTTAATGCAAAAGGGCATCCACACTTCTTTGTCCCACAGGCAGTCTTTATTCGCTTTTCTTTTGTGGTTCGGTACGTCCCACCCCTCTCACAACCTAACGTAATTCTGGGTTTCTTAGAAATGGTACCTGCATCGGATGATTTGATTACAACAACAAAACCATTTCGCCTCCCAGCTTCACGACACCAATTACACAAGTCCTCTCTACTCTTGAAGATCTATACATTAAACAATTTATGTAAGTACACAGTTGTAAAAATAGCTCGCTAAACTAATACAAAATTGCACAATATATTATAATACCTCGTAAGTTGTAAATTCGCTTGTGTAATCCAGTACAAATTCTGATCCAATTATACTCGATTCGGTTGTAGCATAGCCCTACATATAAAATAATTTATCACCAAGAATTAATGAATCAGAGGATCTGTTCGGCACAAAATTCAGCACGGCACGCGATTTGGCACGAGAAGGCTTCTGTTCGGCTGCAGAGTGCCGAACAGAAGCCTTCTGTTCGGCTTCAGTGTGCCGGACAGAAGCCTTATGTTCGGCACTGTGCAGCCGAACAGAAGCCTTCTGTTCGGTAGAGCGTTGCCGAACAGAAGGCTTCTGTTCGGCACTATGCAGCCGAACAGAAGCCTTTTGTTCGGCGATCCAGTGCCGAACGGAGCACGAACCGTGAAAAAAAAAAAACTTTCGAAACAAGGTGGAACACGTACCTTTGCGGCCGATTCTTCGTCCCAAATCACTAGTTGCTTGTCCATGCTTCGAATGGGGCTTAAATCTCCTTCAAAGATCGCCTAAACGATGTAAATGGATCGAGGGGTTTAAGGGGGGTTTGAGGGGTGGTTTTTTTTTTTCCTTTTCAAAACGAAACGGAGGAGGAGACGGAGGAGGAGGAAGGGGGGTGTACTGAGAAAATTTCAAGGGCAATATGGTAATTACACTAAAGGTTAGTTTGGGTATTTTTTTTTGGTTTTTGGGGGGTGTCCTGAGCAATCGGGGGGGTGTATTTAGAACTACCCGTTTGAGTGGGACCCGGCTTGGAGTTTGGAGGCGGATTGCGACCGTGCGAATCTGCAGGAAAGTCCGTGAACTCACCACGTCCGGCTCCGTATTTGCGTGCCGAGCTCTGTTTTTTTTTTTTTTAATTATTTTTTTATTTTTTTATTTATACAACTTACAGTAGACACACATGAATACAACCAATAAAATTTTTTAAAAAAATAAAAGAACTCAACACTCTCAAAAAAAAAAGCACCTAAATAGTGTGCAGGATAGGAGTCGTTCACTTGGCGTTTGCTGGGCTAAATGTAACTTGTTATCTACTACTGCTCTCATCGCTAATAACTTTTTTATATTAATATTATTTTAAATGATAAAGAAGAGAAAATTAAGATATCATGAAAAATATATGTCATGGCAATCTCTTAGTTTGTAAGGATAGTTATAGCTCTGCAGAAAGTTTATTGGATACTTTTTTTTTTTTAATTTGATCATGATACATGAGCGAACAATAATATAGAGCCAAAACAAAGTTTTAAAATTATTCTGCTTGACTAAGTCTAATAGGTAGAAAGAAATATTTTATATATTTTATTTTGATTTTCATCTTGCATCATTATATTTACAGATAGAATAATCATTCAATCGCGACTTGATACAATATTGTTGGCTGATTTAGTGATGTTTATATGTTGACTCATAACTCCTATTTCATACTGTATCATGAGAGTGAGCCTATTCGGCAATTTTCAGTTCTTTTATTTGGATTTGTAATATTAACATCTCTAAATTAATGTGCTAAAATTTTTCTTAACAAATAGAACTGGATCTATTGATTATACTAAGTTGTTGCATTTGGGCCATACCTTGTATACTTGGAATAGAGCTTTGTATATCAAGATCAAAAAATTATGTTAAATTGCAAAATATTAAGAATGTATCATGAAGGATATGTAGTCCTTTTGTTTTATGAAGATGATCTTATATCATTTTATACAATTAGGTTTTAAGAAATATACGAGTTAGACACCGGCAACAAGTACAGTTGTAGGAACTGGTAATCTAGATATTAGTGTTGTAATTTTCTCAATTTCATGATCTCAATATATTACATTTTTTTATTAAAAAAAATTCATGCATTTTTAAACTTTGATTCTAGATTATTTCATTTTTTATTCTTTTGCAATCTTGGTTATTCTAAATTAGGATTCAGCTAACAAAAACTAGTAGAAGAATCAACTCATATAAAAAATTATATATATATATATTAAAATAAAAAAAATAAAAGTTAATTAAATAAAACTTATTTTTTAATCATGTTCTTTAGCCGGTGTCACTGGTGCTAGGGGTCCCACTTTCACCCTCCTCCTGGTCAAGATATAAGAAAGCAAATAGAGACTTGCTTTCACTCCCCTGATACGCTCACCTCCTAGTAGTTACATCACTTGCCACCCGACCCCTATATCAGCCTGCGAATTAAGAAACCACGCAGCAAGCGGAGCGGTTCGCTGTATATGATGGTAACCACACCGCGAGTGGCCAGATCTCCAATCAGAGAAAGCCAAAAAAAAAAAAAAAGCTCGACACGGAAGGAGATAAGGAGCCAAGGTGGAGGAAACCAAGCAAAGGAATGGACTATAATGACTAAGTTTGCGACAAATAATCTACAAAATTATCTGTCTGAAGGAAGGAAGATGAATGGATTGCCTGGTGGTGGTCCCCACCTGTCATGAAGAAGGTTGGTGTGCCAATAGCGAGGGGTTGTGAGATTACTTGTTGAAATTGTTGTTGCTATAACTTGTGAGGGCCCCAAGGAAAGCAGGAGACGTCTTTTCTCTGGAAAAAAAAAACTGCTACTTTTTCATGCTCGTTTTGGAGAGCGGCGGTTTTGGAAGAAGGAAACTCGGTTCCTCTGTCTCCCCGTCCCTCCCTCGCTCTCTCTCTCTGTCTCCCTCTCTACAGGACACTGACTTGGTCTTTAAATTGGCTCTGCTTCGAGGCTGAATCAACAACTACTTAGGCCCTGCGAGCCCCGTAGCAGTTTCAGCAGGGCTGGACTGCTCCCTATGCTGATCATAGAGTGAGAAGGGGACTACAAGGAGAGGGGGAAGGAAAAGGAAAGGAGCGATCTTGATGGGTTTTTAGTAGTTGTTGGGTGGGGATGAAGTGCAAAGGTGCGATCTTTATGGGTTTTTCGTCGTAAAGTTTGGATTTTTTTGTCTTTTCGGTAATACGTACTGATATTTTTGGTCTTTATTGGATTTTTCCTCCCTTGTTTTTTACTGTAATTTGGTTTGGTCTGCTAGTGGGTTTTGATGGGTCGGTCAGGCGGTGTTAGATTCTAGAGGGAAAGAGTCGCCGCAGAGGAAAATCTTAGAGAAGTGTGAAGAATTTTAGTTGTTCTTTGTATTTATGGCTGCTAGTTGATCTTTGTGTAGCCAAAAAAAAAAGGTTGTCTTTTTTATTGGTGTGAGATAACTTTTTTCCAACAAAATCTGTCTACTTTTTTTGAATTTGATGTTTCTTTGTGCGAAGGCTTGGGTTTTGTTTAGTATTTCAGGTGCAGTAGATAAAATAAACGAGTGGCTTGGTAATTTTATATTAGATTTCTGGTTTTCTTTTAGGAGTTTATAGCAATTGGATATTCCTTTGAAGTTTAGGAGGGCCTTGCTGAACTAGGAAAGAGGGAGTATTAGAGGGGATTCTGTTGGTTTTGTAATTATAGCTCCTCTTTTTCTCCTGTTCTTCTCGTATAAGATCTTAAACATCCAGTTTCATCTGTTCTAAAACTCTGAATCATAGGCACTGAGGAGGTCTTTATCAAAGCAACCCCTAAAAGGGGAAACAGAAGAAAGAATAAAAAGGAGACCTTTGGGTCTTTTCTGTTATCTTGTATATGGTTGCTCACCTCTGATGAGCAGCACTGAGGAGGATTCTCGAACCAGCCTAGGTGAGCTTATGGGTTTCATACTTGTTGTCTTAATTCCAATTGAGTTGCTGTTGTTTGTTTCTCATTCACCTTTTGAAGATAGAAAAAAGTTACAGAAAGAGAGAAGATTGAGAAGACCCAAGTCTTTTATTTTCTTCTACTTTTTGTTCCATTTACTCTCTATATGAAGTATTAAATCTTTTTCTCTTGCCATTGCAGTTCTCTTTTTATGCTTCTGAGATCAAAGATTCCAAGACATTACATTGAGGAGGAGGTTTAGAGCAGCTAGCAACAACTAAGACCTCATGTCTGATAACACTTGCCTTCCGTCTCCCACTGCCAATAATAAGAGGCCCACAGCTTCCTCTCTCTTCCCCTCTCCAAGGCTCTTTTCAGGTTTTTCTCCAAAGGGTCCCTCAGACTGTGAGGCTGCCATGAGCCCAACCTCCATACTAGAAACCAAACCCTTCTCTGCTATTGGGAACCCCTTTTTCACTGGTGGGAACCAAAGAAGGTCCATCAGAGATGCTACTGCTCCCACCTCTGCTAATCGGAGCAGACATCACCCTTGGGACAACGGAGACTCAAAAGCCATTGGACTTGGCCTTGTGGATGCTCTCAACAATGAAAAAATTGATAAGCAGGCCTGTAAGCCAGAGAGTAGGATGGTGCTGTTTGGCTCGCAGCTTAAACTTCAGATTCCTCCTATCCAATCCAGTTCCTTTTCGCCATCCCGTTCAATCGAGTCTCCTCATTCACCAATAGAATTTGGCATCAAGACTAAGAATTCCCAGTTGGCTTTGTACTCTCCTGCCCGGAGATCTCCAATGGGGTCGACCAACATGGAAGCTATTGTGCTAACTTCTTCTCCTCGCCTTTTTACGGGCTGCCTTACTCCTAGTGAGATGGAGCTCTCAGAGGACTATACTTGTGTGATCTCTCATGGTCCGAACCCAAGGACCACTCACATATTTGACAATTGCATTGTGGAGAGCTGTGGTGATGGAGTTGTTGCTTTGAGGAAGGAAAACAGGCCCTTGGCTAATAATTCAGGCTATACTTCAGATGATTTCTTGAGCTTCTGCTATGCTTGCAGGAAGAATCTGGGGCAGGGGAAAGACATTTTCGTGTATACGTAAGTATGCTAATTTTAACATAATCTTCTCTTAGCTGTCATGCTGCTGAGAATACTTGTGGTTGCTTTTTAATCTAGTTATAGTGCTTATAACTTGGTACTCTATTTAGGAAAACTCTGCCATGGAATTTCTTTTATAAGCTAGACTTCTATGGAGTTGTAAGACCATCACAGCCTGGATTTAACCTGTCACATATAATGAAAAATCTGCTTTTTTTCTAGTATAGTTCTGAAATTTATAGCTTGTTTTACATTGGCCATATGCACTGTTAGTTGGTATGCTCATGTTCATTATTGGCTGATGCAGACTTTTAATCCTTTCTTGCTTTAGGATCCAAGAATAGTGAACTTTAGATTTTTTTTGCCATGTGGAAGTCATGTTGAGATCCCACTTGAGATTCTCACTCCATTTGATCATGATGGGGTGCAAAAATTTCTGGGCAGGCATTGCATGTAACCCTTGATCACAACTTTTTTTCTTCTCCACAATCAAGAACTTAATAAGCTTGTGCCTCAAGTTGGGGTTATGTCGAAAGTGACCTACATTTTATTCTGGTGTTCTTCTGCTTGATTTTAAATCCATGGATGTTGTAATTTGCTTGACTGTCTTGGTATCTTATCTATGTGACATTCCTCCTTTTTTGTGTTCACAACATAATTTTCTATCTGAATTGCCAAATTGCCGTTAGGTTCCATGTTCATGTACATCTCAATTGTACTTTAGTAAAGGTCTAGATACCACAATCCATTGTCTCTTTAATTTGTTTTTGAGGACCTATGCGGGCATGCGTTTAGTCCCACATCAGCTATGCATTTGGTAGATCTTGGGTATTTATACAAGGCTAAGGAACCCAAATAATACCTTCTGGTTAGTCTCTTTGGGTGGGTCCTGTATTGTTACAAATGGTATCGGAGTGGATCCGGCTCATGGCCCATGTGAACTAGGGGACATTGTAGCACGGGCCCGTTTGGGCTGAGCACAGGCCGATTGTGGTATTTGTGATTAGATTTGTGGTATTTGTGATTGGATTTGAATCAATTCAGACCCTTAGCTTGGCAAGGATGCCATGGCTTAAACGGAGACAATTCGTGCGGGTATGTATTTAGTTCCACGTTGGTTATGTATTGGGTAGATCTTGGGTACTTATACAGGACTGAGGAACCCAAATAATATCTTCTGGCTAGCTTTTTTGGGTGAGGTCCTGGGTTGTTACAGTGTCTCTCTTTGTTTACTAGTATTTCCTTCTCCTAAATTGGGAAGAGTTTATGACACAGCGTGACAACTTAGGTGCTTTTATTTTTTCTTTCAGAGGTGAAAAGGCATTCTGCAGCCGTGAGTGCCGTGACCAGGAGATGCTGTTTGACGAAGAGATGGAGAAGTGCTCAGGAGACCTCTCAGATTCCCTCTAGAAGGTAACCTTTTTTGGCGTGCTATCTTCCTTCTAACGGATGAGAGAAATCCATAAGCAGCATCCATAAGCAGCCTCAGACGAGTGTTCTGGTTGCTTCTTATTATAAATTTCTTTGAGTTATTATGTAGTTTTCAGTATTATGAAAAATTATCTTGTTATATATTTTTTTCTGGGTCTTCTTTTCCCTTCTTCATCAGTTTCTTTTCTGCTGCCAATAGAAGAGGCTGGTGGTGAGTTATATTGTAGAGACAATATACTGGTTGCTGCTGGACTTTTCGACATTTTTTGGCTGAGAAATTTATGAATTCCAGATTTATGTTTTTTATTACTGATATCTGTTACAGTGGAAAATCCTTGTCAAGATAATTTGCAATCTCTGCTCCTGCTGGCCAATCATGACAGTAAGAAGTGGGTAGCATAATCAATTTAGCAGTATGCCAGTATCCATTGAATAGGATGAAAATTATGCACTACACACCATCATCTTACATATGTCTAATTATATATGTGAAATAGTATGCGTCGATGCATTTGATATTAAATAATCGGCTATGTTACCATGAGTTGCTTTGTCCTATTAGATTGTCTTATTATAAAAAAATGTCTTATTATAACAAAGAATTAAGTGAATATCTTTCTGTACGTCCTCTCCTTAGGGTATGTTTTCATTCAATTAAACAATTAATCAGATATTTTATTGAGGCATTAAAACAAACACACTTTGTATCATACAAACTAAGTAGAATTTATATATGTGTATCTGTTTAGTTACAGAATAGATGACGTAACATTCTGATGTTTAAGTGTGCAAGGGACACCTTTATCTGGGCACTCACTATAAAGCTAATATGTGCAAGCGTTATCAAGACCAAGATTATGGACGATTTTTTTTTTTTTTTGAGTTTAAAATGGAGTTAGATAGACTTGTAATAGAGCATAAATCCTTTCTAGAGATTTAATCTGCTGAGTTTGATTTAATATGGTGTAGAACTCATGTAAAACATATTTTGCACTTCAAGTGTACTTAAATTCTAACATAAATAATTTCAGCAGATTTCACAGTATATGTACAATAAATTTAATACTAAAGGTGCTCTCTATTCAATATCAAATGGTTTGCTTAGGCAATAGATTGAGCATCTATTTTATGAACTTTTCTTGCATAGTATATGCCATGATGTATCTATCTAAATTATAGAATGAATGAGGTAGTCTCCAAATATGTAAGTACATGAGGCATCTTGTCTACATGCTTAGCATAAGTTAATCCACTTAGGCATCTTATGACCAAGACAACGAGCATTTTTCTTTCTTTATATTTATTTTTCTTTGGAACAGAAGTAAAAGACCTTTCAAGGAAACCAGAGGTAAAAACTAAATATATGAAGGGAGCTGTTGCAATGAATGCTTGAACTTTGACTAAATGTCAAGCATAGTTTACAATAACCCCTAAAATTGTTTGCATTTTGACATGGGGTCAATACCACTATCATGCTTGGTCATCAAACTTAGTAGTTTACCGTGAGTCTGGAAACTTAACATTCATAATGGTCCAGTTCATCCAACTAAATGAGATGCACATTTTTTTTTTTGTTACAAAAAGGGACTAGACTTAACATGCATGTACTAAACTAAAGTATTAGGACTCGTTTGGTTCGCGGAAAGACTTTTTTCTTACTGGAATGTTTTTTCTGGAAAGATGATTCTTGAGAATATGATGTCTGAGAAAATGGTTTTGGCATGTTTGGTTGATCATGGAAAAGTGGCACATTCCAGAGTGGCTTATGTTTGGTTGAGCATCTACTTTTCTGAAAAAGTTGTATGAAATACGTATTACACCTTTAATAAAGGAGAAAACTTTATCGATGGATTTTGAAAGTAGCTTTTCCATTTCCTCTATAGGTTTTTCTTTCCAATGAAACATGGGAATCTTATTGCCATGGGAATACTACTTTTTCATCTCTCTTCTTTGAAAACTCTAACCAAACAAGAGGCATTTCTTTGTTTTTTTCATTGACCACACTTTCTCCCTTTTTTTTCTTGCGAACAAACAAGTCCTTAGATTAAAATAAGCCAGGAAACTTAACATTCATAATAATCCAGTTCATCCAACTATAGGACATGCGCTTTTTTATGTTTTTTTCGATAGAAAGGGGCTAGATGCCAACATGACATGCACCTCCAATGGATGTTTTTTTAAATCCTGATGCTATGGAAGAGAAGCTTAAAGAACTGGCCTTAGAAAACTTTGAATGAGAAAAACGCTTCTTTTATAGTAGGCTAGCAGCTTGGGTAGTTGGCACAGGTTATGGGATAGCTCAAGCCCGCTAGATAGAATGCTGAGCTATGTAATCTTTACCCCAACCAAATTGACCATAAATCTGTCCCAGATTTCAACCTGATTAATAGCAACTAGCAAGTAAGTCCTGCAGGAGTTGGCAATTGGGAGATTCAAGGGTGTTCTCTCTTTACAATTTGTGGATGATACCATTTTATTTTGTGAGCTCATTTGCATGCCTCCCATTCATTATTTACCATTATGAATGCCTTTAAAGCTTGAAGGTTAATTTGGCTATAAGTGTTTGGTTTTCCATCTTTAGGACTTTTTGGAGAAGATGACTCCAATCCAGAGTGCTTGGCAGTTCTATCCAATTGCAATGTGTTAAATGTTGTGCATATTACGAGTGTTTCTTTAAAGTGAGTGGTTACCACTAATTTACAAGAATCTAGATTGTGGGTGGAAACATAGAGTTTTTTCATCTGCTGGTATCCTCATTTTGTCACATGCCTGTTTTCTTAAACATCTTGTTTAGTTGCTACATAGGCAAGATGAGCTTTTATTTGGAAGGGAAACAATGTGGTGGGTAGTGTCACGCCCCAGATCCGGAGCATGACATGGCCGTGCTACCGTAGGGTATTGCCTACAATAACACGAAGCCCACAATAAAATTCATATACAGCATGATAAAATTTGTCCAATTTCATTCACTAAACAAAAAGAAACGCCTACATAGCATTAAAATTTAACATATGAATTCATAGACATAACTACACTTATTGCTAGCTTGCAACTATGCTTTAAGCTTTATTCTTTTATCCTTCATTTATTTATTCTTCTCCGCTCCTAGCAACTTTAATTATCCAAAACAAAAAAATAAATAAATAGATGAATAAGCTTTGCGGTTCACTAAGTAACCATGCACTACCTTACCGGATCAAGATTAAATTTTTACATAATTCAATGCATCATTTGAAAAGTAGAATTATACTGTAAAATAAAACATTTCATAATCATAATAACAAGCTGTCGCAACAAACCAATCATGTATGCACAAATCATGCAAGTTTATTAATCTAATGATGCAATTTAAAATATCCATAATCGTCAAATGTTTGCCATTTATCCATACTTTTAATCAAAACAGTGCTCAGATTTTTGTGCTACGGTCACTATAATTCCATGACTGGGTCGTCTTCGTAATCGATAAAATCTCATAGTTTATATTCGTTACCAACTTTAACCTGTTGGCAGATGGCCGTTTTTGTTTGATACTAGCTTTAGGTGTCGATTGGCCTCCATTTCTAAAGGCGGTCATACTATCTGAGAGCTCGTAAAATATTTCATATTTTTCATAAATCATACCTTTATAAATAGGTAGAAAATGCTAAATAGCGTCACAAAAGTTTAAAATGCATAATCATGCCACATATATTATTTTTATGCAATTTTTCATAAACATAATCCGTACGTAAATTATTTACAATAAAGTATTCAGTAAGGATGCTATTTGGCTAAAATATGGAACATTTACAATCATATGCTTGATCCTAAATTTTAAGAGAATGAAAAGCCCATCACATCACTATAATTTATATTTTAATTTTAGAGAACATAATTCATGCATAAATTATCTACAGTAAAGCATAATGAATTATTCATAAATCATGGATGAAAAACTAATTACATCACTATATTTATATTTCGCAATGCATATAATTTAAATAATTCAAAAATTAGTAAGGTTCGTGCTAGGGTCACTTACCACTGTTCGCCCAAAAATCACTAGGTTCAGTTGGGCAAATTTGCTGCACCTATCAAAATTATTTAAAAATAAATTACTTGTTATTCACTATTTAAAATTTAAATATAAATTAAGAACCTCTAAGCAACCCGAAATGGACTTGAGCAGGCCTCAAGTCTCGATTGGGTAAATCGGACTAGGATCTACAAATTAGGTAAAGAGAGAATGGTTGCACCCAGAAGGGAACTTCTCTCTCATTTTTTAATTTATATATTTATTTATTTAATTATTATTATTATTATTTTATTTTTTCTCTCTCTTTTTTTCTTCTCTTATTCTCTCTCTCTCTCTCTCTCTCTCTCTCTCTCTCTCTCTCTTTCTTTCTTCTTCATCGCCCGTTCCCCTTTTCTTAGGTGGAGAGAGGAGGTCAGAACCCGCCCCACCAAGATATAGGGGTGGGGAGGAAAAGGGGCCTCCGGCCTAAATAGCGCTGCGGTCGAGGATCGCAACGCTCAGTGGAACGACCACCGGGTAAGTGGTCTTCCACTTTTTTTCCCGCTTTCTTCTTTTTCCTTCTCTTTCTCTTTTCTTTTCTTCTTTTCTTCTCTTCTTTTCTTTTTTTCTTCTCTTCTTCTTTATCGTTCTCCCCTCATCTCCTAGGAGGGGAAAGGCGAGAGCCTGCCCCACCGAGGGAGGGGAGGAAGGGCCTCCGGCCCGACGGCGTCTTCAGCCGAGTACCGGCGGCGCTGCGGCCGAGGAACCACCGATAAGTGGTCTCCCCCCTTCTTCTTCTTCTCTTCTTTTTTCTTTTCTTTTTTTTTCTTATCTCGGCAACCCCTTGGCCGGATTATGGCCATTGCCGTTTCGATTCGGAGGAGGGGGAGACAGGGGAGGAGATGGAGGGGCTTACCTTGCTCCGGAGGGGTTGTGGCGACGAATCCGGTGGCACAAAGGCAGGGCATAGTAAGCCAAGCAGAGAAAGGAAGAAGGGAAGGGAGAAAGGAAAGGAAGGAGAGGAGAACGGAGAGAGATGGAGGAGGAAGAAGGGTTCAGTGAGCCCAAGCAGATGGGGAGGGAAGAAATAGAGGGAGGAGATTGTGAATTCCGCGATCTCCTCATGCTATTCTTTCAAAATCGGTGCCCGCCGGAAAGGAAAGAAGAGGGGCAGAGCTCCGGCCATGTTGCGCGGCTCTGCCTCCCTTGCGGCGAGGATCATAGCCATCTCCACCCAGCTGGCCATGAACAGGGTGTCATGGGTAGTGGTTTTTGTTTATAAAACAGGAATTGGTTTATAAATCCTTAGGTTAAGGTGACTGTGATCATAGATCCGAGATTTTAGTTTGGTTTTATTCAGAAGTTGGTACGGAAGATATTTCCGAAAAGAGAAGAGATAGGAAGAGTACCCTTTGAGATCTTATCACCAAGAAGCATCATTCTTTGGAAGTTTTATAACCTAAATCCAATTCTCATTTTTGGAAGGGAAGCCTTAAGATTGCAGATGGTTTTCATTGTGGTACTAATTGTATTATTGGTAATGGCTGATGGTCTCTTTGGAAGGGTAGACTGTTGGAAGATTTGCCTAGTATTGATCTATTTTCATATGTATTTTCTCTACAATTAAATGATGAAGGTACAGTGGTGCTGACAGATTGTTATAATGGAACATTTCAGGTAGCTCTAATGAGGAATATCAGTGAGCAGCAATTTGTTGATTATCTATAACTCAATTTTTTGGAATGGGTGAATCTTTCTTCAAATGGGAATGGTTCTGAATGGAGGTGTTGTTCACACATTATCATTTTCTCTTTATTTTATTTTTTTTTGCCCTTTTAAGATTCTCGAACATGGCTGGATCAGTGATGGTCGGACATTTGCAATTTGAAAGACTTTTGTGGCGAAGAATGTTAGAACATTAGTTGGTGGGTGCAAGGTACAGACTATTTAGTTTCTATAGGTGTGAGTCTAATCATGTGCATAATTCCTGTATAAATTGGTCAGGTCAGGTTTCCAATTTTTCTTGAGGTATATCAGTGTATCCAGATAGAACTTATGGTTAGCATGGCACAAAGCAATAAGAAAAAGGTTAAGAGTGGGTTTTAATATTCTTGTCATTGCTTATGTTTGTTGGATTGGGAGAAAGAAATTGATGCCTCACATGACAATTTTTTCACATGTTCAATACCACTCTATTTGTGGATGTAGAGGTAATGAGGAAGAGAGGATACATGGAGAGATGGTACACTCCCATTCACTTTATATTTTTCTCTTAGGATGATTCACCAGAATGGTATATAGATGTATCGTGACTTTTTAATACAGCACTCCGAATTGATAACTGTTAAATACTTGCATGAACTATAAATGTAGCCACTTGAAAACTCTAAAAGGCACTACTTGAAATCTCTAAAAGATTTTTCAGGTAAATTCTACTCATTTAGGACTCTACTTATGCATAGATGTAATTAATACTCTAATGAAAACTTAATTTATTTTAATGTTCAGCATGCACTTTCTTTTGATTAAGTCAAATAACTAGGTAGCTTAGTATTGCTTTTTTTTTTTTTTCTGATTGTAAGGGAGGCTAAGAACCACCCAAAGCTTTATTATAAGAAATTTATTTACAGAGTAGGATATACATGGAGTCTAAGAGAAGTTCAGGAGTTCAAGATACGAACGAAAACTATCAAAGCTTCCTGTTAAAGCCAAGAACAAAAGAAGAATGTAGGAGAACAGAACCAAAAAATAAGTTCAAGATCGCATGTTGAACAGTTTTCCAGCCAATTTTGCAAAACCTAAGAGTTCCTTGTCATTGCAGAGAAGAGACCAATCTTTATATAACTGCAGGATGTTCCATTTCACCTGTTCTGCTGGGGAGCTTCTGTTGAGGAAGCATAGCATTGCCGAATTGAAGTACAGTGTTCAATTGCACTTATGACTAACTTTAGTATATGCTTGATTGGAAGTGCATTCTACCACAGCAAAAGCATCATACAAGCTAAATTTTATGAATTTACTTCTAAAACATAGAAGAGATCTCATGGTATAATTTGCTAATGGAAAGGGAAGGGGAAAAAGGAAAAACAGATTTCAAAGAAAATAAAAGCCCGAGTAAACTTTCTTTCAGAACTTGCATATATTTGAATATAAAGTAGCCACGACATTATAAACTGCCAAAGGGAAAAAAGAAAATGCTCTTAGAAAGTGAGAGTAAAAATCTATAGCCAGGTCTAACCAACCCAGAACTATAGACTAAAAAAGAAGAACACGATCTAACCCCCCATTGGATCAAGTTGCTCTTCGGGAAGTCCCTGCAGGAAGAGAAGAACTAAATATGCTTGTCTAATGAAGCCAAATACAAAATGAATGCTCTCCTCCTTGTTTAAACTATCCAACTCTTCCTGAAACCAAAAATTTGCAATCTTTTGTTTGTCGTCATGTTGTGCCTGGAATGGGAGCTTCTGCATCTCTTGACAAGTGAGCACGGTAACATATTCTAGGGAAGGGATATAAATTACATGACCACAAATGCTCTGCAATCTTGGTAATGCAACCAAGACTAGTCTCCTGAGCCTACGCAGGATGGGGCTCACCTCTTCTCTTTCTATTTCTGGGACTCAAGCCAGTTTCATCCTCTGCATGACCAATTGCTCCATACCAAAGCAAACCATCAATCTTAGCTCAGTAGGGCATGGAAGTCCTTGCAGCCAATTAACATTTTTCAACTTGTGACATGAGGTAATCCCGAAATGTTGAAGCCTTTGAAAGAGCTCCCTTGTTTGCGGTCCCCTCCAAATAATACCCTTAACTCCCAATGATTATAGAGCTGGAGGATCTCTAGTCTTTGTAGATGAGGATGCTTTGGTTCCCCTATAGCCCTGCTTACATTTGCCACCACCTCCTCCTAGGCATTGCAACTTGGAGGCATCCCAAGGTTCTATAGCCTAACTGCTGAAGTTAAAAGGGTGGTCTCTATTTGTAAATCATTTATACCAAGCCATGTTTTGCTTGGATGAGATATTCTTTGAAGCGCTTGAAGCATTGCGCAGAGTGAGAGTAGCCCCTCCGTCAAGGGTAGCGAGGGGATGCAGGTGTGGGATTCTACTCTGGTAGGGTATTTTGTTGGCCCTAAACCGTCTTCATTGATCAAGAAGGAAATCCAAAAGGAACTCGAGTTTTTGGTGCGATCGCTCGGGAATTGAGACAGGCTCTCACTCTAAGAGCTTGTCAGCAATCCCCATGTAAGTGAACTCTTCTCGACCTACCTGCCCATATAGAGATACATCTGGTACCCGTAGCTTCGATGATGGGCGAGGTTCTCGACAATTACAAATGGTATCAAAGTAGATCCGGTTATGATCCATGCGGTCTTTTTGGGGCTGGGCTGATATTTCTGATTAGACTTATGGTATTTATGAATGGATATGGATCCTTAGCCTTGCGAGGACTCTAGAGCTTAAACAGGAGTGAGAGGATCTGTGTGGGCATGTGTTTAGATCCACATCAGTTATGCTTTATGTAGATTTTGGGTTCCGAAATAGGATTATATTTAAAAAATTTAAATAATACCTTCCAGCTAGTTTTTTTGGTGAAGACCTCAGTTGTTGCACCCATGAGGTATTGTGGATTGATGTACTATATCTTAGAAATGCAAATGCTTTAGTTTTGAGATTTGCCTCAATTCAGTGGATAATGGTAATATGTTTGCATTGGACGGGTTAACATATTGAGTTCAACTAGAGAGGTGGTATCCGCCGGAGGCTCCGTGGGGCTAGTGTGAGGTAGATCCAAGATGTCACAGGTGGCATGCATTTAAGAGCCCATGTGGATCTTCAAGATTCTGTTTGATTGAAGGCTTAAGGTTGAGAGTTTGGGACAGTGAAGAGGTTGCTGGCGTAGACCACCTAAGTGATACTTAGTGAAATTAGTAAAGTTGATGTTTTGGAATAGTTTAGATACATATTAATCTTAGATTCATGCAAGGATCATTAATATATTCATGTACTTATCCATCT
Source organism: Phoenix dactylifera (assembly GCF_051530095.1). Classification (NCBI taxonomy): domain Eukaryota; kingdom Viridiplantae; phylum Streptophyta; class Magnoliopsida; order Arecales; family Arecaceae; genus Phoenix; species Phoenix dactylifera. The sequence continues at coordinate 10,757,129 of NC_143207.1, read as the reverse complement.
TTACATTTTGCTATAATGTCTGTTTATTTTTCTGTGCAGTTTTAATTACATACAATTAATGTAAACGTATGTAATAGAAGTCTTCATAAAGCCTATAAAATACTTCTCTATTAGTTGTATTTGGAAACATAACCACAAATTGATTGTTCTCCATCTTTGTATTGAGTTGTTTTAATTAATTGTTCACACTTATTCATCTTTGGAGTTCTTTGTGTGTAGTTTCCTTTTTTTTTTCACATTGTGGTTGGCGGTCTTGTGCTAGCGTGACTTTTGTTGCACTATCCTTTTCTACAATATTTGTTCTGCCACTGCCATTTCTCTTCTGCTGTCAATGCTTCTCTCAACCTTGTTCTTGCTTTAACAATTCATCTCTTCGTCTTCCTCCCACACTGTGAAGCCATCCATAGTGCTAGTTCTTGCATAACATGATGCATTTTCTCTTCCATTTTTACTAGACTCCAATGTCCATGCTTCCATCCAAAGTCTCATTTATGCAATCAAAATTATCTATCAAATCTAGCCACATTAAACACATTATAAGATCATTGGCAGTGCCATGGTTTCCGCCTCTAGCTGTTCTACTTCGATCCTGTAATCTGCCTCCATGATGCCTCCCACCTGTTCAGATCTTGCAGCGATCACCACCTTCTGTTTTCTCCCAAAGGCCATCGATCGACGAGCAAAAAAAAAAAATTCATTCAGAAGTTCTAGATGGCTTCTTTCTCTGAATTTGATGACATTCCTAGACCCTCTTCTATGTCCTTTCGGAGCTTCTCCAATTGCAGGTCCTTTGATGCCACAAACCAAATCTCATGATCAAACCCAAATTTCCATTGCTAAGTAATGAATTGTTGAGTCTAGTCATGAGAGTAATCTTCCCCATTCTGCTCACTCCCCATGTCTCCAAAATTCTCACTATGCCAACTTTGAGGTAGCCATGAACCCTCTTTAGATTTAATCAAAACCCGAGATGCTAGGAGTTTCTGTTAACAGGCTCCAAAAATATTGTTGTGTTATGCAAAGAAGTTAGATCTATGATTCATAGGGCAAATAGAGATATATACAACAAACAAGGATTTACATGGTTTAGTCTGCGATCAATGTCCATGGATGAAGAAGATTAGAGAAAGCTCGCTAATGGTAGAGGACTACAACAAAGAGAAACTCCCAATACAAAATCTCTCCTATGTCTCAGCTAGACTTTTGGATCATGCAAAGACTTGTAGCCTAATTGAGCCATTTATAGCTAAACTAGCCCTGAATTTGACCAACTCCATTCTTAGCATCTACTTGACCATGGTCGAAATAGTTCGGAGTTTGCACTATAGGGTTCTTTTCCACCTAGTTACCCACTCCAGCCCAATTTGATAATCCTACAACCAAAAATACCCTTTAGTAGGTATGTGGAATAGGGCTGCTTCCCCTAACAACACAACTACAACTGGCATTCTGAAAAATCCATGAATCAGCAAAGATCGTCGTTGAAAATGAAACAAAAATCATTTCAAATCATTCCCGGCAAAGGAACTGAACAAGATCAATTTCTGTATTCGAATTTCATAAGAGGATCCGATTTCAGAGTCGAGGTTAAAGAGTCAAGATGCAGAGGAACCACCGCCCAAAGGTGCCTTTAAAGGTAAGGCCGGTAGTAGGTGGCTAATGTTTGAGCAGAGAAATGAAGAAGTGACGTCCAAGCCCGTGGTCGCAATGTCGCCTCCACGCAAGCCCTCGGTCACTGAGCCGACCTCGTCTGCTCGGAAGGACACAACTCCGGCCAGCCTTCCGAGTTCTACCCTCGCTACCACAAAGATCACTACCCAACCACCGCTCAAGGGTACCCCCGCTCCCCAACTGAGCAAAATGGAGCAAATTCGGTTGAGGACCCGGAAGATGAGGGAAAGGAGAGAGAAGAAAAGGGAAGGTTCTGCTGAGACTCAAGTCCCCCTGCCGGAGCTCCCCGAACCTGAAGTGGACCTAGTCCTCTTTGAAGGAAAAGAATTTGACCTAGAAGAATGAGTCTGGGATGAAAGCCCTTCCCACCTCCTTTGAAGATCAAGTTTTTTTCTATGTTGTGGAATCGGTTCTATCTAAATCCCTCCCTGAGACTGGAAAAGGAACTACGGGCTACCAACAACACTGAGGAGTCCAGATGACTCATTTACAGAATCGAAGGAAACTGGAAGAATGAGAGAGTCCAGCTAAAGACGGATCTAGACTCGGAACTTGCCATAAGATTGATTTTTGTGGTGGCTTCAAATCCTGTCCCTTAATCGGCAAAACCCCATCTGACTTCTTGGCCCCCAAGAAAGATTTTTCCTATCCTAATTAAGCCGTTTGATTTCTGACCATAAGATTCAAGGTTTGCTTTCTCTTGAAGTATCTTGGACATCCAAGTATGCTATTCCATCACACTTAAAATGGGTCAATCAAATGCTTTCACAATCTGAAAGAACTCCCTAAAACCTCTAACATGCACCATCCATTCCACCCATTCTCCCTTACAAGAACCCTCCAAAGAATTATGAAAATCATATAAAATACATGTAGAAATTAAGAAACATCACCATAACTCTATTGAAATACTTGTCATATCTCTTCATTTTGCCTCGGGACAACAGGGTGAACCATCCATTTGTCACGCCCCAAAATTGAGACATAATATAGTTATGCTATCAAGAGGTACAACTAAAGATAATACGAAGCTAATATTACATTTAGCTTTCAAATTCAACTCAAAATATAATAAATAGGAATCCAAATTCATTATCATTAAAAAAAACAATACTGGTTTAGAGCGTCTAAATCCAAACATAAATACCCAACCCATAAATTGCAATACTTAGAAAAATTATGAAACTATAAATCCATGACCAATTAAAGAACTAAAACCTTGCTACATAATCACCAAGCTTATCAGTGCGGACTCCAAGCCTGGACCATCCTTCGTCCTCACTAACTTTATCCATTTGGAGAGAGAGAGAGAGAAATAAAGATATGTGAGCGGCACAGCTCAGTAAGTAAAACTTACACTATCTTACTGGATCATGCATACATTTTTCTATATCCATGCATCATTTAAGAAAAATAATAGTTATTATAAAAGTAATCATTTCATAGTACAATATATTATAATGCCAATCATGTATGCATAAATCATCCATATTTCACAAACTTGGTTCCAGGTTTATTTTGCAAATAATTTTATAATTTATTCTTTTATCATTTAGCCACATCATAGTTCAAAATATTACTTACGAATATTCATGCTACAATTATTTTATACCTATGATAGGGTCGTGTTCGTAATCGACAAAGATTCATGTTTCATATGTCAAGTTTATACCCGCTAGCGGGGCCTGTGTTCGTAAGGATGCCAGTTCCGGATGTCAATTTTTTCAGATGATAGCCTTTCAAATACGTATATCTTTTTCTTAAAACATGCATATAAATAAATAAAAAATATTAAATGGCATAATCAGATTCATATTTCATAACAAAACTATTTTTTTAAACATTCATGGAACTATTTTTCATAATAAAACATGATTTTCATAACGCATATGCTGATCCATAATTTTAAAAAATATATATAATATTTTTACAAGCAAATGTTATGCAAAAAAAACATGATAATTTTAAAAAATAAATAAGAAGTATAAGATTTATTTACTTCTTTTGTCTTAAACTACCAGATTTTGCTAGGCGACTCTACTAGACCTATTTAAAATATTAACAACAATATTAATTTCTATTTAATAACTTTAATAAAATAATAAGAGAAGTCTTGATTGGGCATATAGTGGTTTTGAGTGGGTCAGGTCTAGATGATTCATTCAATGAATCAAAGGACACAGATTCAATAAAGGCCAACATTAATCCACAAAGTTCATCAATAGAAGTTTCAGGAACATTTAATAGGGCCAGAATGATCGGTCCAATAGGCTGTCTGGGCACCAGGGCAGTTCAGAGTCTCTTTGTAGGATCAAATTTAAGTCCATAGAATTAGATCATTTAGAGAGAGAAAGAGAGAGAAGAGAGAGAAGGAGAAGGATGGCTTTCTCTCTCCTCTTCTTATCATCTTCTTCTTCTTTCTACAAAGACTCATATCATCAACCTCATGAACAGAGAAGAAAGAGCAGACTCGGCTGATGAGGGTGGTCCGGCGAGGTGGCAGCTAGTGATGTTGGTGGCAGGTGGTAGCCGGCAATGGTTGGGGAAAGAGCCATGCTTGGCCAAAACAGAGAAAGAAAGGGAGAGGGGCAATGCCCCAGCTGCCTCGGTGGCAGCCCCTACAGCCTTAGGAAACTTCGACGAGGGAAAAGGACTCATCGGCAAGGGGTGTGGATGGCGGTTGTCGGTCGGCGGTGGTGATTTCCAGCAGAATCCGACAAGAAGAGAGGGGGTGGCTCTCGAAATAGGGCACTCGAACTAGAGGAAAAATGAAGGGCTTCGGGTGGTGGTGCTTGGTTGAGATGGCATGCCAACCACTAGAGAGAAAGAAGGAAGGACGTGAGTGGTGAGGGATCAATCGAAGGGGAGGGGTTTAAATAGAGATTTTGGGGGAGAAGATAAGGTCGGCCTGACGGCGGTAACGTCGGTCGTTTGTCAGTTGGCAACAAGCCTAACGGCTAACCGTCGTTGGCACCGACCTTGCGGAAGCAGCGTCAGCCATCCTTTGCAGCCTTATCTCTGACGAACAGGGCATCGGGTGAAGGAACGCAGTTCCTTTGTTCCAAGCCAAAAAAAATTTTGAATTTTTTTTCCGATTGAAATCAGTGGGCCTTGCCGACTTCAATCTAGGACGGGCCCAATTGGGCCGGCTCTCACACCATTTATGCCTTCAAGCCTTTGATCTAGCACCCCACACTATTCTAATTTGATTTCCGGTACTTCTGCTACCTCTCTACTACCTTCGGGAGCCGTTAACCAAGAATGCAAGAGATCTACAGTAATACCTTAAGGGGCTGGGCCCATAGGGGCCTCTTCTTTTTCTACACGAATTGTCTCCGACAGCCCATCTAATTGAAGCTATCATATTCTTCCTTCTTTATTTTGATTACTATATGATGCTTTTCTGCTTACTTTTTCATTTACTGCTCATGTATCCCTAATTTGCTCGATGAATGAAGCCATTCTTTGATTACATCTTGCCTATTTAGCTTTTCCATTGCTTTGTTTTACTTTGTATGATCCCTTTTGATTGGAATCATATTTCTTTTTGCTTGGATAATTAGTGGAGAAAATATGTCTCAAAGCCCCTTGTTTTTCTCTCCTAAAATAGTCTCCTTAAACACTCTAAATCTATAGACAAGCTTTCACATTTTGAATAGGAGTTTGTTGCTTCAACTTCGTCAGCAGGCCTCTTCATATTTTCACCTTTTGCATTCCCAAATGTTATTCTACTTTCTCTTAGAAAAGATCGGTCGCCTCTCTTTTGATGTCCGCATAATTGCTAGTGGGGCATATACCTCACGGAGGCTAAGAAATTTGGGAGACTGAAGGAAATTCTGTCCTTACAATTTGTGGACGGCACTGATTTACTTTTTAAGCCAACGATACTGTAGATTTTTTGTCTCACCGACGTTGGTCAGGACAGTTATTGTGTGAAGTGAGGGTGCGTTTGCAGAAGTAAAAATGTTATTCTAATTCAGTTGCAGAAGCATTCAGCAATAGTTACCTACAGATAAGAGACAACTTATGGTATTCTCGCCATTGGGATTGCGCGAGATAGAAATTAGCATTTTTTAATAATGCAAAAAGTAAAATAGCATACTTTTCTTTTTTTTTGAAAATTCAAATAATTATAAAAGAGAAAAATATAAATGTAAAAAAAATCTAATGTACTAGAATCAAGAAAGCAAACTAAAGCTACCAAGGCGGTAGCATAGATGGAACGGGGCTTGTTTCCACCGGGCTAGTCTAGGTTCGAAACGCGCGAGCATCAATTAAATTTGAGGACCGGATGCTTTACGTCTGGACGCTTTCGATGAGAGTGCTACTGATACTGAGGTGGCGTTGGGATGATGCACTCACATGTGGATGTTGATCCCAGTGGAGGGAGCCCACAGATCGGAAAGGGTACGCAGAAACTTGCGGCATGCATCGAACATTCTCTGGTGGAAAGGGGGCCCAATGGGGATTAGCTACCAAGGCGGTAGCATAGATGGAACAAGGCTTGTTTCCACCGGGCTGGTCCAGGTTCGAAACGCGCGAGCATCGATTAAATTTGGGGACCGGATGCCTTACGCCTGGACGCTTTCGATGGAAGTGCTACTGATACTGAGGTGGCGTTGGGATAATGCACTCACATGTGGATGTTGATCCCAGTGGAGGGAGCCCACGGATCAAAAAGGGTACGCAGAAACTTGCGGCATGCATCGAACATTCTCTGGTGGAAAGGGGGCCCAATCCCCCCCCCCCCCCCCCCCCCAATTCTCACACCTTATAAGCATTTTGGATGCAGAAATAGGTTTTTTTTTTGTTACAGCGGCAGTTCACACCCTATGGATATGGATACGACCAAAAAAATCAGAAAACAACATGGCAGAAAAAGAAGTCGGCAATCTGTCACCCTCCATCCACACAAAACCACCAGAGTGATGGGCCGCATAGGAGGTAACCTAATCAGCTACTCCATTCGCTTCTCTATAGGTATATGTGGCCTGATGGGCATCACACACCTGCAGCAATCTGCGAATATCGAGGAGCAGTGGCCTACCCTCCCCCGCACGACTCCGACCCCGGATCCAATCGATCACCGTAGCTGAGTCGCCCTCTAGAATAAGCCGATGTACACCCAAAGTCCGACGGGCAAAAGAGATGCCCTCCCAGACTGCTCTGAGCTCAGCACACACCACCGAGGCATCGAAGATCCGTTGACCACCTGTCGCCACTAGTCTGGACTCATGATCTCTGATGACAAAATCTACACCTCCACATCTCCCATCGTCCGCCACGCTACCATCAAAATTTATCTTGAGAAAGCCAGAGGTTGGGTTCCTTACCATCAGAACTGTAAAATCGGTCCCACGGTACTCTAGCTATCGTGGAGCCTAAAAGGCGAGCGTCTTAGTGTGGGTTTTTCACGTAGTCCTCAACCTAGGAGGCTAAATGATAAGATTCGTCAGGTATGACTGGATGCCTGGATCAGACAGGAAAAACTCTTGCTGGATCTCAGGATGAAGTCCTTTTCTAAGTCTTTCAATCCTCTGCAGCTCAACCTCAATGAGGTTATCATATTTCTAATTGTCAAGACCTCGAACTCATCAATATATTCGTAGACTAAAAAGCTACATTGCTTGAAGAGCATCTATTACTATTGTGCATGATAAGATCGCAAGAAATGCTCTTGAAGCGTTCTCTTCGTGTGTTCCCCAATGGCAACTGGGGGCTTACAGGTCATCACATGATTTAGGTCTAGGGTCTCTCGCCAAAGGCAAGCAGAACTCTTGAGCTTGGACATCACAGATTGGACTTTTCTTGGCTTCGGAATGTTGTGCCAGGCAAAATAATCATCAATAGAAAGGATCCAATCTTGGAAGGAAGCTAGATCGGCATGCCCATTGTAGTCACTAACCTCCAAATGAAATGCTTAGAGATTTATTCAAAAGTCTCAATGGTCATCATCATCACCATCCTAGTTCACAGATCCTGGAGAGGGTGATATATATATATATGTCTGAACATCAAGCTGATAGGTGACCATTGTTGCTTTTAGTTGCTCAACTCGGCTGTCGATGTCTCTGGTGGGTTGCAACATGTTTGTGGCTGAAGAAGATGATGGTGCTGAAGGTTCCAAGAAACTGCAGCTGCTTCTATGTTACATGCACTAGCTGGAAGTATTAGCTAGGATAAACCTAGTAGGACTAACAAGGCCCCTCTTTGTGCAAAGACTTTCTAATAATGCAGAAAATAAAATAGTTTTCCTATGGCATTGCTCATATTTGAATAAAATGATTGATCTTTCTTACTAGAAAATTTATCTATGTGCATTTTTTCTATATACTGCAAGCATTCAAAGTACAAAGTGCAAAGATATGAAGGTATCAATTACAGGAGGCATGATGCATGCATATCTGATCAAATCAGAAGATTTCACCAGCATGTGTTAATTTTCGAAAATATAGCATCGCCGTCCACTCCAAAGAACCAACCATTCCTAAAACTGAGCACCACAGCAACAAACAAACATTTGAGCAAGTCCATTTTGAAAATAGCAGTCTTCACGAGGTTGCATCACAGATAGATGGAAATAAAGGCGCAAACCCGTGCATAAGTTCTTGCATTCAAACCTTATAGATTGATTTATGCCCAACGCAAAAGGTATGTATGATGATTCACATTGAGTTACAACAACAGATGACTGTCTTTCAGGGCCTGAACGACCCCAAGTTTCCATCACTGAGGCTAAAACGACGCCTCACAAAGATATTACATTAGGACAACATGGAAACAGAAGAGCCCAGAGAAATTGAAAAAAACAATCACAGACAAATCATAAGCTCTCTGTTTTCCCATCCTCCAATAAAGAGAAGCAACTGTCACCAACAAGAATCCCACCAAGACCTCGCAGAATCTAAATCCTTAGCAAAGCACACCCCAGAATGCTCCCACAGCAATGGGTCATGGGTGACACCGAGCGCCAGGTTGGCCTCTCGCTCCTCACATTGAGAACATCTACATCAGATAGCTGCTTGATACATTGATTCCTTGGACCAGGACCAATCACTCCTCCTATCACATAAATCTCATCACCCACTCCAATCATACCAAACCCAATCCGTCTCTGAAACTCCGATGCAGATGATACCACTTTATCTGGCACATTCTCTGCTGGCTGCTTTGAAATGCAGCCGTTGCTCAACACATACAGCTCCCCATGGACCACTGCCATCGGACCCTGAAGCCAACCATAGTCCTTGACAGTCCATTGCTGCCCGCCGTCCTCCAATATCTGCATGGTCGATAACCCTTTGTGCAAGACATGCATCTTCCCTCCAATGACAACCCCAGAGCAAGTAGAGGTATGGGTATGGCGGAGATCCGGGAGGGGTTCCCACACATCTGCCTCAGGATCATAAATCTCAGCCTTCGATATCGATTTCCTGCAGTTTGTGAACCCCCCTGCTACGACTATCTTGCCATTCAATGCACAACAGGCAAACATGGCACGGTGAACAAGCATGGGAGCCCGTCGTGCCCACTCACGACGGAGGGGGTCATATGACCAAACTTCATTGCTAGCGAAGATTCCATCGTGGTCTCCGGTCAATGGGTCGACCCGGTCGCTGCCACCGCCGATCACAAAGAGTTTCCCAGCAACAGAGGCCACACCAAAACGAGCAAGATGCCTTATTTCTGATGGCATGACAGGAAGTGTCATCCAACAGTCTCTAAGAGGGTCATAGAACTGCCAAATGTTTTCAGGCTCAAATGCCAACGCACAAAGCAGCTCTTCTGAAGCACCAACCTCGCAGCGAGTCTTAAAGAGCTCAGGGCTTTGAAGGGCAGCTCTCCACGAGTGACAAACTAGCTGCAGCTTGGAATGGAAGTAGAAAGGCACACGTGCAAGGCACTGGATAGCAACTTCATCAGGGAGACCATCAATTAGGCGAGACATAGTGCCTTAATCATTCAGACAATTCATCATAATAAATTCTTCTTTGTGAAGCACAGAACCTGAAAGTGGGACATAGTGCTCATCAGTATAAAGACAGCTGAAATAGGAAACTTTAGCAATAGCTATTATTTATACTCTGAAAGACAGTTATCCATCATTAGCAAGAGAATGAGAACACCTGAAATCAATAAAAGAAAGCAAAAAATTACTCCAATATTAATCCACTCCCCTTGTGTATAGATAGATACATAGAGGAGTAACCATAGAGAATTTTTCTTCAAACTGAGAAACAAAACCTCTCAGAGATGACAGTATCGTATTTTATATGCATTAGCCTTCTAAATAGCCCATTTTTCTTCATCATCTTATCCTTGTTCTTACTATAACCTTGCAATATTTATATCTCCTACAAGTTGTTCTCGATCATGACTGAATTAGGCTTAAGATTTGATCTTATACATTTTGAAAAAGATTTTACTAGTTTAATAAAATTTAGTCCTTGAATGAAACCAATGTTTTTAACTTGAAACAATAAAACAAACCTAGAATAAGCAGGTGCTTGTTTCAACAATCTATTTCAATTCAATTAACCCAAAAACCAAAATGTATAATTGTTTTCCAGCATGTTTATTGATGTTAGTTAGAATACTTCGGGCTCTTCAATGACCTACAACAAGGCATACAGTATAGAAGCACATGTAAAGAACCTAAAGAAAAAAAAATTAACAATCCAGCAACCTACTTAAAAGGAGTAGCATGTGGTAGTCCAAATTTCTAGTACATATAAAAAAAAATAAATAAAAGGGAAATCTTTGTGAATTAACAAATTTAAAAAAAAGCTTCCTAAGGATACTTTCTACATGCCTACTTAATTAATAAACAATACAAATACTATGGCGGATGCATAATGATTGGCTAGATATTGCACTCATCTTTTCTTGGCTGCTATGTCTGAAGCACAAGTTGATCACTAATGCTGGATACATTATGTGGATAATGTTCAAGGTCATTTAGTTGACCTGGGTATTCGTTGCATACCCCTCAGCATATAGGATATGTTAGCAAAGTAGTAAACCAAGAGAAAAATAATATTACCACTTTCATGAAAGATAATTAAGGTGGTTTGGCTTCCTTCGATCAGTCAAGCATGCTTAAACTTAAACTAAGAGAAGGGCATACACCTAACAAAGCATACTTGGATTTATATGAAAAAAGTCATTAAAATTTGATGATCAGTCGAAGTTGATGTTTAAAATGACAACCTCGTTTGTCGGGAGACAGATCTAATTAATCCATGTAATAACCGTAATCATAACCAAGCCTTGTCCCAATAATTTCAGATCAGCTGGTAAATCCATAAGCCAATTTCAAAAAAAATTTAGCTATAGAAGGTATAGATCATGCATCGTCAACAACAGTAAAGATTTATTTGGCCAAACACAAGGAGCAGAGCAATAGCATGACAAGGACTGTTTGTGGGTGGCATCATCAAGTTTAAGGTTAGCTACAGGAATCCAACAGAAATAACTATCCAAGAAGCAAAGAACTCCATTTTGCACAACCAGATTTTGTCTAATGCAGACCAGATTGTCAAAATGGTTGCAAAGTTTAATTGGTCCAGCATGACTGTTAGTCCCCTTGCCATGCTTTATAAACTGTGCCAAAAAGGGAGGATCCTTGCACAAGGGCAGGGAAGCATGGGTACCAGAGAGTGGTGGTCCCAGAGTAGGCATATCCCCCTTCTCAGTCTGCCTCCTAGTATAAAGGTAAGATCATTTTTGAACCCAAAATTTAGCAATCATTTTTGATTTATTTTCTGTCCACGTCATTAGATCAATTACTAAAGATATTCGTCATATTAATTAACTTCACATGGAAGATTTGGATCCACATGGAATTATGTAGAGAAATTATAGGGATTGCAAATCTCAGAAGCATTAAAAGAAGTTAAGTTTCCAACACAACAAGAACATTAACAAGGATTGAAAAATCATAATTGCATAGCATAATAGATCATAAGTTTTTTCTTCGGATCAAGGCTTGAGATGTAATTGATAGCTAGAGTGGATAGAACATGTTTTGCTAGCAATTGAATGAGGTAAAATTAAGACCACTTCCAGATATAATCTACCTAAAAGATATCTCAAATATTAAACTAAGAGTAAGGTTGCCATCACTGGCCAATAAAATACTAGAAAAGTCATGTCTACTGCAAATAACTGGTCAGCCTGAACAAGCAAGAAATTTTATTGGTTGAGTGTAACCTATATACTTAAGTCTATCATCCATCCTCACAAGTTCAACATTAGTACAAATTTTCCATTTAAACATCACTAGAAATTATTTTGCATTCTAAAAATCTAGTTCTCTCAACAACAAAATAAAATACCCATGGAATGAATTATGCACATCATAAAAGCATGGTTGGATAAAGTTGGGTTCAATTGAATTTTTACCTAATTTGTTTTGTAATACAGTCTTCAACTGTCAATACTTGATACATATAAATCAACATCAAAGATTTATAATATCAACATAATTTAAGTTGTGCATTTACAATGTAATTCATGATGCAGTGATTCCCTCCCTTAAAATTACCTAGATTATTTTTTTAGGCTTACGAGTTAAAAAATAACACGTTATTGTCCACTCAGATAGATGACATTTTTCAAACATGTACTACATGATATTCTTTGAGCATGTTAGCTGTTTTGCTAAAGCTTCTGGATTAAGATGGGTCAGAATCAAGTTTTCTTTTATTTTAAGGGGTTAGGAAACAAATATTACAAATTGTGATCCAATTTTGATGGAGGCACGGGAATAAAGTTGATTTGGGAACCATGGGATGTGATCTGGTTTCCAGTATTAGAGTGATGGTTTCCCACTTAGGCAAGACAAAATGACTGGCCAGTTACATGAATATTTAGGGCTCCTAAAAGCAACCAGAGAAGGTGGAAATTTACTAGGGGATTGGCCACTGGGGAACCCCATGAATAGCCCCAACATCTTTCCCTCTCTTCTTCTAAACACAAGCCACAAAATGTTTCTATTAATTCCCATTTCTATCTTTTTTTCTTGTAGGTTATTTGGGAGCACCCTACTACCTAAGGCTTTGGGTAATGTACATAGAATGTAATACTATATATTGAAGAGAAAAAAGATATCAAATGAACAACAATGCAAATATATTCTGCCTCAAGCTTTTCCTTATATTTTTCTTTTTTCTAATTATCCCTTTTGTTTGCAGAAAAAACCTTCGGTGGTGTCTAGGATTTTTTGTAGTTTTTCATCAAAAGTCTAGAGAAATCAAATTATCCACTAGTGTAAATATGAAAACCAATCACTCTACATCAGTTTGGCATCTACGAAGCAAGATCCATCATTGCAAGCACCTAATACCCTCTTTAACATGGTGACCAAACAATTTGTGATAAGAAGCATGGTGAGAGATTTCAACATTTTGACTGCACTACTACCAAAAATGCAGAAAGAAATCAGCAAGAATACAAAAATGATTAAATGGGTCCTCTCTCTCTCTCATGATAAAAGGCAAAATTCACCTGCTGAATTCAAAAGTGCATTCTTTTTGATTAATTTAGAAGGAAAAAGAACTCTGTTGCCCAACATTCAAGTTGATCAATCAAAACAGATTAACAGAAACATGCTGATATTTCATTCTAAGGACAGCACCTGGCAAAATTTATAAGTCATGCACAACAATGAGCTAGCTGTTCATCAATTCATAAACAATAAAGAAATTTTCGCATCATACTGTTGTGTTTGTTTATGGGGACTGCAATGATGGTGTTTTGTTGACCATGAACAGCAAAATATTGGTTTTGAAGGTAAAGGCAATACGCACATATTATATATTTAGAATGACAAAAACGTGGCATCATATATCCTTATGTGCATGTTACCAAGGACTTCCTTGTGGTTAATTGAAATCCATGATTATGAATTAATGATATGTGTCAAGCTAAAAGGGGTTGAATTTGAAAATTGCATGTTCCATGGAAGATGTACCCCAACATTTTCTTAGATTGGTTCTCTTGCAGATAGGAGTATGCATGGCATCTTTTGATTGAGTTGAAAGGCATGGTGGGCTCATAAATCAGCATCTCAGGTGGGAAGCAGACATGGTGGACTGGCACTTAGAATGCAAAGAAGCACATGAAAGAGGTGAAATTGCTACATGAGATAGGATGAAAGGAAAGTTGGAGGCTTTTTTTTTTATGGACTAATAACAATCTGGATTCACATCATTCTGCTGGTGCAAAAGTGATCTTCTGTGCAGGTGCTGAGTACATGAAGAGAGATTTCCTTCTCTTTGAAGCATAGATTTGGAAGGAGGGTATTCAAACAAGATGAGCCGTCATGTTTTAGTCTATGGGTGTCGAAAGGACCAGCGCAAATCAAGGACAACTTCCAAGGTTGTGCCATCTCCTATATGGTACTACTAGATGCCTCTAATCAACTCTAGAAAAGCAACTTAAACAGTTTGGGGGAGAAGTCAGGCAATGTGATGAAAAAAAATGAGTTTGGAAATTGAAGCTTTTTCAATGAGGAGATATGGGACATAGAGTAAGTACTTATCATACTCAACTGTGGATGTTACGTCCTGCGAAACAATGAACATGAAGGCATCATGAGAAAAGTAAGACATTCAAAATGTTGGCTTGAATGGAGATATGAACAAAAATTCTAATGCCAGCCAAAGAAGTAAATGAAAAGCATATTTTCTACATGTGCTAACCACGGTTGATCTTGCATTTTAACCATTGGTGGTCCAAATTCCCTGAATATTGTTTATAAGGATATCACAGAAGGTGGGTCCTTGAGATACTGATTTATAAGTCATATACCATCACTCATTTTTGAAAATAAAGGTAAAAACCCTAGGAAATGCCCTGTGAGATTCTCCATTGGAAATTTTTGTTTTGTTTTGGGGGGGGGGGGGGGGGGGGGGGAAGGGGGGGGGGGGGAGAGCTGGTTTGATGTGACAATGTTTTCAACAATAGCATCATCAGTTCTACTAAATCATCTGTCGACTTATCAAGAGACAATCATGCAACAAAGAAAAAAAAAGGAAAAAATATAGAAAGGAATTGTTAGTAAATGATATAGGGATCACAAAAAAAAAAATTATGTGAAAGCCTGTGAAAATAGAAAACCTTTAATCAACCAATTATGTTGTTTTCTGATTGAAAGATCCAGTTAGAGAAGAAATCTTAAGATCATAGAATGAAAGTTTAATTTCCTTCAGAATAACAATAAACATCAACACCCCCCCAAAAAAAAAGAGTTAACAATCAAACCCAATATTTCCAGTTATAGATATAAAATCCCATGCAACGAAAAATACACAAATTCTGAAAGAGTTCCTAGAAAAGAACGGTCAAGATATATTTCCATAAATTTCTGGACAACTCACATCACGAATTCCAGACATGCGTTCCAATTTGGTTAGGAAGCAGCAGGCATCATATCTAAACAAACGGGGAAAACAAACAGGTGATGGACATACAACTTAAAAAGATTACATTTTACATGAAATGAATTGAAATTTCTTGGTTGTTCAATAGGTATCATATCAAAATTCCATCAATGCCAAATAAAAGTAGTCCAAACAAAGAGGGCCATCGTCAAATTAAACCAAGAAAAGGAAAAGGAATCTAACCAAGGAACATGAAAAAGAAAAACCCTCATCAAGCCCGAAACTTATCGCAACGGAAGGACTGCACAACCGCACACAAAAACTCCCATCCTGAAGCATACTAATATTCTAAAATTACAAACAAAACATCCAAAACCGTAAAGCCCCCTACCGAATTGGAGCTAAACCCACCTCGAGTTCACCTCTAAAACCACTGGGCATTTATCGGTTTGAGATCTTGATCAGAAATTACAAAGAATTTCCGGGAATTCGACATCCTTTGTCTTACAAAAAACAACTACAGAAATGTGGAGAGGAGCGAGATTCTACCGGAAGCGAATTCCTGATGCCCAATTCCGTCGATTTCTTGCGATGAAGATTTTGAGCGAGAGAGGGGTCTTCGAACAGAGGCGTGGGCGTTTGGACTCTCGGAGACGGATATGCGCATATGCGTTTGGATTTAGCGTATGAGGTCGCTTGGGCTCTCGGGTCCGTTGCGTCGGACCATCGCGTTCCGGAAGAGAAATCACTGTAACTGCGGAGCCTGGTTTGCACCCAATGGACGGCGCAGATTGAATGCAAATGCTTCGTTTGGTAGTGTGGACGGGTCGGATTATATCCAGTTCTTTTTCCCCCCGGGGTGTGCGGGGGTGGGATTTTTTAAATTAATTGCCTTTGTTTTATATTGGCCTTTTAAATTAAATTAATAAACTTTAGGGTAAGGCTGTAAATGGGCCGGATCTCGAATTATATTGGCCTTTTAAATTAAATTAACAAACTTTAGGGTAAGACAGCAAATGGGTCGGATCGATCTGAGATCCGACCTGGCCCGACCCGGGTAGACCCGACTCGGCCCGAATTTTAGGACCCGCGGGTCGGGTTGGATCCTAAAACTGGATCCGAATCATTTTCTGGGTCGGATCTGGATTTACCAAATAGACATGATCTGATCCGACTCGAAGAGAGAGAAAGAAAGAAAAGCAGAAGAGAGTTTTTTTTTTTTTTTTTTGGTGGGTCGTGGCATTATTAGTCTGCCAGGATTCTTTTTCGATCCATTACACTGTTGATATCTTTGGTGTCTCGGTAGCTGGCTTTTTTTTTTTTTTTTTTTCTGTTTTTTGGTTTTTGTTTTTTTTAACTTTTGCAGGGAGGAAGTGAGGGAACACTGAACTGAATATGGGTCATGTGCCAGTTTTCTACAATGGAATTGGATTTTGGAAGAAGGTTTGGGATTTGTTTTGTCCTCGTGAGAGGGGAGATGGGAGACACCAAGTTCCGTCCAATCCGTCATATGGACAAAAAATAGTGTGATATGAAATTTGGCTTGTAGACCCACTTAGTTGGTAAGCCATGGGTCATCCGACTGGAGGTCAATTGCAAGTCTTTCGTGTCATGGGTCACCCAGCACCTCATAATTATGATATGACCAAATTAGATTTGCCCAAATTCTATCCCAAAAGCACAAAATAAATAGACCCGATTCGGATTCAGATCCGACTTGGATCCGACCCGATCTTCAACTGGATCGGGTCTAGATCCAAAATTAGAATCCGAACAAAAAATCGGGTCGGATCGGGGTCACCCAGGAACCGACCCGACCCATTTGCACCCCTACTTAGGGTGGTTTTTTGGTGATCCCTATCCAGAGATAATTTGATTTCTAATAATTTAAGATCAGTTTGGTAATGCTACATCCTAATGATTAAAGATTTCCAAATATTTATGAGTAACCTATTTGGTATTCTACAAGCATTCACTATATAATACCAAAATTATTCTTCATATATTCCATAAAATATATTTATTAATCATATAAAATATATTATAATAAATATTAATATATTTAGTTATATATTAATTATTAATATATTTTATAAAAAATATATTTATTAGTCTTATAAATTATTAATCTTATTAAGATATATTAATTATTATTATTATTATAGAATTAATATTTTCATTTATACTTATAATATATTATGTTTTAATTACTAATAATTATTTTGATTAGGAAAATAAGGCAAATGAAGTAATATATTAAAGGGTTTTTTTGAATGGATACCCTTCTAAATATCAGATTTTGCGTGAATACTCTTCCAAAATTGATATTTGCATGTATACCCTTGTAAAATACTTATTTTGCTGTTCTACCTTTTTTATTTTTATTTTTGCATATATGCCCATACCATCTAACGCTGTTAAAGAATTAACAGTTTCAAATTAAAATGACTAAAATGCCCTTAATGGGTAGGCATACAAATAGAAATTTTTTATAAGGGTATACAAGTAAATAGTAAATTTGCAAGAATATTCATACAATTTTCTATATTTAGAAGGGTATATACGCAAAAAAAATTCTAGTAGATGGAAAGAATTTGTACATTAATTAATGTGATAGCCTTTATAATTCAGTATTTATTAGGAAATGTATTTGGTTGTACCAGAGGCCTCTTTCTTTATCATGAATATAACAAAAATATACAATAGGATTTTTAAATTGGTTGTGTTGCTGGTGGTCCAAACCGAGAACGATTGGCACAGCGGTGTGAACGGGGTTCCCTTTGAGTTGCTTTGGTTGCGCTCCGCCCTCCGCCGTGAAACCTGCAAGCAAGCCTCGCACCACCACCGGGGTAGTGGGGGCCCTCCGACGATCAAGTCAGAGGAGATCGAAGGAGAAGGAGAAGGAGAAGGTAGCAGGTGAGATGATACTCTGGAAGATATATCTTACCCTCCCCCTTCCCCCCAGCCTCATATATATCAGGCTGGGGGGTTTTTCCGGGGATTCGTCATCGTGTGGCACGATGGGGCTGCCACTGACATGGCCGTTACAGGGCGTCGTGGGGCAGCGCTGGGTACAGCCATGGCAGGGCATAGTGGAGCTCCGCTTTGTACGGCTGTTACAGGGGATCGTGGGGCAGCGCCGGATACGGCCGTTGCAGGGAGTAGTGGAGCAGGGGGCCGCGGCGTGCCTCAGAGGAACAGTCTGTTGTTGTCGAGAGATTGCCGACTCGGGGTCGGATTGCTGGATCAAGGGGCAGCCGACTCGGGGTTGGGCTGCGGAGCCGAAGATATCCGACCCGGGGTCGGATTGCTGGATCAAGGGGCAGCCGACTCGGGGTCGGGCTGCGGAGCCGAAGATATCCGACCCGAGGTCGGATTGCTGGATCAAGGGGCAGCCGACTCGGGGTCGGGCTGCGGAGCCGAAGATATCCGACCCGAGGTCGGATTGCTGGATCAAGGGGCAGCCGTAGTCTTCCTGGGCGTGCGTGCCGGTCACGTGGGGCATGGTGGCTAAGTTCCCCCGTAACAGTAGCCCTCCACTCCCGAGCCTGGAACCAGGAGGGGAACGGGTGAAGGGAGTGATGCTTCGAGATTGCCGCCATCCCTCGGAAAGGCGCGCGCGCTCCGAGCTTCCCGCCTTCTTTATGGCGTATGGCAGTTGTCGCTGATCTGGCGGTCTGCGGATTTCGGCGGACATCCTTCCTTAATGGCGTCGATTCGCCTTTGGGGCGCGAACAAACTTTCGGCAGCCAGGCGTCCTCTGGCGTCACCGAGGCATCACCCGCCTTTCCGCCTATTTAACCGGGGGCCCTCCCCCGTCCGCCTTTCTCTTCACAGGCATCTTCAAGTTTCTCCCTTGTGCCACTGCCGTTGCCACCGAACTGTTCGTTCGCTCCTCCTTTGACGCTCTCGGAGCCGTTCTTCCTTCCTTTCCGGTGAGTTGCCCCACTCTTCAATTTAGGGCTCTCCGTACTTTCTCCTTTCGTGTTAGTGTACTCCAGTCGTTCCGGTGCCTTCCCCCCTCTTGACCCCGTCCTGACCGTAGGTTCACTGGCCATTAGGGATGGACGAAGTAAGGGCGGACCGCATTCAGTCGGAGCTGGTCCCTGAAGACCTAGATAGGTTCGTGGCCCGGTACCACCTTCCCGAAGCCTGCAACATTACGCTCCCGGGGCCTGAGGAGAGGATGTCCCATCCTCCTCCAGGGAAGGTCGCCATCAATGAGGACATCCTTCGGGCTGGGTTCCGCTTTCCCCCCTCGGACTTAGTCGTGCAGGTGCTTCGGGGTTTAAGAGTGGCGCCGACGCAACTGGTGCCGAACTCATGGCGCACCCTGACGGCCTTCCAGGTTCTCTGCCGCATGCATGAGGTTCCCGCCACCCTGAATGTCTTTTGGGAATGCTACGGCCTAAACGGCCACCCCCGGGACAGAGGGTGGTGGTGCTTCACGGCGCGGCGAGGGTGCGGCCTCGTCAAGGATGCTCCTTCCTCCATTCACGGCTGGAAGGAGCGTTTCTTTTTCATTGACGTAGATCCCTCTTGGAGAATCGGGACAACCTGGGAGACGCCGATGAAGTCCCCGATCGGCTTATCGAGGTTGTCGAGGGAGGAGTCCGATGGCGTTGCCGTCTTGAGGGGGCTGGTTGCCGAGGGCCGGCTTCCCCCGGTGGCCCGCCTTATTTCCGAGGATGCCTTGGTGAACGTCGGTCTGAGCTCGGTCCCCGCCGACCGTGAGCCCACCACCACTTCTTTTTTAGCTCTTTTCTCCTCTTTCGTTTCTTCTTTCCATCAGTTTCTCAGTCTCCGACCATCTCGTCCTTTTTGCAGAAATCGACGACGTCATGCGGTCGGACAAGGCGATGGCTGTCAGTAGGGCGTCCCTACTGGAAGCGGTCCGGAGGAAGAAACGGACTCCTCCGAGCGGGGTCCCACCGGCGAAGAAGTCCCGCCAGCAGGCGACTCCGACGCCGACAGACGGGTCCGGACCCACCGATCAGGGGGACGCCGCGGGCTCGGACCGACAGTTGACGCCGTATCAGCCCTCCGGTGATGAGACTACCGCTTTTCCGGAGGCGTCACCCGGGCGCGCCCGAGACGGCCGGGTCGGACGCGATCGGTCCCCAGCCCGGCCTTCGACTCGGTCGGCTTCGGATGATACGAGAAGGAGCGCGCCGAGGCCCCGGCCGAGCGGGACCCTGTCGATTTCTGGAGCGGCCCCCGCCCCGAGCACGGTCAGCATGACTCTCCCCCAAGCAATGGGTAAGGGTAAGGCCGCAGAACCACCGTCCGGCTCCGGAGCGAAGTCGGGGTCAGCCTTCACTTTCGCCGGCGCCCGAAACCTCATCAAGACGGTGCTGCTGGAGAGTGACCGTAGGCGGGTCCGGCAGATGGGGATCCCTGACGTCGGAGCTGCCAGCTGCGTCTGTCTCATGTCGGTGAGTGTTCTTCTGGCCGCTTTCGTCATTTATAGGCTCTATTGATCCCCGCCTGACGCCCTCATTTTTCCTATCTCTTAGCTCGCCCAGTACATGATCCGTCTGGAGGAGAGCCACGAGGAACAGGCGAGGCTTCTGGCGAGGGCCGAGAGCCGACTGAAAGCTGTAGAGGAGGGAGGCCAGGCTGCGGCGGGGAGGACGACCAGGGACCTCGAGACGAGGCTCCAGGTGGCCGAAGAGCGGGTACTCGGCTTCGCCGCCCTCGAGAGGCAACTGTTGGAGACTCAGGAGCAACTCAAGGTTGCCTCGGGTCTCGAAGGCGAGATCAGGAAGGCGGAGGAGCGGGCCGAAGAGCAGTCCCGGAAGGCTGCCGACTTCCGGGAGAGGTGGGAGAAGGCCCAGCAGTCAGCCGACAACGCCCGCAACCGAGCCCGATCTCTTGAAGCCAAGCTGGCCGAATTGGAATCGGCCTTGGAGGAGTCCCGCGCGAGCAACCAGGAGCTTCATTCGCGCCTGGAGGAGGCTGAGGCTGCTCGCGTTGCTGCCGAGGCGAAGCACATGGAGGCTCGGGCCGATCTGCTGAGGGTCTCCTCCGAGGCGGACGACCGGATTGTGGCGAAGGTCATGGAGGCGAAAGCTCAGATTACGGAGCGAGCGGAGGCGGCGCTGGTCGAGAAGAGCGCGGAAATCGGGCGTCAGGCGGTACAGGCCTATCGTCAGTCCGCCGAGTTCATCCGTGACATGTCGGACGCGGGGTCCGACTCCTTTGTCTTAGGCTTCGATGAAGGCCTGGCGAGGGTGTCCGCTAGATACCCCGAAATTGACCTGAGTGGGGTCTCCCTCCTCGACTCCCCTTCGATGCCATTGCCTGCTGATTCTCCAACTGTCTCCCTACCCCTTGCGGGTGTGCTCGCCGTTCCCGACCCAGGGGTTCCTCCAAGCTGACCCTCTGTATTTTTCTTTGTTCTTTTCTTTGTATGTTGGCGTTTTGCCATGTTGTATGGGTCTCGGCCCTGGTGCAACGAAAGTTAATGCAAACAGAGTGTTTCCTCATTTCACTTTCATCCTTCCTCTTTTTAACTCTCGGTAGCGCCTCGCCGACTCCTGACTCTTGAAGTTCCTCCGGCGCTAGGCCAGGCATCCGAGGGTTAGGCCTCAGAAAATTCATCCGGCGCTAGGCCAGGCATCCGAGGGTTAGGCCTCAGGAAATTCTTCCGGCGCTAGGCCAGGCATCCGAGGGTTAGGCCTCAGGAAATTCATCCGGCGCTAGGCCAGGCATCCGAGGGTTAGGCCTCAGGAAATTCTTCCGGCGCTAGGCCAGGCATCCGAGGGTTAGGCCTCAGGAAATTCTTCCGGCGCTAGGCCAGGCATCCGAGGGTTAGGCCTCAGGAAATTCATCCGGCGCTAGGCCAGGCATTCGAGGGTTAGGCCTCAGGAAATTCTTCCGGCGCTAGGCCAGGCATCCGAGGGTTAGGCCTCAGGAAATTCATCCGGCGCTAAGCCAGGCATCCGAGGATTAGGCCTCAGAAAATTCTTCTGGCACTAGGCCAGGCATCCGAGGGTTAGGCCTCAGGAAATTCTTCCGGCGCTAGGCCAGGCATCCGAGGGTTAGGCCTCAGGAAATTCATCCGGCGCTAGGCCAGGCATCCGAGGATTAGGCCTCAGGAAATTCTTCCGGCACTAGGCCAGGCATCCGAGGGTTAGGCCTCAGGAAATTCTTCCGGCGCTAGGCCAGGCATCCGAGGGTTAGGCCTCAGGAAATTCCGCTCGTTGGTCGGCCAAGGCTGGCGCAAGCCGAGGCGACCGGTCGGGGCTTCAGGCTAGTCTGCCCCCGGGATGGTCATCGGGTTAGCCTGGCATCCGAAGGCCGAGCCTCGGAAAATTCCGCTCGTTGGTCTGCCAAGGCTGGCGCAAGCCGAGGTGACCGGTCGGGGCTTCAGGCTAGTCAGCTCCCGGGATGATCATCGGGTTAGCCTGGCATCCGAGGGCCGAGCCTCGGGAAATTCCGCTCGTTGGTCGGCCAAGGCTGGCGCAAGCCGAGGGGACCGGTCGGGGCTTCAGGCTAGTCTGCTCCCGGGATGATCATCGGGTTAGCCTGGCATCCGAGGGCCGAGCCTCGGAAAATTCCGCTCGTTGGTCGGCCAAGGCTGGCGCAAGCCGAGGCGACCGGTCGGGGCTTCAGGCTAGTCTGCTCCCGGGATGATCATCGGGTTAGCCTGGCATCCGAGGGCCGAGCCTCGGGAAATTCCGCTCGTTGGTCGGCCAAGGCTGGCGCAAGCCGAGGGGACCGGTCGGGGCTTCAGGCTAGTCTGCTCCCGGGATGATCATCGGGTTAGCCTGGCATTCGAGGGCCGAGCCTCGGGAAATTCCGCTCGTTGGTCGGCCAAGGCTGGCGCAAGCCGAGGGGACCGGTCGGGGCTTCAGGCTAGTCTGCTCCCGGGATGATCATCGGGTTAGCCTGGCATCCGAGGGCCGAGCCTCGGAAAATTCCGCTCGTTGGTCGGCCAAGGCTGGCGCAAGCCGAGGTGACCGGTCGGGGCTTCAGGCTAGTCTGCTCCCGGGATGATCATCGGGTTAGCCTGGCATCCGAGGGCCGAGCCTCGGGAAATTCCGCTCGTTGGTCGGCCAAGGCTGGCGCAAGCCGAGGTGACCGGTCGGGGCTTCAGGCTAGTCTGCTCCCGGGATGATCATCGGGTTAGCCTGGCATCCGAGGGCCGAGCCTCGGGAAATTCCGCTCGTTGGTCGGCCAAGGCTGGCGCAAGCCGAGGCGACCGGTCGGGGCTTCAGGCTAGTCTGCTCCCGGGATGATCATCGGGTTAGCCTGGCATCCGAGGGCCGAGCCTCGAAAAATTCCGCTCGTTGGTCGGCCAAGGCTGGCGCAAGCCGAGGTGACCGGTCGGGGCTTCAGGCTAGTCTGCTCCCGGGATGATCATCGGGTTAGCCTGGCATCCGAGGGCCGAGCCTCGGGAAATTCCGCTCGTTGGTCGGCCAAGGCTGGCGCAAGCCGAGGTGACCGGTCGGGGCTTCAGGCTAGTCTGCTCCCGGGATGATCATCGGGTTAGCCTGGCATCCGAGGGCCGAGCCTCGGGAAATTCCGCTCGTTGGCCACGCGCCTGTCGCTTGCCGCTCGACGGGATTTCTCCGTGGCCAGCTACGGTCGTGTTTCTCCTATTCTCCAAGCGTCGCCTGGGGAACACCAGAAGGGTATTAAATGCTAATTGAGGCGTTACCTGGGAAATCGGATCGCCAGTTGCTGCTTGCAAGGAGTGTCAGTTAAGCGGCCGCGATACGCGCGCTCTTCAAGGCGGATGCGGCCTGGGCGCGAGCGGAGATACGTGGGCCGTGGGATACACACCGCCCGGAGTGTCCTGCATGAAGAATGCAATTAAGGAGAACGACGCTTAGGAGATCGTGGGAGGATACGCCTCGAGAGCTGGAACGGCTCCGGATTCGGTGCGCCCGCCTTTATTGGAGCCACCCGCATCGGAACGACCGGGGGGCCACAGTTTGGCTATAAATATAAGTGCAGGTGCGGTGGAGCCTCCCAAGCCGGAGCTATTCAGGTTGCCATGGATCGTGGACCTCCTCTCCGGCGTGTGGCTGGGAAACCCCTGCCGGAGGAATGGGAGGCGCGCCCCTCGCGACTTCCGCCAACTAGCCGTTTCATCTGGGATCAACAAGGAGGTTCTCCCCGGCGGAACTCCGCTCTAGGCGTTTCATCCGGGATCACATCCCCCCTCCTTTCAGCCCCGCCTCCCGATTGAGCTCTGCGCCAGACGCTTCTTCCGGGATCGCGCCTCCTCGCGCTCTTCTCCCTTGTATTCCTTCCCTCCCCTTCTCCTGGGGAGGACCGGAATATCCCTTGGAGGTGGCGTTCCTCTGGAGGCAGCGGGAACTTCTTCTGCGGCGGCTCCTCATCTTTTTCGTGAGGCGTCGATGGCGCCTCCGGGGGGAAGCACCCACGCCCGGTGGGATTGCAGCTGCTTCGGATGGAGGGTTCGGGATCCCAGATCTTCAGCTCCACGGAGTCTCCCCCTCTTTCTTGTTTTCTTTACTCCCCAATTCCCCTCTGGGAATTCTTTGTAATCACACGAACACACCGTTGTAACCAGGAATTATTGAAATGAAAAGAATTGTACATTTTTCGAACTGTCTTCCTGGCTTTGTCGTTCTACTGGTAATACGCCCGCAGGTTAGCGGAATTCCAGCTCCTCGGAATTTCTCGACTATCTAGGGCCTCCAACTGGTAGGAGCCAGGTCGGTTGTTGGGAATTGTGTCCCAAAGCCAATTTTTTAATTGTAAGAAATTGAATTATGTATATGTTTTATTAAAATGAATAAAAATTTATTCTGGCAATTTTCTATTCATCACAAGTGTTGCATCTTCAAATTGAACTCCTGTGTATTGTGATGAAGTCCTTAGGACTAATTTAGTGGATAAAAGAGGTTTTATCATTCAGTCCTTAAACCAGTTCGCGACCAAATGACGAGCTGTCAATTGGACGATAGCTATGTCAAGTATAGGTCGTTGTGTGCCATTTAGTTGGTTGTCCTCTTAAACCAAGGAGTGTGGAGACACTGTATGGCATACAGGTGAGATGTAGGAGTACATCGTCACTGAATAGTGACTCACCTGCGTAGCACTCCACTGTCGGGAGTTAGCTCGTAAAATGTATGGGCATAAGTACCCCTTAGACCTGAGACTGTCACGGTGACTTGCAAGCAACTCACTGTACTTAGGCACTGGATGACCTGAATTTCTAATTCAGGGATCGGAAGGATGCTGGGTGCAGTCAAGTACTCGCGAAGTCTGTGTATGAGTCAAGATGGGATTGACCGCTCCAGATTTTAGGAGTTGATGTCTCACTGTATTTCAATTCAGTAAAACCTTGGCCAGGGTAAACCAAGTGATAGGTCACTTGATTTGATTATTTGAAATACACTATGGATGACCGGACCCAGAGGTCGACAGTCCTCTCTAAGGTCATCTTGAGCATCGAAGGTCATAGGGATGAATTATGCAACAACCATACGTCTAGGTTCTTGAATGTTGCTTTGCATATTCGACCTATCCGGACGTCGGGTATCATTGCTAGATGGTCACCTCGATTAGTGTATGGAGTAGTCCATGTACTACCGGCTTAGTGTTCGAACCTATCGGAGTCACGCACATAAGTCAAGTTAAGTAGGAAGGACTTGATCCAATTTAATTGAGAATTAAATTGTGGATCATTTGAGATTTGATTTTGTCTATGTTCAGCTAGCACTGAACATGAGGTACATACTGAATTTCATGGATGTGTATTTAATTATGTCTGTATTCTGGCTTAATCAAGTTTCAATTAATGTAATTGAAATTGATTTGGACTCATTTGTTGAGTTTGTTTTTGAATTGGATTCAAATGAATGTAATTGGGCTTCATGATGATTTTATTAGAATTTATTCCATATTTATTCTAGTCCAAGTGTGACTTGGATTGATCCGAAAATTGAACTAATTGGAGTTCACATGAATCAGATTCATGTGGAATTTTTCCGGATCCAAAATCTTTCAAATTGGTCTTCAATTTGGTTTAGAACCAATGATGGACCCAAGCCCATTTGATTCAGCCCATTTGAATTAACCCATTTACAAGTTTGCCCCTCTATTTAATTGACTCTTTCCTGTGTTTCTTCTTCGGTCCACATCAGCCGTGAACCACTTTTTCTGCTGAATCGTTCTCCCGTGAACCACGTTTTTTCCCTTCTTCGAAACACTTCAATTGACCGCTTGATCTTCCTCATCCTGCAACCATTTGAAGATCCGAAGAGACGTGTCTCTTCGGTTTTGAAACCTCTTTAACATAGGACTGATTTAATTGAAATCAAACGGTTCAAAAAAAATCAATAAAATCATGAAACGTTTGGCGTTCACTCTTCCCTTTTGCCGTTTTCTCTTCCCTGGTTCAGCCTTTTCTTTGCCTATAAATAGGCTGGGGTTCTCTTCATTCTTTGCTAGAGATTTGATCTGGGGAGAGGGGAGATTCGTGATCTTTTGAGTAGCTTGAAAAGAGAGGAAAAGGAAACGGGAAGAAAGAGGAAAAGGAAACGGAAAAAAAAAAAAAGAAAAAAGAAAAAAAAAAAGGAAGAAAGAATTTTTGAAATTCTTTTCTTCCAGGGGCTTATTTGCAAAAGGGTTTTTGCACTATACAGACATCATCCTACCTTCCTGCATTTCTTGGCGTGCGTGTGAAGTAGAGGGTCCGTACATCCGGGCCTTGCATTGCACCAGATCCATCAGTACCAGATCCGGCACCAGATCCAGTTCCAGATCCAGTTTCCGATCCAGTACCAGATCTAGCATCTGATCCAGTATCTGATCCAGCACTTGGCCCTGTACCAGATTCTGTTCCTGAGTACCTTGACCATCTTCCGCTGCGGGATCGAGGTATGGTAAACATAATATAGTTATGTTATTTATTTATATCTGTTATAAATAAATAGATAAAATTTTAAAACTGATTTTCTGACCTGGCATCCGATTTTATCGGATTTTGCGGGATATTTTCCCTTCAACTGGTATCAGAGCCAGGTTGGCCGATGGAATTGGCCTATAATATCTAGAATTGTGCATGATTTAATTTTTAAATTTAGATTAGATCTAGATTTATTGATAAAATATCAATCTTGTGCTGAATTATAAGGTTGTCCTGCTATAAGGTTAACCCCTTATAGTGAAAAGGTTGTCCTAGCACAAAATTGAGATTAATTTGTATCATAAAATAAATAGTTTATTTTTGTGAAATTATGCATAATTGATGTTTATGAAATTTCAGTTTTAAATTTATTATGACCATAAAGTTTAAATATAAATTGTTTATATTTGAAATAAATTGACACCTTGAATCCATGATCATAATACATTTAATAAAAAATTAAATGTTGAATTTAAAATTTAAAATTTGAATTTCAAATAAAGATTTAAAATTCAAAATTTGAAATTCGAATTAAAATTTAAATTTGAACATGGGTTTTGGGGCATGGGTTAGCACAATCAGATTAGTTGATTAGGTTAGACCTAATGTTAGAATTGAATTGGAATCAATAGTTGTATTAGACTAAATTCATTTTTCTAATTTGATCAAACTCAATAGTTTTGTTGATCATGTCCAAACACTTCAATTGGATCTGATTGTGGCTCAGTGGTCGAGCCTGAGTTCTTAATGACTATCTAAATCAACTTGACATACCATTTGGTGTCTAAGGCAAGTTGGATCTACGGTTATTAATTGGGGCTACCTCTTTCCTGGCCAACTCTGTTGGTGTCTAGGAAAGACGGTTAATGGCGGAACCCTCCCGTGATCTCTCTTACCTGGCCAAAGTGGTCGTTCAAGCTTTGATTTAGATATCTTGAGACTTGGTACTCACCCATGTCAATAAGGAAATCAGTATGACTGATTTAGATGTCCATAGACCAATGAAATTCTATGTCCTCTATATGACTCAGTGCAGTCAGTGGGAGGATATAGAATTATCAGTCTCTCTAAAATCCTCTAAATTATTAGGTCCTTAAAATGATATAGTTATATAGATAACTAGGTCATAGCCTCCCATTAAAATGGATGATAATTGGTCCAGTATTCCAGTTGGACATGCAGGACGCTTCCGTCTGGTGTTCATCTGAATATTGGAATTATCCTTTATTATATGATAGCTCTTTGAGCTATCTGATTGTGATTAGGTTGGCCGAGCTTTCCTCGGGCCTGATCATACATTAGGTAGTGTCATCGAGTTAGTTCATTAATGGTTGGATCTGACCAGGATTTTCAGTGGAGGCCTCCGCCTACTGATTACCACCTGGGGCAAAATAAAATACTAGAAATTATTTAGAGAAATAATTGGTAATGTACCTACCCTTAGATGCATATGGGTTGGCCGAGCTTTCCTCGGGCCTGTATACAGTCCATGTGGATTCTAGTACCCGCTAAGGAATTAAAGTAGTTCCTCAAATTAAAGGTAGAGGCTATTAATTCGATTAAAATAGTGGGAGAAAACTTTAGACTAAAGTCCAAGTCTTTAGGATTAAATAAATCATATACTGATTAGTTGGGTTTTTTCTTTATTTTTCAGATATGGCTAACTCATTGTCCCTCCGAACACTATTAGACAATGATAAGCTTAATGGACCTAACTTCGATAGCTGGTATCGAAAGATGAAAATAGTATTGGAGCATGAGCGGATCCTGTATGTGATATCGGATCCTGCACCTGAGGAACCTGCAGCCAATGCACCACGTGCAATCAGAGACGCTTATCAGAAGTGGCTCAACGATCGCACTACAGTGCGTTGCATCATGAGGGCCTCGATGAATGACGAGTTTAGTCGTAAATTCGAGGAAGCGCAGCCAGTGGAAATCCTTCAAATGTTGAAGGAGTCTTTCGGTACACCTGATGATGTTGAACGACATAAGACCTCCTGCGCTATATTCAATGCCCGCATGAGGGAAGGGGCATCGGTCACCGATCATGTATTGTACATGGTCGAACAAATTGATCGCCTAAGTAAACTTGGCTTTCCTTTGCATGAGCAATTGGGCAAGGATGCCATTTTGAATTCACTTCCTAAGTCCTACCTGACCTTCCTTAGTCATTATAGAATGACTAAACCTGAAGTATCCTATCATGGTTTGCTAGGATTACTGCAGACCTATGAGAAGGATCACCAACTCAAAAAGGAGTCGGTGAATGTGGTAGGTGGGACTTCTGCAGGACTTTCTTCCTTTAAGAAAGGAAAGAAGAAGAAGGTGCAGAAAGCTCGTGCTGGGGTCTCTAAGCCCAGCCAGACTAAGAAGCGTAAAGCCGATAAGAGCAATGCAGAGTGCTTCTTCTGTAAGAAGATGGGTCATTGGAAGCGGAACTGTCCGGCTTACATAGCGTCCCTTGATCCAAACAGGCCTAAGAAGAAAAAGCAGCAAACAGTTGCTACACAAGGTAATTATATGATAACACCTTGTAATTTTTCAATTTATGATTCTACCACTTGGGTATTGGATACCGGAAGTCCAATTAATATTTGCAATTCGTTGCAGGGACTTCAAGTTAGTAGAAGATTCAAGAATGACGAGAGATTCCTGAACGTTGGAGATGGAAGATCAGTTCCAGTCCTAGCTTTAGGAGTCATTCAGCTTGTTTTTGAATCTAGAGTAGTCATATTAGATGATTGTCATTATTGTCCAACATTTTTAATGAATGTCATCTCTGTAGGCCTTTTGGCCAAAAAATGGTTATTGTTTATCAATAAAAGAAAATTTTTGTGATATCATTTTGAATGGTATTAAAATTTTTCGTGGACAATTGAAATATGGCATTTATACTCTATCACTGCCTGTGAATGTAATGTACACCTCTAATAAACACCCTAAATTAGATAAAGTCAATGAAACCTATTTATGGCATTGCCGGCTTGGTCATATAAACAAAAACAGGATAAACAGGTTAGCCCAACAAGGCATTTTAGAAATCAACGATTGTGAATCATTGCCAACTTGTGAATCCTGTCTTCTGGGTAAAATGACCAAGTCACCTTTTTCTGGAAAGGGTGAACGAGCCAACGATGTTCTTGGCCTCATACATACTGATGTATGTGGACCTATGAACGTAAGTGCCAAAGGTGATTATGCCTACTTCATAACCTTCACAGATGACCTATCCAGGTATGGGTATGTCTATCTGATGAAGCATAAGTCGGAATCATTTGAAATGTTCAAACGATTTCGTAATGAAGTAGAAAAACAGACTGAAAAGAGTATTAAGATCCTTCGGTCAGACCGAGGAGGAGAATACCTTTCCGGTGATTTCTTGACTTATCTAGAGGAGAATGGGATTCTCTCACAATGGACCCCTCCAGGAACACCTCAGCATAATGGTGTATCCGAAAGGAGGAATCGAACTCCGTTAGACATGGTTCGATCCATGATGGGGTTTACTAGTCTGCCTCTATCTTTTTGGGGTTATGCTTTAGAGTCTGCGTGTATAATACTAAATAAGGTTCCAAGTAAGTCTGTTGAGAAGACTCCATATGAGATATGGACTGGGCGTAAGCCGACACTTTCATACCTTAGGGTTTGGGGATGTCCGGCTTATGTTAAACGTTCTCAAACTGACAAACTTGGTCCTAGGTCCGATAAGTGTTATTTTGTAGGGTACCCCAAGCAAACTAGGGGTTATTACTTTTACCTTCCTAATGAACAAAAGGTGTTCGTAGGACTTAAGGCAACATTTTTGGAAAAGGAATTCCTTGGTGAAGGAATTGTTGCCTCTAAGGTTGAACTTAGTGAAGTTCAGCAGGTGGAAGATTTAACACAATCTACTGAACCCACAGAATCGGTTTTGATTAGATCAAACCCGGAGCCCAATGTAGAAGCACCATTAAGGCGATCCGGTAGAGTGCCGCGTCAAGTGGATAGATACTACGGTTTCTTGGTCCATGACGCGGATCCTATTGAGCTCGATGAGAACAATGAGGATCCGATCACCTATATGGATGCTATGCAGAGGTCTGACTCTGAGTTGTGGCTTAATGCCATGAAATCCGAAATGGAGTCCATGGAAATCAATAGTGTATGGACACTAGTTGATCCACCCAAAGGGATAAAACCCATAGGGTGCAAATGGATCTTCAAAAGAAAGAGAGGCGCAGACGGAAAGGTGGAGACCTATAAAGCCCGTCTGGTTGCCAAGGGGTATCGTCAACGTTATGGTATCGATTATGACGAGACTTTTTCCCCTGTGGCAATGCTAAAATCTATTCGGATCATGCTAGCTATAGCAGCATATATGGATTATGAAATCTGGCAAATGGATGTGAAAACAGCTTTTCTAAATGGAGAGCTAGAAGAAGAGGTGTATATGATACAACCTGAGGGTTTCATATCCACAGACGAGTCCAAAGTATGCAAGCTACAAAAGTCCATTTATGGACTTAAGCAAGCTTCTCGAAGTTGGAACATACGTTTCGATAAAACTATCAAAACGTATGGCTTCGTTAAGAACGAAGAAGAACCTTGTGTTTACAAGTGGGCTAATGGTTCAGTGATCACATTCCTTGTCTTATATGTGGATGACATTCTCTTAATTGGGAATGACATTCCAGCATTACAAAATGTGAAACTCTGGCTGTCATCACAGTTCTCCATGAAGGATCTGGGAGAAGCATCCTACATCCTAGGGATGAAAATCTCTAGAGATAGATCTAAGAGGTTGCTTGGATTATCCCAATCCACGTACATCGACACTATGTTGAAGCGGTTCAACATGGAGAATTCCAAGAAGGGCTATCTTCCGATAGGCCAAGGAATTTCTCTCTCTAAGAAAGATTGTCCGACAACTTCCGAAGAGAGAGAGCGTATGAGTAGAATCCCATATGCTTCTGCAGTAGGTTCTATTATGTACGCCATGACATGTACAAGACCGGATGTTGCTTACTCACTAGCAGTAGCAAGTAGGTATCAGTCTGATCCGGGTGAGAACCATTGGAAGGTGGTGAAAACCATCCTTAAGTATTTAAGAAATACTAAGGACCAATGGTTAATCTATGGAGAATCTGACTTAAAACTTGTGGGATTTACAGACTCTAGTTTTCAGTCAGACCATGATGACAGTAAGAGTATGTCAGGATTTGTGTTTACCCTGAATGGAGGAGCAGTCTGCTGGAAAAGTTCCAAGCAGCATTCAGTAGCCGATTCCGTATGCGAAGCAGAGTATGTTGCTGCATCAGATGCGGCAAAGGAAGCTGTTTGGATCAAGAAGTTTGTAAATCAACTTGGTGTTGCTCCCTCAGTCAATGGTCCAGTTCTTTTGTATTGTGACAATACTGGAGCCATTGCACAAGCAAAGGAGCCAAAGTCCCACCATAGAACCAAGCACATTCTGCGTCGCTACCACCTTGTACGAGAGATCGTGGAACGAGGTGACGTCAATCTTCAAAAGATCGATGGAAAGGAGAACCTAGCTGACCCATTCACTAAAGCCCTTTCTGTAAAGGAGTTCGATTATCACAAATCGAAGATGGGTATTAGATACTGTACAAATTGGCTTTAGTTCAAGTGGGAGTTGTTGGGAATTGTGTCCCAAAGCCAATTTTTTAATTGTAAGAAATTGAATTATGTATATGTTTTATTAAAATGAATAAAAATTTATTCTGGCAATTTTCTATTCATCACAAGTGTTGCATCTTCAAATTGAACTCCTGTGTATTGTGATGAAGTCCTTAGGACTAATTTAGTGGATAAAAGAGGTTTTATCATTCAGTCCTTAAACCAGTTCGCGACCAAATGACGAGCTGTCAATTGGACGATAGCTATGTCAAGTATAGGTCGTTGTGTGCCATTTAGTTGGTTGTCCTCTTAAACCAAGGAGTGTGGAGACACTGTATGGCATACAGGTGAGATGTAGGAGTACATCGTCACTGAATAGTGACTCACCTGCGTAGCACTCCACTGTCGGGAGTTAGCTCGTAAAATGTATGGGCATAAGTACCCCTTAGACCTGAGACTGTCACGGTGACTTGCAAGCAACTCACTGTACTTAGGCACTGGATGACCTGAATTTCTAATTCAGGGATCGGAAGGATGCTGGGTGCAGTCAAGTACTCGCGAAGTCTGTGTATGAGTCAAGATGGGATTGACCGCTCCAGATTTTAGGAGTTGATGTCTCACTGTATTTCAATTCAGTAAAACCTTGGCCAGGGTAAACCAAGTGATAGGTCACTTGATTTGATTATTTGAAATACACTATGGATGACCGGACCCAGAGGTCGACAGTCCTCTCTAAGGTCATCTTGAGCATCGAAGGTCATAGGGATGAATTATGCAACAACCATACGTCTAGGTTCTTGAATGTTGCTTTGCATATTCGACCTATCCGGACGTCGGGTATCATTGCTAGATGGTCACCTCGATTAGTGTATGGAGTAGTCCATGTACTACCGGCTTAGTGTTCGAACCTATCGGAGTCACGCACATAAGTCAAGTTAAGTAGGAAGGACTTGATCCAATTTAATTGAGAATTAAATTGTGGATCATTTGAGATTTGATTTTGTCTATGTTCAGCTAGCACTGAACATGAGGTACATACTGAATTTCATGGATGTGTATTTAATTATGTCTGTATTCTGGCTTAATCAAGTTTCAATTAATGTAATTGAAATTGATTTGGACTCATTTGTTGAGTTTGTTTTTGAATTGGATTCAAATGAATGTAATTGGGCTTCATGATGATTTTATTAGAATTTATTCCATATTTATTCTAGTCCAAGTGTGACTTGGATTGATCCGAAAATTGAACTAATTGGAGTTCACATGAATCAGATTCATGTGGAATTTTTCCGGATCCAAAATCTTTCAAATTGGTCTTCAATTTGGTTTAGAACCAATGATGGACCCAAGCCCATTTGATTCAGCCCATTTGAATTAACCCATTTACAAGTTTGCCCCTCTATTTAATTGACTCTTTCCTGTGTTTCTTCTTCGGTCCACATCAGCCGTGAACCACTTTTTCTGCTGAATCGTTCTCCCGTGAACCACGTTTTTTCCCTTCTTCGAAACACTTCAATTGACCGCTTGATCTTCCTCATCCTGCAACCATTTGAAGATCCGAAGAGACGTGTCTCTTCGGTTTTGAAACCTCTTTAACATAGGACTGATTTAATTGAAATCAAACGGTTCAAAAAAAATTCAATAAAATCATGAAACGTTTGGCGTTCACTCTTCCCTTTAGCCGTTTTCTCTTCCCTGGTTCAGCCTTTTCTTTGCCTATAAATAGGCTGGGGTTCTCTTCATTCTTTGCTAGAGATTTGATCTGGGGAGAGGGGAGATTCGTGATCTTTTGAGTAGCTTGAAAAGAGAGGAAAAGGAAACGGGAAGAAAGAGGAAAAGGAAACGGAAAAAAAAAAAAAAAAAGAAAAAAGAAAAAAAAAGGAAGAAAGAATTTTTGAAATTCTTTTCTTCCAGGGGCTTATTTGCAAAAGGGTTTTTGCACTATACAGACATCATCCTACCTTCCTGCATTTCTTGGCGTGCGTGTGAAGTAGAGGGTCCGTACATCCGGGCCTTGCATTGCACCAGATCCATCAGTACCAGATCCGGCACCAGATCCAGTTCCAGATCCAGTTTCCGATCCAGTACCAGATCTAGCATCTGATCCAGTATCTGATCCAGCACTTGGCCCTGTACCAGATTCTGTTCCTGAGTACCTTGACCATCTTCTGCTGCGGGATCGAGGTATGGTAAACATAATATAGTTATGTTATTTATTTATACCTGTTATAAATAAATAGATAAAATTTTAAAACTGATTTTCTGACCTGGCATCCGATTTTATCGGATTTTGCGGGATATTTTCCCTTCAGGTTTACCCAGCGAACCCTATACGGGCCTTCCCAATTTGGCGCCAGCTTCCCACCTTCCACGGGTTGAGATGCTTTGGCTCGCCTTAGCACCAGATCTCCGATTCTGAAAAGTTTCGGTCGGACCTTGGAGTTATAATATCGGGCCACCCTCCGTTGATACATCGCCATCCGAACCTGCGCCATTTCTCTTGCTTCTTCCAAGAGGTCCAGGTTCCCTCGGAGTTGCTCCGAATTGGCCTCGGGTCGGTGCGCGGCCACCCGGGGCGAGGGGAGTCCGAGCTCCACGAGAACAACCGCTTCCGTGCCATAGGTTAGGCTGAAAGGTGTCTCCCCGGTAGGGGTCCGATGCGTGGTCCGATACGCCCAAAGGACATTCTCGAGTTCTTCGACCCAAGCTTGCCCCGTCCGACCGATTCGCGCCTTAATTCCTTGGAGGATTGTCCGATTTGTGACCTCGGCCTCACCGTTGGTTTGGGGATGCGACACAGATGTGAACCGATGCTCGATCCCGAACTCCTCGCAGAAATCACGGAAATGCTTGTTGTCGAACTGTCGACCATTATCCGAGATGAGGACTCGGGGTACCCCAAATCGGACAATGATGTTTTTCTTCACGAACTTCCGGACTTGCGCCTCCGTGATAGTGGCCAGCGGCTCTGCCTCCACCCACTTGGTGAAGTAGTCGATTGCAACAATCAAGAATTTCCGCTGGGCTGAAGCGACGGAGAATGGTCCGAGGATATCCATTCCCCACTGTGCGAAGGGCCAGGGTGCGGTGATTGGTGCCAAGGGGACAGAAGGGACTCTCTGGACGTTGGCGTGGCGCTGGCAGGCGTCGCATTTCCGTACATGATCCTTTGAGTCCTCCAACAAGGTAGGCCAATAATAGCCTTGCCTCATGATCTTGTGCGCCAAGGACCTAGCCCCCAAGTGCGATCCGCAAACGCCCTCGTGGACTTCGCCGAGGACGTAGGCCGCCTCCGAGGGGCGGAGGCACCTTAAGAGGGGGGCGGTAAACGAGGCCCGATACAGCCTCCCTTCATAGAGTACGTAGTGGGCGGACTTCTTGACAAGTCGCCGAGCTTGATCTTCGTCTTCAGGGAGGATCCCTTCGGCGAGGTAGGCGACGAGCGGGTCCATCCAAGACGGCTCCGGATCAATCGCCATCACCGCTCCAGCCTCGCCGATGCTCTGGGCCTCCAGGGTCTCCAGGTAGATTGTCCTCGACAAGTTGTGCGCCTCTGCGCTCACCAAGCGGGAAAACCTGTCGGCCCTAGCATTTTCGCTTCTGGGGACCTGCTGGATGTCGACACTGCCGAGATCGGGAATGAGTGCTTGCACCTTCCGAACGTAGTTCTACATGGTCGGGCTCCGGGCCTCGAACTCCCCACGGATCTGCCCGACCACCAGCTGGGAGTCGGTGAAGACCTTCAAACGCCGGATGCCGAGCTCCCTGGTGAGTTTGAGTCCCGTGACTAGGGCCTCGTACTCCGCCTCGTTGTTGGTCACTGGAAATCCAAATCTCAAGGCATACTTGGCTATCACTCCATCAGGACTGGTAAGGACCAGCCCGGCTCCTCCACCCTCGGGGTTCGACGACCCATCGATGTGAAGCATCCAGGTCGGGAGGTCGAGGCTGGGCGTTTCCGGCGGTCTAGGTTCCGCCTCCTGCACCGTGCACTCAGCGAGGAAATCCGTGAGCACCTGGGCCTTGATGGCGGGTCGAGGCTGGTAGCGGATGTCGAACTCACCGAGTTCTATTGCCCACTTCACCAGCCGTCCCGCATTTCCGGGGTTGCTGAGGATCTGTCGTAGTGGTTGATCAGTTAAGAGGGTGACAGAATGGGCCTGGAAATAGGGGCGGAGTCTCCTGGTCGCGGTCAGCAGCGCGAAGGCAATCTTCTCAGCCTTCGTATACCGCGTCTCGGCATCCCGTAGGACCCGGCTGATGTAGTACACGGGCTTCTGGAGCTTTGCCTCTTTCCGAACCAGCACCGCACTGACCGCGGTTGGGGAGACCGCCAGATAGAGGTAGAGCATCTCCCCTTCTTGCGGCTTGGACAGTAGGGGAGGAGACGCCAGGTATTCCTTGAGCTGGTCGAATGCTGCTTGACATTCGGCCGTCCAGAGGAAGTCTTTCGGGCGTTTTAACACCTTGAAGAATGGTTGGCAGCGTTCGGCCGATTTTGCCACAAATCGTCCAAGCGCGGCGACCCTTCCAGCAAGCTCCTGAACCTCCTTTACTTTGGTCGGAGGGGACATACCTTGGATGGCCTTGATTTTGTCCGGGTTGGCTTCGATACCCCGCTGGTTGACAATGAAACCGAGGAACCTCCCGGCCGAAGCGCCGAAGGCGCACTTCGCTGGGTTCAGCTTCATGCGAAACTTCCGCAAGGTGGTGAAAGTCTCCTCCAAATCCGCGATGTGCTGGTCTGCATGGCGGCTCTTCACCAGCATATCGTCCACATACACCTCCATGTTCCGGCCGATTTGCTCTTTGAAGATTTTGTTGACGAAGCGCTGGTAAGTGGCGCCAGCATTCTTCAGACCGAAGGGCATTACCTTGTAGCAGTACAGCCCCCGGTCTGTTATAAAGGCAGTTTTCTCCTCGTCCTGTGGAGCCATCATTATCTGGTTGTAACCGGAGAAGGCGTCCATGAAAGACAGCAGCTGATATCCGGAAGTCGCGTCGACCAGTTGGTCTATTCGCGGAAGCGGAAAGCTATCCTTAGGGCACGCCTTGTTCTGGTCGGTATAGTCGACGCACATCCTCCACTTCCCGCTCGCCTTCCGGACAAGTACAACATTTGCCAGCCACTCGGGGTAGCTTACCTCCCTTATGAATCCTGCCTCCAAGAGCTTGTCTACCTCCTGGTCGACCACCCGGATCCGATCCGGGGCCCAGTGTCTCTTCTTCTGCTTTATTGGTCGGTGGGTCGGGTCGACGTTGAGGGCGTGAGAAATGACCTCCGGGTCGATCCCAGGTACATCGGCCGCCGACCAGGCAAATACATCGGTATTGGCTCGGAGGAATTCCACCAACCGGGCCCGAGCTCCCGGATCGAGATTGGCGCCGACCCGGACCGCCCGGTCGGGGCGGCCTTCCTCGAGGGGGACTTCGACCACACCCTCGGCCGGCTCCCCCTGCCGCAAGGCCACCTCGTCTCTGGCATCAAGGGACTCGACGCTTAGGGCTTCCACGGGCTTCTTCCCTTTGAGGGTTGCTAGAAAACATTGCCGTGCGGTCGGTTGGTCACCTCGGACCTCTCCGATCCTGACCGCCGTGGGGAACCGCATGAGCAAGTGGTACGTGGAGACCACCGCGCGAAGGGCGTTCAGCCCGGGTCGCCCGAGGATAGCGTTGTAGGCCGAGGGAACACGGACGACCAAGAACCC
Organism: Phoenix dactylifera; assembly: GCF_051530095.1. NCBI lineage: Eukaryota > Viridiplantae > Streptophyta > Magnoliopsida > Arecales > Arecaceae > Phoenix > Phoenix dactylifera. The sequence continues at coordinate 10,718,856 of NC_143207.1, read as the reverse complement.
GAGTCGCACCGTGGCTTCTGCGGGTGCGACGCCCGCAGTCACAGGCAGCTCAACGACACCTTCCGCCGGGACAGCGTCACCGGTGAATCCTACGAGGGGGGTGGACATTTTGTGCAACAACTGTCTGGACAAGCTCATCTTTTGGAAGGCCTCGTAAAACAAAATATCAGCTGAGCTTCCACTATCCACAAGAACACGCCTTACATCATAGTTTGCCATAGTGAGGGAGATCACCATGGCGTCATCGTGGGGAGTCTGAACCCCCTTTACATCCTCATCAGAAAAGGTGATTGCATTGCCGACCCTCTGCCTCTTTACGACGGCCGTCCCTGACGCTTCCGTCGAGCCCCCTGCGTTCCTCACGGGCCGAGAGCAGCCCCCAGTGATAGTGTGGATCACGCCCGCAACGGGTCGATTCTGCTCCCGAGGCTCCGGAGGAGCCGGGTCGGCCGGACGCGGGTCTGCGGGAGGACGTCGGTCGCTCACATATCGACCGAGACGCCCCCGACGGATAAGAGCCTCGATCTCGTCCCGAAGCTGGAAGCAGTCCTCTGTGTCGTGGCCGTGGTCTCGGTGGTACTCACAGTACGCTCGGGAGGGCCTCTTTCCAGGGATCCTTCGTATCTGTCTCGGGGCCGGGAGGTCCTCCCGCCCCTTGATCTCCATAAGGATCTGGGCCCGGGGAGTCAGGAGAGGGGTGTACCGGTTGAAACGTCGGGGCGGAGAACGAGGGCGTGGGGCGCCGTGGTTCTTCGCCGGCGACGGGCTTCTGCGCCGACGCTGGGGCGTCAGGCTCCTCCTCTGGCGTGCCTCTTTCCGCCTTTTCTTCCCAAGCTTTGGAGGGATCTCGGCAGCCTCCTTGCTCCGGTGGGCGGCCGCCTCCTCGGCGTCCGCATACTGGTTCGCCCGGGACAACAGCTTTGGGAAGCTCCGCGGCAGGCGTTTGTCCAGGGAGAAGGTGAGCCTGCCCTTCCGGAAGCCACGCTTCAGGGCTGAAAGAGCTACCTCCTAACTCAGGTTCCGGACCTCCAGCGTAGCCCTGTTGAAGCGGGTAAGATAATCCCGCAGGCTTTCTCCCTCGTTTTGCCGGACGTCAAAGAGGGAGTCGGAGACCAGTCGCCGCCGGCTACTGACGGCGAAATGAGTGATGAAGAGGCGAGTGAACTGGTCGAAAGACCGGATTGAGTCAGCCTCCAGCCCGGCGAACCACGCCCTCGCCGGGCCACGGAGGGTTGCCGGGAAGGCCTTGCAGAGAAGGGGATCTGATGCTCCGTGGAGGAGCATAAGGGTCCTGAAACTCTCGACGTGATCCCGCGGGTCTGCCGCCCCGTCATAGGGCTCGATCGCCGGCATTTTGAACCCCGGGGGATTCGGAGTCCGCAGGATCCTCGAGGCAAGCGCCGGCTGGGAGGAGATCTCTAAGTCGGCGAAGGGATCTTTGGAATGGCCCTTCAGGACCTGGAGTTGTCGGTGGAGATCGTCCACCCGCCGGTCCAGGGAGCGCGATCGGTGGGTGGGAGACAAGGAGTGGCGAGTGGGGGACCGACTGGAGCGCGGGTTCCTCGAGGACTGGGGGGTCTGGGAACGCGCCCGGGCCCGCCTCTCGTACCCCGCGCAGCTCCGATGGGAAGGTCCCGGCAGAATAGACCGTGCTCGAGAATCCTCCTCGCGCCGGCGCTCCTCCCCATGGGAGAGGAAGGAGCGCGGGTTGAGGAGGACAGGCGAGCGCTCAGGGAGCAGTGGCTCCTGAGCCCGCTGCGGCGCCCGGGACATCGCACCCTGCAGATTCTGCACCGCCTCCGCGAGGGTGCGAACCTGCTGGGCTAGCTGGTCGAACTGGGCGGCTTCGACCGTCTGAATGGGCGGTGGGGTGGTGGAGTGTTGCTGAGAGTGTGTTGGAGATGCAGCGGCCTCCCGGCTGGAGGCGCGAGAGGCCCCGCGACCAGAAGCATTGGAAGCTTCACGACCACCTCGCCGTGCCATTACGATCGCTCTGAGATCCGGCCCTTCCTCTAGCGCCAACTGTTGCTGGTGGTCCAAACCGAGAACGATTGGCACAGCGGTGTGAACGGGGTTCCCTTTGAGTTGCTTTGGTTGCGCTCCGCCCTCCGCCGTGAAACCTGCAAGCAAGCCTCGCACCACCACCGGGGTAGTGGGGGCCCTCCGACGATCAAGTCAGAGGAGATCGAAGGAGAAGGAGAAGGAGAAGGTAGCAGGTGAGATGATACTCTGGAAGATATATCTTACCCTCCCCCTTCCCCCCCAGCCTCATATATATCAGGCTGGGGGATTTTTCCGGGGATTCGTCATCGTGTGGCACGATGGGGCTGCCACTGACATGGCCGTTACAGGGCGTCGTGGGGCAGCGCTGGGTACAGCCATGGCAGGGCATAGTGGAGCTCCGCTTTGTACGGCTGTTACAGGGGATCGTGGGGCAGCGCCGGATACGGCCGTTGCAGGGAGTAGTGGAGCAGGGGGCCGCGGCGTGCCTCAGAGGAACAGTCTGTTGTTGTCGAGAGATTGCCGACTCGGGGTCGGATTGCTGGATCAAGAGGCAGCCGACTCGGGGTCGGGCTGCGGAGCCGAAGATATCCGACCCGGGGTCGGATTGCTGGATCAAGGGGCAGCCGACTCGGGGTCGGGCTGCGGAGCCGAAGATATCCGACCCGAGGTCGGATTGCTGGATCAAGGGGCAGCCGACTCGGGGTCGGGCTGCGGAGCCGAAGATATCCGACCCGAGGTCGGATTGCTGGATCAAGGGGCAGCCGTAGTCTTCCTGGGCGCGCGTGCCGGTCACGTGGGGCATGGTGGCTAAGTTCCCCCGTAACAGGTTGTATCTGATGGACTCTTCATTAGAATGCTGTGAGTAGGTCTAGATTTTAGCTATTCTGTCAACTGATTATGTTGAGCTTCTTCTCTAAATTCTAATTTTATGTTGGATAGCGTGTTACTTCTATGACTTAGCATATAGTATTCAATTTCAAATATTGTCCTATGCGTATGTTAGAATGGAATATCCTATGCGTATGTTAGGGGGAGGCCAGGCGCCGGGGGGGGGGGGGTGCGGGGTCGGGGCTGGGGTAGGCCAGGCGCCTGGGGGGGGGGGGTGTGGGGAGCTCGGCGTCGGGGGTTGGGGGTGTGGAAAGAGCAAGGATAATAAGGTCATTTCAAAATTTAATTTTATTTTTAATTAATATAAATCTAATTTTTTTAACACCATTAGAACAATCGTTATATTAGGAGTATTTGTACAATAACAAAGTTTTACGAGGGTATACATGCAAATATAAATTTTGAAAGGATATTCACGCAAAATCTAATATTTAGAAGGGTATCTATGCAAAAAATCCTATATTAAATACGTTCATTATATAAATATAAAGTAAAATAATATAATTAATAATATATTATAATATAATTTATCATAAATATAATATATAATATTAATATAATATCATATCATATATATAATAGTGATATAATATATTAACGGTTTATTAATATACCAATTTTTTCTATTGGACTGAGGGGCATTTTTATCCTTAACTTTCAGTCCAAGATCACTGCCCTAGGATGATGATCTTGGGTTCTCGACCTTAAGGAATAGTATTCCATGGTGATTTGGGATCACTGCTATGTAGAATCACCATGGTTACAACAAAATATGGTGATCTCATCATCTCTACCCAGGATGATCACTCCATACCAAATGCCCTATATATATATATATATATATATATATATATATATATATATATATATATATATATATATATATATATATATATATATAGCGCGTGCGCGCGCGCGCGCACTACAATTGATTTTATCTCTTGATTAACTTTGTTTCTTTGGCTATAAAATCAAAATTTTGTAATGCCGACATTCTCTATAGATAAAATTTTCTTAGCAAATCTAGTATGTGCATACAAAAAGTTCGCCCAACCTATGCTGATTTGGCAACCTCCCAATCAATCAAACTAGAATTTGACATCATTCCCTGCAATATGCACCATTTCCTTCTTACCACATGAAAGAAAGATCATTGATTTGCACATAATGGAAGCCCCATAGCGTTTTTCAACTTTCTTCTTTACCAAGACCGGAAGGGGGGGTGATGTTTATAATGTTCATGAGGATTTACATTGATTTTCTTGTCCCAAGCAACACTTTCACATTCTCCATAAATGATTTAAGCATATACCCTTTACATGTTTATAGAAACTAGTAGGTCAAGAAAAATATTTTGCAAGTTATATGGAACCCAAGATAGACTCCAATGTGTAGGATACTGGGACTCGAGGAGCATATATGTGTCCATTCAAAAAGTTTGGAGAAAAGGGAGTACATCAAGGTGATTTTTAAACCTTCTTGTTTGGCAAAAAAAAAAAGTCCTGTGTATTATGCCAATGCTCTTTTGCCATGTAAACATGGGTGTTTTTGTGCATATAATGGGAGCCTTGCAGTATTTCTGGAGGACAAAAAAGAAACAACTCAAAGTCAAAAAAAACCTATCAATGACATGCATGGAACTCTTAAAACTGGGCTCGATCTATTTGGATTTGCATCGATTTGATTAAAAGTAACAAAAATTAGTTGTGAAATAAAATTGGGCTTGATCCACTTGTTTCTTGGCAAAGTCATGAAGATGGGTGGTGGGGCCATGAGACTGTACTAGCTGGAGGAGTGGGAGGTGGAGGTGTGGATAGGAGAGGTGATGGTGAGGAGGTTGTTGTTGGAGAGACTCCATGGATCATGGTTGTTGGAAAAGCTGGAAGTTGATGGCATGGAGGCTAGGGAGGAGAAAAGATTAGATGAGAGGAGAATTGTCCTCTCAAACTCAAGAAATAAGAAGGCTTGGGTTGGTTTAGGCCATCAGTTCAAGTTGTTGAGTAGAAATTTTGGCTGAGTTGGTTCACTCTCGCTGCCATCCATCTCTTCTACTCAAGCCACCTGCTTATTAAAACTGGACCGGACCGGCCAATCGAACCGGAAAATATCCCCACCTTGTTATTGGTTGTCATACATTAGAAACTTTAAAATTCAAATTTCATCATTTTATAACTATATCTTGACAGGGTGATTGCCAAATTATTTTGATATGCATTCCTTGAAGCTCTGTATGATGACCATATCATGTAGAAGATAATACTTTATGCTCCTTGGTCTTTTAATATAGCTGTTGTTTAATATATCTGTTGGTCTTTTGGGCTTCCATATCATTTTCAATGGTTTTGGTAGCATGGCTAGATAAAAATCATAAAATAGTATAAGATTCAATGGCATCGATAGGATCATGAAGAAAATGAAAGAACCCACTTCGCTACCCCACCATGTGCGTCCCTTCCCAACGAGTGGCCAACTACAAATTTTCTTCCCAGCTAGCATCCGGCGACGAGCATCTTTAATTCCCGACTAGTATTTAGCAACGAGCGTTCTTTCTGATCAGATTTTGATCTTGCTTTTCCGCCTGCCATGTTACAGAGATCGGAAATACTGGTGTATCATTTGCTGATTCTGAGTTCTTCTTGTCTAATACCATAGACATGACTCTTTAATATTATCGTTATGGATGAAGATTCCTATATCTACATATAGAATTATAGTAGCTCTGGCAGCCTATAGAGTGTGCATCAGTTGTGGTTCTATGGCCTGGCTTGGACCATGAACAGGTTGGCTTAAACGACAAAACTTTTAATACTAGTTTTCTACAGTAGAAAATTTTAGAGGCACTCACTTGCCTGAGAGATCTAAATTGCTTTTTTCCTTAGTATATAGATCTTTTCCAATGATTTATCAAGATCAAGCTCCAAACCCATAGCACCTTATGGCTACTCCTTGGATGGAAGTTATATCACTTAATGTTAGTTTGGTCATTTTCTATTTTTTTTCTTTCTGATATAGCATTTAGGTCCCAATTAAGTTAATAATTTGGCTAACATATTGTTAAGTTATGGGTTAAAGTGTTGAATAAAAATAAATCTCAATAGGATAAGCGTAGGTTTTTTAAACAATTGGATGTAAGTATAATTTACATCTAATCTTAAGAATTTTGTTTGTAATTTGCTCATTACTTAGAGACAATTTTGACTTAGGGGGTAAATGAATTTACTAACACCATTAATTTAACTGGGTATAAGTGTAGATTTTACAAACTATTAAGTGTAGGTGTAATAAATATAAACCTTAAGGATATTTTTGTAATTTATTCTTTTTTTTTTTTCTAGGATAGAATTGCTATTCTTAGTAAGATAAAACTTAGCCTATGAGTTGCATGGTAGTGTCGTAGCAGTTGATTTGTGAAATTTCCTATAGCACTTATCATTTAAGATGAAAGTGGTAAAGTGAGAGATGAAGCATATTGATTTGGAAATAAAGATTAGACTTAATCTCGATATTGCTTGCTATGTTTTTGTGAACGGCCCATCTTGATGCAGACTCACCATCAACATCCATGAACGGAAGGGCTATGATTTATAACTGATATTTCTAGGAATAAAAATAAAATGATATACTAGGAGTGATTCAGGTTAAGCTGATGTTTAATATCATGCTACATTCTACAAAGAATAGCAGTAGGAAACCAAATCATATTAATCCAATTTCAGCTTTGATTGATCACCCTTTTAGTCTAATGATTAAGCTTTCGTAGTCATCTAAGTGAGCTGGGCTCAAAATCAGCAACCAAATCCAACATGAACAAGAAAAACAAAACCAAATGCTCTTTTAGTCATTGCCATGACTAGCATGGCCCCGAAGGAGCCGGCTTTGACGCCCCCATGCACTCCCCTCCTCCCACTCTCTCGAAGAAAAGTTCCGAAAGCTCCAATCTTGGGTCTCTCTGATGGTACGTCAGCCTCTTCCTCGCACTCTTCTTGAGATTCTGGGTCCCTCAGCCACATCTTCATGGTGCTCTATATTAAAATCACCACTTATCCTAAAAACTTAAGCTGATAGGATGAAGTAGATTTATTTTTATATTTTATATTTTTTCATACTCCCTCTCATATGGGGGCCGGATTTTTTTTTAATAGATGAGTCCAACATGTAAAATTTTTTTAATAATGAGGTTAAAGAGTGTGAAAACATGATTCGAACGCCGGACTTCTGCTCTGATACCACGCTAAAATTACGCTTAAGCTTATAGAATGAAGTAAATTTATTTATATATTTTATTTTATTTTTTACGCACTATTTTCTACCATCTTGTTCTCTTGGCAGTCCTGCCCTTGGTGTGTCTCCACCGGGGGTGCAAGAGTGGAGAATATAGCGAGAAGAGAGCAGAGAACAATCGGTTTTGGTGTTCAAAATTCGTCTTTACCATCTCCAGTCTCTCTCTGCCTTCTGGAATCAGCATGCATTCTGGTCTAAGGGAGAAGAAATTGCCCTTCTTTCTTAGGATTTGGTGTGGTCTGCTCTTCCTCATGTCATCATATATCAAAAATCATGGAATTCCGCGGTTTGATTCTTGGCTATGCCGGGTTCTTTGGGAGGAGGGCTCTCTTCGAGAGCCCTCTTCTTCAGGAGCCCCATTTCTCAGTATTCTTTGGTCCGGGCTTTGCTTGTTGCTGTGAACTACCAGAGAAGTCTTACTTTGTCAAGCTACCTTTGTGGTCATGTTAGGCAATGTTCCACTGGGGAGGATGCAAGAGAATTATAAGGAGAAGATGATGTTACTTGTACCTACTTGAATCCTAGATGATACACAAATCAGTAAAGTTGGCATGACAGAATTCAAACCATGGTAGTCTCCCTTTGATAGTACTGGGCAAGTATTCAAACTGCTCAGTATTCCTAGTCATTATGAATAAAACTGGGGGAGGACATTCTTCCTCCATTTGCATCCAACAAAAAAAAAAAAAAAACAGAGAGAGAGAGAGAAAAAGATACTACTAAGCAAGTAATTAACCTTTATATTGCAGGAGTTTTGCTTGGGTTTTTAGCTTCCAAAACAACTGTTTATGTCACACATCAGGTGGAATTTCCACCTTCTGCTGATCTTATCCTGGTGAGTGATACTATTTTTGTTTTCTCCTCATGCTTTGATAACACATTATCTCTGCATTGCACTGCAGCAGTCTGCTAGACAAAAGTTTTTCTGTTTTTTTGTACGTTATGAAATATGGAGAAATTACACAAGGGGCCAAATACAGTGATATACTAAACTCAGGAACTGAGTTTATGGAATTGGTTGGTGCTCTTTAGAATGCTTCGGCAGCGCCATGGAAGGTGGTTCTTTGACAAAGAAAGCAGCACACAGGCTCCTCATAGAGTACAGCAGAAAAGATTGGACAGAATGGTAACCAGACGTAGGTAGTCAAAAGGTACAACTAGTTCAGGAAGAAGAGAGTGAGAAAGGCAAAGTTGGGTTTTGGGTCTACTGGAGATACATTACTATAGCATACAAAGGAGCTCTTGTGCCACTAATATTGCTGGCCCAAATTCTTTTTCAAATCCTCCAGATTGGTAGCAATTACTGGATGGTTTCAGCGGCTCCTGCATCACAAGATGAACAACCTTATGAGAATACTGCAATGCTGATCTATGTCTACATTGCACTAGTTCTTGGGAGCTCTTTGTGTATGATGCAGCACAAAGTGCAACCAACTAGTATTATAACCAATCAGATCATGCCAAGCATCGTAGAAACCAGCGGGCTTACGGGCGCAAACTGCAGTAAGCAAAAATAAGCTGTTCGTCAATTCATAAACAATAAAGGGTTTTTCACATCATATTGTTGTGTTTGCTTGTGGGGACAGCAATGAAGGTGTTTTGTTGACCATGAAAAGCAAAATATTACTTTTGAAGGTAAAGGCAAGATGCACATATTATATATTTAGAATGATAAAAGTCATGGCATCATATATCCTTATGTGCATATCAACTAAGGACTTCCTAGTGGTTAATTGAAATCCACAATGCATGAGCTAATGTTACATGTCCAGTTAAAAAGTTAAAAGGGATTGAATTAGTAATTCTCATGGTCCATGGAAGATGTACCCCAACATTTTCTTAGATTGGTTCTCTTGCAGATGGTAGTACTCATGGCATCTATTGATCAAGTTGGTAAGGCAATCTGCTATAAGAAAGTTAAAAAGTGGGAAGCAGACATGTAGTGGAGCGGCACTTTGAATGCAAACAAGCTCACGAAAGAGTTGAAATTGTAACATGAGATAGGATGAAAGGGAAGTCCGAGAATTTTCCTCTGGATTAATAACAATCTAGTTCGACAGCATTCTGCTGTTGCAAAAGTGATCTTCTGTGCAGGTCGAGTACATGAAGAGAAAACTCCAATCCATATATATATGGATCAAAAACTCCAAAGAGAGATTTCCTTCTCCTTGAACCATTGATTTGGCAGGAGGGTATTCAAACAAGATGAGCTGCCATGTTTTAGGCTATGGGTGTCAAAACAGATTAGCAGACCACTGCAAATCATGGAGAAGTTTCAGGGTTGTGCCAACTCCTATATGGTACTACTAGATGCCTCTAATTAACTCCAGAAAAGGGACATATTTTCGATGAGGAGACAAGGGACCTATACGGTCGAGTTTCATAATGGAACACAAAATGCATCTCAAATGGTGCAAACAAGAGGGAAACTGGTTTTCAGTGAGGGAAAACCAATTCTCATCGTAAACAAAAAATTTTGGTTGCATATTTTCTTTATCATCTGCAGTATTCTCAGAACCAAAAGGTCTTCAACAAAGTGCCACCAATTCAGCACAGTTGCTTCACCCTGCAGCTCTCTTGGTTGATGATATTTTAGGATATCATCAAGAAAAACACACCCTCTAACACCCCTATCAGGGGTATCTCTCATTATCAATTTCAAACCAAATCCCCTTGTCGACAAGTGCAACAATCAAACTCCATAAGTTGCTGTTTTGAAGGTTACTGGGCATGGGAAGGCCTGAGGTTTACTGAGCATGAGCAGTGTGGTTGGAAGCCGATTTCATGACCATGGTTTGATGGTTTACCAAGAAACAGTGTACACCAAACCATCCTTGTTTGTGTAGTTTTGCATCTCTTGAAATTTACTTTTGCACTCATAGTAGTAGGTTCCGAAATCAGATCATTGATCTGCCAGCATGGAAGCGAATGTGATATGGACCGAGGACATTCCACAGGTTATTCTCAGACAGGCCTTTTATGGTGTAATGTCCTCTAACTCACCATTAGTTTATGTTATAGTTGGATCAAGTCATCTAAAACGCTCTAACTATCCAATGTCTATTAGCTTACCATCAAATCAAAACAATCCACCAATTATTTTAATCTCACAAGTTGAAAAATAACTCCATGGCCAACTTATGAATTAGACTTCAATAAGTTATTTTCTTTATCATCCAAAAAATAAGTTATTTTCTTTGAAAGTGGCTAACCAAATTGTTGATATTCTCTCATTTTCCTAGTAAACATTATGCCTTTTCTCCACCTCTCTACAACTTGCCCTATGCGTCTCTCCAGCCAACCTTCACATGAAAATGAGCCATTAAAATTTAGAGATTGACCACCCTTCCCCCCTTTCCGACCTCTCAGGTCAGTGCACATAGGTGAAACCTCAATTCCCTCTCGAACCCTCTTCTAGTGAATTGACACACAGCACTGCCAAATTAGTGTAGGTCTCAACAAGTTTTTCATGATTTGGGATGTGTTGGTGCATCCTGATGTCCATTTTGAAGAGTTTCTTTCTTGACTAGAGATGTATTGGTACATCTTGATGCCCATTTTGAAGAGTTTCTATATCTTACTTGAAATCCAAATGACTAAGCGAGGTCTTCCAAGATGTGCAAGTGAACTGTATCTTATTACGGGGTAAAACCTTCAAGGAGAATCTGGATAAGAGCTTTCAGCCAATCAGTGGATGACATTCTGAGCCCTCACAACCTAAACCCTAGGCATTGATTGGAATTCTTGATTACAAAATAGCAGATGGCAGGGAAGGCATTCACTCTCTCTCATCCACCAACCTACAACAAATAAGTTTCTCAATTCGTTACTTATCTGTATCAGCTATCCAGGAATTCTTGGCTAGCTAGTCTGTAGAATTTCTCATTTGCAAACAACTTAAGCATATGGCTTTTAACCGAATTCATACTTTGAATAAACCAAATTTGAACCAAGCATCCTAGGTTAATAAAATCAAACATGGTCATGTTCAAACTATCTGATGTTTCATTCCAAATTTGAGGACTTGGTTCCTCACAAATTGGTCATCATGGCACATCTCATTTTCTTACAAGAAAGTTAAAGAAACACTATGGCAACATAGTCCCCCAAGAACATGACCTCCCTGAGCCTCTTTGAAAAGGAGCATCACATCACAAATGGACACTGCTTCCAAGCTGGATGATGTTTCATGACAAAGTACTAGTCAATGAGTACCGTATCGTAACCATAGATGTCAGAATATGAGAAATGGAAACACAGCTAATTAAAGCAGTTCCCTCTAAGAGAAAGTGGTTTAGATTTTAGATGTCTGCCTGCAACTCAGGCAGTCAGCTGCTACACATCCAACCAACCTGAATCAAAGCTGACGTGTAGCATTCGCAGCTGCGCATAAACAGCTGGGCCAACAACATCAAGTTGCCAACCCAGTTCCAAATTGAGAAATCATAACATTTTGATAAACAGAAGAATTACCGAGGAAGCTTTCAAACAACGTAAACAATCGCAGATGCAGAGCTATTGTTTCATTCATGCATGTAATAATACAAGAACAATTCGATAAACATATGATTTTATATATCTCAATTTTTTTCTCCTACTCCATCCGTCCATATCACAAACAATGGAAGTGCCCGCTAGGTCAATTCACATCTAAAAACAGAAATACAGCATCTGTATAGACAATTGAGTGGAAATTTGAGTAGATATAAATGAGTCTTCCCATTCCTAATCAATCTAGATCTTAAAAAGAAACTGGACAACTCGCAAGGAATAAATTGTAAGTCGATGTGTTTCACAGAAATAAGATGTTATGACGAAAAATTTTGGAAGCACTCAGACACTCAATCTAAAATTTCCAAGGGAATTGCCGACTCTATATAAATCACAATATATACATACTATCTGAAAATCAATGTTCTTACAGTACACCCTTTACTAACAGTGCCTAAATTATTGCAACTGCTTTAAGTTAGCCTAAATTATTGTGTGCATGATGATGACAAAATGCTCAATTATTCCTACATGCACATGTTCCACTAGAACACAAACACTTGAAATAAAAAACTGGAAATGGAATAACATCTTGAATAAAACAAACTTGTTTGAAATTTTGGCTAACATTCATTTCTTAGTATGTGTTAATACATACCTTTGTCTATTCTAGCTTCCTAGCTAGTACATTGGCATGTTTGTTTCCCAATAAATGAGAGGCCTAAACTCAAGTTCAGTCAGATGTGGGCACTTCCATTTGTTTGTTCAGAACTCAAGTTCCTAGTTCACCCAAATATACCAAGCTTAGTCCACACAGCTAAGCAAAGCATTTAATGCTACTGTAAAATACTCTCCTACTCACTCCCTCCTTACAGATCAAGGCATTTTAAATTTCTATTGTCACATCTAAATCTCATGTCAAACTCATGAAAAATGTGATCAGCCTTGCAACTCTCTAAGCCACCAAAAATGACTAGGTAGAAAGTCTAATGATGACAATTAAGGGAATATTAATAAAGGCATCAAATTCAGAGCTACATAGCATGTTGACAATGATTACCAATTTACCATAATTGTTGATATGCTTATCTAACACCAACATGTGTAACTAACTTATGATGTGAATTTTTATATTCTTATATATAAGCAGCCTAACTTCATTGTTAGAGGATGGCACTATGACTGAAAAAAAAAAGGGTCCAAATCTGAGGTATGGTACTTATAGATTCCTATTTGGCATTCCCAGCCAAGCAAGTCTAAACTCTCACAATATTCTCGTGCTCAAGTGATGTCCATGATCATGATGAAATCTTCATGTTCTCCAAATTGAGGAATTTTTTAGTTTGACCGAAAAATTATATACATGATTCAGGATGATATATTTCAGATATGAACATGATATCACTAATAAGTTTGAACTATCAATAAGTCCATTAGTTTGGTCACTATCCACAATACCCACAAACATGCATTTATACATGTCTTTATACTTTTTCCAGCACATGTGAAGGCAAACAAAAGATTCCAGGCATGAAGTCACTAGATTGTATTGAGAACTTGGCAGTACATGGTATCTATTATATGTGCTTATCTTGCAATGCAATACCAGCATATATATTGACTATAATACGTAAAGGTGATGACTAGAGTTTTGTTTTTTTTTTTTTTTTTAGTACAAGATATCATATGTAAGATTTTAGTAATGGGTGCAATGACGTTAAACTTTAAGTTAAAATTATGAAGGAAAGCCTGGGATAAGGGCCTAAAGATAAGTACAGCTAAAATTGAGAACTTAACCACAAAGTACTACTGTAAACACAGATGAAAATGAGGGCTAGCTTAGAATCGATGACTAAGAAATACCCCATATCCTTTTAGCTATCTCAGATTGATCTTACAATAAAATAGCGAGACTTCTAATAGAACCATAAAATGACAAATTCTGAAAAAGCTTGCACTACATGAGGGGTGGCGCTGTCCACCAAGGGAGCTAATCATGAGAAACAGTTGTAAATATTCTTCTCACCAGCTTAAAATTGTATTCACAAAAGGAAGATCATTAGCACACTCAATGTCGTAATATTTCAAACTATTACCTATAGATGTAAGATATGAGAGTGGTTTCAGGATGCATTTCTTCTGGTTAGCATAGACCACCAATGAATCCAAGGCAACTTTTTGCAAGACATGAGGCATGCATTTAAGGCTAGAAAGGCAGGTTGTAGAAATGAAAGCTTATCACATTAGTTCTCTAGTTTAAGCTCACGCAACAAGAAAGAAACCCTTCAAGGTTCCTCAGACTACAAAGTATGTAGCCAAAGAAAGAGAATGACAATGTGGATATTGCTAATGGCATGCATATCAAAAAGAAAAAAAAACAAAATATGTAAGTCAAGGACTCGAATCATTGCCCATAAATCTGTATCAAATAAACACATGGAGTTCTCCATAAAACTACTCTTTCAAATTTTATCCAAGGATTCAAATCATTACTTATATTTTTTATATAAAAATAAATACATGATGCTCGACATAAAAATAGTCTTTCCAGATATCATTTATAGATTTTTCGTTGATCAATGATTACATCCACATGCATTTGCTTGTGCTTTCTAAGCTAGCATCCAGGTCCAACAACAAATTCAAGTAACATTTGGTAAAAAAAAATATATCAAACAATACATAAGATTCCTGGCATTATGGTGAAGGGAGAAAGATACAGATTTGCAAAGCTTACTACCATAGCTGGTGTTAGTCGACAAAGCCTGGATGAAAAGGATGGCAGGCCGATGTTAGGTTGACTACCAATCTGAAGATAAAAAGCAGCTCAAATTACGGATTGAAATCAGATTAATGAGCTCAAAAAAAAAATATTGGCTAGCATTGGTAGTGCCTGCCTGTGAAGATGATGCTTTAAAGTTACAAGGTATTCCAACTGATTTACTAAAGTGAAACAGTCCGCCTGTAGAGCATTTCATCATCACTCTCATCCTCCTCTTTCTCGGATACCAACTCCCTCCCCGGCATATCCAACATCCCACCCATGACAAAAGAAGGCCCTGCAGTCTCTGGTTCGATGTAATCCCCCCGCATTCTCTCTTCAAATCTCTGGTCACTGCAATTCAAGAACCAGTCTAGACTGCACCTGATCCCCCTGCTCGCTATCCTTTGGTACCTTGGTTTGATCCTCGATTCCAAACTATATGTGAAGTACTCGGGGAACTCCAACAGCTCCTGCAAGGGCCGTTTCATCTCGCTCTTAAAGAAGTAATAGGCGTTCTTCATGAGCTCGACCCGGAGCACGAGCAGCTGGGGGCACCTGACGACCATCCTCGCCACGTCCTCGCCGGGGATCCCCCGGCCGCGGAGGAACTCCACGGGCTTCAGGATGACACTCTGGCTGAGGCTGACGATCTGGGGCATCCTCTCGAGGGCCCGGGCGAAGCCGTCGGGGTCGATCCCGAGCTTGAGGTTGAGGAAGTACTGCTGAGCCGAGAGCTTCGCCTTGAGCGGCAGACCAAGAATCTGGGGGTGCTGCGCGATCACCGAGGGGAGGGCCTCCCGGCGGACTCCGAAGGCGAGGAGGGCGTCGACGTTGGGCTTCACGGTCTCGTGGAGGTCGTAGCCGAGGAGGTAGGGGCGCTTCTCGAGCATGCGGGCAAGGATTTGCCTGGGGAGGCCGAGGGAGAGGAGGAAGTCGAGGAGGGGCTTGATCGCGGTTCCAACGCGCATGCCGAGGAAGAAGGGGAACTGGGTGACCATGGGGCCGATGTCGCGGGGGGCGACGCCGACACTTACGAGATAGGCGACGGAGGTGCTCATGGTGCCCTCGGGCTTGAAGCCGAGGAGGTCGGGGTAGCGCTGGAGGACGAAGGGGATGTCGGAGCGCTCGACGTCGAGGCCGCGGAGGAACTTGACGACAGGGGCGAGCTCGACGATGACGCTGGCGTGGAGGACCTGGGGGCAGCGGCGGAGGAAGTCGGCGAGGCGGGGGCGGGGGATGCCGAGCTTCTCGAGGTAGGAGAGGACGGGGATCATGTTCTTGCGGACGCTGCAGGCGAGCAAGAGGGGGTAGGAGTTGAAGTCGTCGACGGAGAGGCCGAGGCGTTGGAGGAAGTCGACGCGCTCGCGCATGACCTCGACGGAGGAGGGGAGCTCGAGGGTCTCGAGCTCGTCGGGGACGACGCCGATGGACTTGAGGTAGTCGGAGATGATGACGCGGGAGACAAGCCGCTCCTTGCGGCCCTGAATCACTCCCCAGGTCACCGACGGCATCTGGTACTCGGGGAATTTCGTCGGCGACGACGACGACGAGAAAAAATAGGGGTTGTTGTGGGATTTGTTCAGGGGGTTTGGGGAAGGAAAAGAGCCTGGGACACAGCCATGGGGACGAGGAAAGAAGGTCGAAATGGGGATTGAAAGGAGGGGTCTTCGACGGAGGCGAAGCACGAGGATCATCTCTCCGGGGGTGGCTGGGAACAGGGGAGGGGAGAGGAGAGGAGAGAATGATGCTATGGGTGGAAGAGTGGTACCGGTAGGGCTTGGAGAAGGCTCCAACCAGCGACTCTCCTACTAGACCGGAACCACGCCGGTTCGAACCATGGTCACGGTCCGGACCACACATATAATTATTTCCTCTTGTTTTTTTTTTCTTGACTTTTTCTTGTTCTGAAAATACTTTTCAAATATTAATTATTAAGTATTACATTTGAAAAAATATCTTAAAAATTTTAAAAATATGATTTTTAAGCAGTACCAGATATGTTCTTACAAAGTGCTTAGAGAAATTACTTGAGTTTAGAAAAAATAATCAATCTCCTTGCTCCAAATATGTTTCAAATATGTTGGAAAAGTAGTGGCTTCTTCTATATTGAATCGGGATGAAGAAAGAAAAATAATGATACCTTACATTCTTAATTTCTATCTCACCTAATTGCAATGTATTAACAGAAAGATTATCCTTAAAAAATGGGGGAATAAAGGATTTCAACTATAAAGAAAAATAGTCTGGTCATAGTATGGTTTCTATTTAGAACACATTGGAAATATTAAAAAATAATGAGAGTTTATGATATTAAAAAATATTAATATTTTTCAAATTATTGTTTTTTGTACCTTGTCTTAGACTTTTGCCCTTTTTAAGAATCTCTCTCCTTAACAAACAAATATCTATTTAAAATATCTAATTTTATAAATAAAAGATTCTAAGTTTGTGGAAAAATAAAATTACAGTTTTTAAATTTACTATCTCTAAAAGCAGCCTTGGTATAGAACTATGATACCTAGACTTGCAAAACAATATAAAACTTTCGAATCTCAAATTAGTTTAGATTATAGCTAAAGCAAGCTTTAAAGACATGAATCGACTATAATAAAATAGAACATTTAAAGATATTACAGATGATGCCTTATGTGAGACTGAAAAAAAATAGATAAATATAAGCTGGACCCTCAAGAAAGATAATCTCAAGGCTAGAGAAAATGTCCAATAAAAAAAAGTCAAAAATGTATTGGATATCATCTAGAAGTTCAACCATCATGAGGTCCTTGAATTTCTTAATCCCTCTATGAATTTCTTCTTTCAGTGAGCATTCTGTCCACAAACACCAACATAAAATGATAATCATAGGGCATATAATATAAACTAAGATTATAGAGTATGCCTAAATAACTATTTTTATTTATATTGTCTAATTTGATCATAGCCATCCAGCAAACAATCAAAACTCAAATGATGCTTCGAAGTAGAAGGCACAAGCTAATGCCATGGAGTCGGGCGTAGAGCATAACATAAACTCGAATTAGTGCCAATAGACTATTGAGTTTTTTTTGTTCTTAGGCAGCATATGGACCAAGCAAATAAGTAGCATTGCGGCTAATCTGCACAAATATATGAGTAGCCATTTGCTTTGCAACGTCTGTTTTATAACTATCAACTCTCACCATCCTTTAGGAAGTGGATTAGCCAACAGAAGTTCAAGCTATAGGTCCATATTATTACCTTTGGGGGAAGTGTAAATAAATAATAATAAATAAAACTGAAAAGTCTCAGGAGTTCATTGTTCTAAATATTCGCATAATTTTAGAGATCACGTACTAACCTGTATCAGCCCATATTATTTTACTTTATTAGCGTGATCTTGTATCGGTTATTATTTTTCTTTGCTAGCATGATATTGTTAGAATGATTTTAGAGATAACATAACAACTTGTATCGGCGAGTATTATTTTTATTTATTAGCATTATCTTATATCAGCCTATATTATTTTTCTTTTATGGAGTTTGTACACGAATATATATAACCCTTGGAATATACCGAATATAGAAATAAAATTATTTCTCTTTCTTTTCTTCTCTTGTTTCTCCCACCTACTGCAAATATTTTAACACTAAACATGTAGAACATTGTCTTCATGCATGTGAGAGAGATTCCTGAGTGCAGCAGAACCATGATGCAGCAATAAAACAATGTAGGCTGCTTTAGGGGAGGGAGGGAGGGAGGGAGAGAGAGGAGCAAGTCAATGCACAGCTTCCATAGAATAGTTCCATGTATTTATATATTTTTCCCAATTTGCATGAGATGCAATGGAAATACCAACAACTGTATGCGAACTCCTTCACATATTGGAATTGATTGATGAAAATAAAGACAAAGATTTGGTCCAAGAGATTGGTTTTCTATAAAAATTAAATTATATTTCATCCATTCGATCATTCAGGTACTTTATTCCGGTACTCAGTCATCCCAGTCACTACCCTTTATTTCGTCACTATCCTCTTGCCATCCAGTTGGCTTGCAATTGTAATCCCAACCAGTTTCCTCTCCCTTGTAAATTGTAATCGTCGCCCCAGCCGGTTGGCTGGATGATGAAGTTACACTACTGAGGGTATGCTCCTGATCTTTCATTGCCCCAGTTGCTTTGTTCCGGCGCTGTTCATGGTGGATTGGTCTTTTAATGCGCTTGTCTACATTACTGGAGCATGACTGTGGGATCTCAGCATCTTCCTCTGGATGGTCATGGCTCCCTAGAACAGGAAGAGGGCAGCCCTGGTATGAACCATTGTCCACACAGTGCCTTAGGAGCTTGCACCAGTGTATATACTGCAGAAGGGAAAGAAAAAAGAATTTCATTTTGTTATGATACCACTAAAGAAACAACAATAAGCTCCAACCTGAACAGGATAAAACCAATAAACCTGCTCATATGATTGAATTGGGCAAATGTGGCCTGTTGTAACATCCAAAGCAATATAATGTCTCAAATTAAAGCAAACCACTGCCATCTATAACCAATGTCATATTGTTGTTTCTATGAACAAATTTGAAGCAAAGTAGTTCATTTTATATTGTACCAACAAAAAAAGTAGTTCATTTTATATGATTTTCAGGAGTCACAGAAAAAGCCATTACTTTCGCATGGCATCCCAAACAAGTAATGAGAGAGCTAGCAAGATATCATAAACCCATTCACATGGAAAGTATAGATTTTAGAATATCCTCCATCATGAGCTTATTCAACTCCATCTTAAAGAAGCTTCAATACCACAGAGTAGATAAGAGTAAAAGCCCCCATCAAAATTGCATGATGCTTCTCCAATTCAGACTAGACTTTTATTACAAAATAACAATATGACTTCACAATAAATCATCCCAAGGCACTCCATCAAAACATCACATGTTTTACTAAAACCACTGTTAATATCACCAACCTTTAGGAAGAAAATATTGCAATCCCAATCAGCATTGCAGTTACAGTATGGCTAAAATTCTCTTTTCTATTGCTCATAATGTAACATTCATGCAAGAACGCATATTGGTGCATGATCAAGGAAGCATGTCATACAAAGACGTGTCATAAAAAAATTACACACAAAAGCAACTAAATGTGCCATCTTACATTCATTTTAAGCATTTCAGATGAAAATCCAAGGTTTGAAATACCAAGAATCCATAACATATTGACCAAGGCCGGGCAGGGCACATGCCTAGGGTATCAATGAGTATGAATAGATACGTCTCGAGCACTCTTCTAGGCCTTTTTCAGCTTCCAAATTCTGATTTCGGATTTTCTACCATATCTTCTTGTTTAAATTTTTGTTTTGCAGGAAATAAGATAGCATTATAAAGTTTAAGTGCCCTAGACAAGGTTTGTTTTGCTTTTTCTGAAATCATTAGAATGCATAAATATCGCATAACAATAAATAATTTGCAACCTAACGTGCATATAAAAGATTCATGTTAGAATTAGCAATTGAAAGGCACCCAATCGCAGAAGTGAACAAACCTCAAAAGTGCTAAATTATCTAACATCAGAAGTGGACCCAACGTTTTCACTTGTCATATATTGACTTTGCTGTCCAATGATGTGCTTGTTGACCAAGCATGCTGTCTTCTGGTTACTCTATAATTAATATCCGCCTAAGGAGGAAGTTTTTACACATTACTTCCAGACCTCTTCTCCTGGTCAGCGAAACACAGATACAATCTGGCCAACAATAATAAGCTATCTGATGTGAATAGTATCATCAAGCCCATGGAGCAACTTTCTAGTATTTTATTTAGAAAAGCCCAACCTTTCTAACTTAAATTAAGACATAATTGGCTCGAATCCGATTTTTGAGAAGGAAACTTATGAAAAGTTTACCAAAAACTTATTTTTTTTTTTCCTAATTTAAGATCAAACATAGTAAGGAGGCTTTAAAGAACTTCACAGTCTTTCATTGCCTTAGAAGAAAAACTTATTAACCTCAACAAACTTACTAAAGAAAAATTTATTAACCTTAACAAAACTCCTCAATCTTTCATATTGCCTCACCAATAGGGATATCAGGGCCCACCCACTTTAAGAAAGAAAAGGAAACAACACAATCAAAGGACTCAACCATAATAAGTTTCCCTCACATAATATGGTTCCACTAAATAAACTGATAGCGGCATCCACGCCCATGCTGATTGGGCTTCCATGCTATGCCTATGTTGTTCACTTTTATATTGGTTTTTCTACTAGTAATATTATATTCTTTATTTAGAGATGTAAGGTTTATTTTTTTGGTAAACAAAAGAGAAGAGGGGGGGTGAGGAGAACTTCACCCGCGTAGTAACCCCCACTGCCCCCACCCACTGCGCTGGAGAATGTTCGATGCAGGTAGACAAAATTTACTCATACCTTTCCCTACCCGTGGAAATCCATGTGTGAGTACATCACACCAACACCACCTAAGCATCTGGCAGACCAGATAGCGACTCCACCGGGCAAACCAAGCGGAGAGCATCCGGTCCCCACATTTCATCGACGCCCGTGCATTTCGAATCTGGGCCACTCTGGTGGAATCAAAGCCCCATTTCCATCGTGCTACTACCTCAGTGGTGAGATGTAAGGTTTATAGTAGCCATGCTAACCCATTTGGTTTGCTTGACCCTGCCTGATTTTAATGAAGCTCGAATGAGGATTTCGGCTTAATGCCTAAGCCTAACCTAGAAATTTAGGCTTGATTTAAAATTAAGTTAGGCTCAAGTTTGGTAGTTTTTAACCTAGCAAGTTATTTTATACATATATTCAAATACATATTATATAATTTTTAATAAATATTATATTCATAAATTATTTCAAGATTTAAAATTAAAAAAAATGTAGGAGAACCCTAACCCATAGGCTTTTCCTCTTATCTCCGCCTCTCCTCCAACTGATGTCGCACCATTCCCACCACCTGCTCCTCGACTAGCAGGCATGAGCATCACCATATCTGGAGAGAGGTAGGTTTATCTCCTTCACTTTTTTCTCCTCTTCCTCTCTCTCCTCTTTCTCTCTCTCCATCTAAACTTGCTTATCCTCTTGAGCCTTGTGCTCTTGCCAATGCCCCTGCACCTCCTCTCTCCTTCTCACCCTCCTCCTCCTTTGGTCCAATGCCCCTCTCCTCCCCTTCCTAATCTTGTATATTCCCCCACTAACCAGATCACCCTCTCTCCCTCCCCCTCCCTCCCCTCTTCCATCCCTTGTTTAGTCGTGGTCTGGGTAATCAGGCCTAGTCCAATTGACTCGGACCAAGCCTGACCAAACCTAACTGATCCAATTGTTGGATCAGGTGTGTTCAGGTGCAAGAACTTTTTTTTTTTCCTTAGGTTAGGCTCAGGCTCTGGTCTGCAGGCTCGAGGTCGGGTAGGCCGAGCTTGGGCTTAAGAATATTACCTTTTGGCCCAAACATGCACCAACAATATAGATGCTCAAATCTACTTAGAGTAAAAGGAGGGGCCATTTCACAGATTAAGCCAAGACTAACTCAGTAATCTTCAAACCTTCTCTACTAACAGCCCCTAGAGCTTCATACTACTAGAAGATTAGGTTTGGGATGGTTCCATACTCCAGTCCTAAAGCAAAAGAGAGATAGGACAGAACTAAATAGTAAAATAAAAGAGAAAAAAAAGGGTAGTTTTGGAACATGATTGGTTGCATTTCTTATATATTGGACGGTTTTGTTTCAACCAATAGAAAAGCACGTGAAGCTAGGTGGGGCTTCTAGCATGCTCTTTTTTTCTTAATTTTCCATGAGTTAGGGCCCATGTAATGATATTAAACCCCTAATGCCATAAATAGTGTTATAGATAAAGTTGCATATGAAAAATGATATAAAAATAGAAAATCACAAACTCACATAAGAAATTTTATTATGTAATCTACATTGCATCAATTTGCTCTCTCTAATGCAAAAGTCCTTCTTTATCCAGGAAACTTGAATACCTCACATTTTCTATAATATCCATCTTCAATATATCACACAGAAACACCTGCCAAATACATTAGAATGCGACAAATATTTATTTTAAGTATGTCATTACTTTTTTTTTTAAGAAAAAGGCTCCAAATGCTTCCTAAATATGCCCGGGATACTTCTTATATTGCGGGAACAAGAATTTTTTTCTTTCTTATTAATGTAGAGTTTTAAATAGCGGTTTATGAATTTTTTTTGTGACATTGATGTCAATGTTTGGAGTAAAGATTGTAGTCCCCAGTTTTGAATAATGATCAAACGATAGAGATTTTGGATGTTGATGTTATTGTATCAATTATGGACTATGTTATCATGATAACCAATTGTGTTCTATGTATGATTTTTACATTTAATGTTGTATTCTAATCAAGAAATGCGGAACTATCTCGAACCGCCCGATTCGGGGTGTACCGAGCCGTGCCGGTGACGGACTGAGATGGTTCCGACATTCAAAACGAGAAACCAGTATGAGGGGGAGAGGCAGAAGAAAAGAGAGGAAAAGAGAGAGGGAGGAGGAAGGGAGAGTGAGGGGGAGTGAGGGCTGCATGAGGCCTCTGGAAGGTGCTGGAGGGGCACCGAAGGGCACCGGAGGGCCTCGACGGAAATAGGGGTCTGGAGGGCGGAGCCTTTGTTCCAGCTCTTCAACCCCCTTCGACACCCCACCAATGCCCTCCGACGGCCCTTTCCCTATTCCACCAAGATGCCTTCCCTTGATGAATGGTGGCTCTTAAATACTTCTCCAACCTCCAAATAGTCCTTCCTAGCCATTGGATTGAAGAAACTAGCTGTTTATAGTCGTTGGAAGTCCAAAAATTACTTCTGCACAACTGGCCGTTATGCTATCAGTCGTGCTCGCGTCGACCCCAATTCTGCTCGGGTTGACTCAAGTCACTGTTCATTAATCTGGGGTCGGCTCAAACTTTTCTGGGGTCGGCCCCTGCTATAGTGGGGTCGGCCCCTGCTACAATGGGGTCGGCCCTCTCAGAAAATACAGAAGTTTGTTTTTCTGACTCTTCACGCTGGGGTCGACTCAGGCTTTCTTGGCGTCGACCCATGCTACAGTGGGGTCAACCCAAGCTACAGTGGGGTCGGCCCTCTCAGGGATTCCAGAGATATATTTTTTTGAGTTCTTAACCTGGGGTCGGCTCCACTAGGGTTGGCTCCACCTGGGGTCGGCTCAAGAAAACTTGGGGTCGACCCTCTCAGTAAATTTCAGAAGGCTGTATTTTCAGATAGCTGAAGCTGGGGTCGGCCCGAGCTTTTCTGGGGTCGACCCGAGATCTGGGCAATTTGTGCCATTTGTGCCAGAATGTGCCAAAGTGTTCCAAATTGTGCCAGGATCGACTCCATCTCTTCTGGAGTCGACTCTAACCCTGTTTTTCTGCATCTTTAGGTTAGATTTGCACATTAAACATATAGATGAAGTAACAACATTGCAAATCATTTCTTTCTCCTTAGGATGCTTGGCACATTAAAGTTTAAGCTCATTAAGCATGTAAATGACAGAGTTAAGCTTCAATCAAAAGAACTTGACTCTAAGGTATATTAAACTCTAAATTAGTTCTTTCCTCAAGTTCTTCCAATATAATTTGTTTTAGATGTGTTCTTGAAAGTTCTTTTAAATATATCAAGCAAAGCGTATCAAGAATGTATCAAATCTTTCTTCCTTACTTATGTATTAGATCAATTGAATTGAAAGCATTAGTATTTCCATTTGACTTCAATAGCTTTGTAAACATCAAAATCACACTAGGATATTAAATCTCCCCCTTTTTGATGATTACAAAACGTTGAGTGTAAGCAAATTGATATTCATGTGAGAAGTAAGGTTTAATGTATAGGAAATACTTTTGGTGTAAAAGTGTCAAGATGGTCCAATTTAGGGAATGTATCAATGAACCAAAAGCTCCCCCTATCTTATCCAAATAGATGCCAAATGAATTTTAGCTTTGCTCCCCCTTACTCTTGTATTTCATTCAAACAAAATTTTTAAAAGTTTGAGTCAAAGCAAGGGTTTCAAGTCATGTATCGAGGCAAGAAAAATTTCTATTATTATGTGCCAGAATTTAGATTTTTTTTTTTTGGGCACATGTCTCCACTTTAAGTATATAATACATGTCTCCCCCTTAAGTATGCAATATATACCTTTTATATTTTCTCCCCTATTATATTTTCTCTCCTATACAGTTTTTTTTGTAGAATTTGCTTCTAGTTTCTCTCTTATATTTTCTCCTCCTTTTTGTCATCATCAAAAAGAATGAATAATAATGAAATGGATAGCATTGTAATGACAATCACAAAGATCATAGCTCAAGAGGAGCATTGTATTTCATCTATGCCAAAAGCACAAACTACCACAAAAAGCAAACACAAGTCAAAACAAATACATAATCTAGGAGACACTTTAAGAACACACTTCATGATAATGCTTTAGAGTTAATCAGCTTTAACATAATCAACATATTTCAATCTAAACTGATTTATATTCAATTCAAGGCATAAAGTATTATGAGCATATACTTAGATATTTCTCTTTCGTTTTGACAACATCAAAAAGGTTACAAAATAATGAAACATTAAGCACAAGACAATATTTTATTCAATGCATGTCAGATTATTGCAAGAATATGAATCATGTGACTCAAGGCAATAATGTCAGGGCAAGATAATGAGTATAGAATGGAGCCAATTAAGGTAGCTTCAAAATTATGATAAGATCACATCAAATTTGATACCATTCTTTTAAAATTCTTTTATTTCACAGCAATATCATTAAAATCAAGCATGAAACATTTGGCTTTAAAAATGAGACATACGAGCCAGAAGAGATCTCTAAATATAGATTCCAAAGATAGTTTTCAAATCAAATGTAGATGGAATCTTTTCATTTAACGTCTTTTTCCAATCAAGTGCAAATAAAAATCCAACTTTCAAAAGATATTTAATAAAGCACAAAGTCTAATACCAAAATATGCTTAAATTGATATTAATTTGAAACTAAGTAGACATTAAAAGCATACTAAAAGTCCTTTGCCAAATTTACATAGCGTAATCTTTAATGATTTAGCTTTTAAGAAAATTCATTTCTCTTTCATTTAAATTAGCTTCTTGAGATCTATTCATGCTTTGAAAGTAAAGCAGTTAAGTTCAGAAATTTACAAGAATGATAATGAATAAAACAAAAAATATTCAAGGTATGCATCAAATATAAGTAACTTTTGAATAAGATACAGACCACATTTAGATTGAATATCTAAAGCTCTCCTTCAAAAGATGCATTCCTCTTTTTTTTTTTAATCATTCTTTTTCTTTTGTTGAATTTTAGATTTTAACTATAAGCTGAAATTCTATGATATCAAAAATATAGAGTGATGTAGAGCTTTTCAAAATTTACAGCAATCACCCTTTTTAATCTTTCAAGAAAAAGTTATGCTTCCTCTTAATTTTTGAGAGTATGCACTGAAATATTAATTAAAAAATATTTCTTTTGAAGCTCAAATTTTTTTTAGTATCAATTACATTTTTTTTTAAGAATTACTTGAGTAAGTTAAAATATTTTCAAGCTTTAAAATCATTCACTTTCTTCTTAAAAATAGCTTTTCCTTTTAATTATAGAAGTAATTAATTATGCAGAAAAAATATATAGAAGATCATTCAAGTGTATATTTATAAATTTTAATTTCTTGTCATAGTTTCTCAGCAATGTATATATGAAGCACAATAAATCATTTTAATATCAAAGTAAAATTATATATTTAGAAATATTTGTTCGCAATCAAGATCATTGAAAAACACATCACTTAGACCAATTTTAGTACACTTATAAGAAAGAATGTCTATCGGAGCAAACAACTAATTCATCACAATTTTTTTTTTAAATTGTAGTTTTTATCTTAAATCATTAAGATTAAAAACATATATTTC